>NC_087472.1:36288324-36608321 GCF_036321535.1 Camelus dromedarius | reverse complement strand
AAAGATACTATGATTATTCATATACAAGTTTTTGTGTGGACAAATGATTTAATTTCTCTTGGGGAAATACTGAGGAATAGAATTTTTAGGTATTACGGTTGCTGTATATTTAGTTTTATAAATAACTGCAAGATATTTTTCCAAAGTGGTTATACCATTTTATACGCCCACTAAAAATGTACACCAGTTCCAGTTGCTCCACATTCTTGACAACATTTGGTGTTGTCAGTCTATTTAATTTTAGACATTCTTGTAGATGTGTAGTGATATCTCATTGTGATTTTAATTGGCAATTTCCTAATGACTAATGATGTTGACTACATATTCATGTGTTTATTGGCCTTTCACATATCTTATTTTGTGAATATTCTGTTCAAATATTTTGCCCATTTTTATTAGATTATTTGTCTTTGTATATCCTGGATATCAGTCTGTTATCATATACATACTTTGTGAATATTTTCTCTTAATATGTGGCTTATCTATTTATTTTCTTAATAGTATCTTTTGATAAAAAGTGTTTTTAATTTTGATGAAGTTTAATTTATCAATTTTTAAATTATATGATTATTGTTTTCTGTGTCTTTCTAAGAAACTCTTACCTACCCCCAGTGATAGAGATATACTCCTGTGTTTTCTTCTAAAAGATTTATGGCTTAAGTTTTTATATTAGGTGTGTGATCCTACTCAAATTAATTTTGTGTATGGCTTAAGATAGGGTTGGAGGTCTATTTTTTTCTATTTGGATATCCAGTTTTCCAGCACCATTTGTGGAAGAGACTTTACTTTTTCTTTTTGATTGTGTTGGCACCTTTGTCAAAAATCAAATGACTGTGTAAGCGTGGGTCTATTTCTGGGCTCTGCATTTTGTTCCATTGCTCTATTTGTCACTCCTTATGTCAATACCATATGGTCTTGATTACAGTATTTACAGTAAATGTTGAAGTCAAGTGTAGTAAGTTTTCTGACTTTATTCTTTTAAAGATTGCTTTGGAAATCTAGGACCTTTGCATTTCAAAATAAATTTTAGAATTAGCTTGTACATTTCTACGAAATGCCAGATGGGATTATGTTTGTCATGTCATTGAATATTTTTTAGAATTCCATTCTAAATTAAAATCCAGTTATTGGCATTTTAGTTATACCTCATTGTATTACACTTTTATTGGTTGCTCTAGAGATTACAATATACATCGTTAACTTTTCATTGTTTACTTAGAATTAATCTTTTATCTTTTCACATAAGATATAGAACTCTTTCAGCTGTTTAGTGAATT
This sequence comes from Camelus dromedarius, assembly GCF_036321535.1. NCBI lineage: Eukaryota > Metazoa > Chordata > Mammalia > Artiodactyla > Camelidae > Camelus > Camelus dromedarius. Next base: position 36,607,044 of record NC_087472.1, on the reverse strand, counting down.
TACCTTGATTCTCATCTGTATGCTATAGTTGGCAAATCAATTATTCCTTCATACATTTTAACTCCGACACAATAATGTTGTAGTCTTTGCTTTAAACAGTTACACATATTTTAAAGAAACTAAGAGGGAAATAGTTTTTATATTTACTAGATATTTACCATAGCCAGTAATTCTTTATTCCTTCCTGAAGATTATAGTTTTCATCTGGTATCATTTCCCTTCAGCCTGAAGAACTACTTTTATCATTTCTTGTAGTACAGATTTGCTACACATAAAGTCTCAGTTTCTTTCTATGTAAAAATTATATTCATTTCACATTCATTCTTGATGGATAGTTTCTCTGGATATAGGATTCCGGGTTAAGAGATGTTTTTCCCTTTTAGTCCTTAAAGATATTATTCTACTGTCTTCTGCACTCTATTTTTTCCCTGCTAATTCCAACATCTGGATCATTTCTAAATTCTTTGAATTATTATTCCCCAATATAATATATCATTTTCTTTGGCTGTTTTAAAGATTTTCTCTTTATATTTTGGTTTTAATCAGTTTGACTATGATTTTCCTCCACATGGCTTTCTTTGTATATATTCTTCTTAGGGTTCACTGAGGTTTCTGAATCTGTAAATGTATATCTTTCAACAAATTTGGGTGAAAAGCTCTTATTTCTTCAAAAAGGTTTTTAGCCTGCTTCATTATCCCTCCCTTTCCTTCTGGAACTCCAGTTACACATAACTTAGACCTTTTGATATTGCCCCACTGATCCCTGAGGCTATGTATTAGTTTGGAGTTTTTGTCCACATTTTTTTCTTTTTTCTTCAGATTGGATAACTTATATGGATCTACCTTTAAGTTCACTGACTCTTCCTTTGTCATTTACACTCTGCTGTTAAGCCCATTTAGTATTTTTTAAAATTTTATATACTGTATTTTGAGCTTAAAATTTTTTATTTATACTTTCTATTTCTCTGCTGAGATTCCCAATCTTGGCCTACATTTTAGGCATATTTTCCTTCACTGAGCATAGTTACAATAGCTGCTTAAAAACCCTTGCCTGCTAGTTCCCATGTGAGTCATTTCAGAGTTGATCTTCATTGAAGGTTTTTCCTCTAGAGAATGGTTCATATTTTCCTGATACTTCATCTATCACATAATTTTGGATTATAACCTGGGCTTCATGAATAATATGGGAACTCTGGGTAATGTTATATTTCCTTGAAGAATGTTGATATTTTAACAGGCAATTAAATTATTTGGACTTCAAGTGCAAACTCTGACTCCGGGGTGGCAGCTTGATCTCAGATTAGTTCTTTTATCCTTAGATGAACTTCTTGGAGTCCACTTTGCACCCCTAAAGTTCAGAGGTTCACAGAGATTTGGAAATAATTTATACACAGAGTTTTACCTTCTCCTCTTTGCTGCTTTCCTTTCTGAGAGTCTTCCCTCCCTTTCTAGCAGCTGTGATTGCCCCAAAGTCTATCTTGTAGTTACTCAATCCAGAAAAGCTGCCAGTTTTCTATCAGAGCATTAGCTGGCTCAGTATAGCAAGGACTCGGGCCTGTCCTCAGCAAGAAACTGTAAAAAAGGAAACTTATACTTTGCCATTCTCTTTGACCAAGTGTTGACCCCCCTTCCCTCCAAAATCTGCCTGTTTTCTGCTGCATTCTAGTCTCTTGATGGAGTTGTTTTTCAAATTTTGTCCAGAGTTTATATTTCTATCTTCAAGAGGGTTGGTCCAGTAGGCATAGTTGGTCATTACCAGAAGTAGAACCTATTAGTTTCTCCTAAAAATATTTTAAATCACAGAAATAATACATAGGCTATATTCTTTATTCTCCTTATTAAAATATCAAATCACATAGACAGAGTGAAGATCCCTCTTGGCCTATCTCATCTTACTCCCCTACCCCAAGGTAACCACCATTACCAGTTTGATACACATCCTGCCAAATCTTTCTGTATGTAATAAAATGTATACATATATCTGCTAATATAAAAATTGGGGGTTTACTTATGTAAATGATATAGGTGGTATAATATGGAGGTTAAGAGCATGGGTTCTAGTGTCAAACTGCCTGAATTCAAATCCCCATTTTAGTGCTTATCATTTATATGTCCTTAGAGAATTTCCTCAAATATTCTATGCCTCAGTTTTATCATCTGTGAAATGGAGGTAATGACATTGCCTACCTCATAGGCAGGGTTGTAATGATGGTAATACTTAATACATATAAAGGACTTGGGGCAACATCTAACATATATTAAGCTCTCAGTAAGCTGTTATTATTCTGAAACTCACTTTTCCCCCTTAATAATGCCCTGAATATTTTTATCCTGCTGCATATTATTACATATTATGGCTGTACCAAGAATTTTTTGCCTATTACCCTAGTGATGGACATTTAGATTATTTTCACTTTTTTCCTTCTTTTATGGAATAGACCACAATGAATATCCTGGTACATGCCTCTTTTATGCACATAGAGGAGCTTTCCCCTAGAAATAAAAATGTGTACATTACAGTTTTGAATGTTATATGGAATAAAGAAAATGAATAATTGAGTGATATTCCCATTCTGTCAACACTGCTATCCTTGAGAACAAGGATTCTCAGTGTGGGAAAAGGGAGGTATAGATGTAAGGTAGAAGAGGTTAATAAACTCCCATGTCATCCTGAGTATGAATTGGGATGATCAGTATAATCTCACATGCATTTTACTTACACAAAAGACACAATCCAATTCAGTCCTCAGAAAGTGGTCTTGAAAGAATACTTCATGTGGAAGATAGGACTTCTTGGAGAAAGAGCTAATCATTCTTTTCAGTGGCTGCAAAGCCCAGCAAGACCTGGTCCCACTGTAGTCCTTATGCCCATTTCTTTCCCCATCCCTCATTCTTCTCTTGCCGCACTCATCACCCTATTTAATAGTGCAAATCACCCCTTGACCCCAACACTCCTGATCGCCCTTACACTTCCACTTTTAATTTTTTCCATGGCACTTAGCATCTTCTAACAAACATATACATATATATGTATGCATACATATATATGTGTGTATTCATATGTGTTTATGAGATTTTATATATATAATACATATATACACACACATATATGAAACTTACATCAGTCAAGTATTGCCAAATAATTGTGTTAACAAACCATCCCAGTTTTCAGTGGCTTAAAATGACAATCATTTGTTCTCAGTCATTTATTTATGGGTTGACTGTGGGTGGCTCCAAGCTGCAATTTGGGTCTAATTCTCCTTCACTTATCTCTCATCTTCTTTGGACCAGCAGGCTACCAGGGACATATCCTTCTCAAGCTTATGGCAGAAGCACAAGAAAGCAAACCCAACTGCACAAGCACATTTTAAACTTTTGTTCACATCACCTCCACCAACATCCCATTGACAAAAGCAACTATCATGGCCAAAATCGACGTAAATGGGATAATGTAAACCAACAATTACTCTGTATCTAATAGAAGGGACTACAGAGTCACAGAGAGTATAGATAGAGGAAAGGTGAAAATTTGGAGACAGTAATTAAATCTACCACACTGATTGTGTTTATTGTTTATTTTCTGTCTTACTCAATCAGAATACACATTCCACAAAGGCATATGTTGTTCACTGATTATTCCAAGTGCCTAGAATAGTACCTGGCACCTAATAGGTGCTGAGTAAACATTTCTTGAATTAATATATGAATGAAATATTCCTGTTAGAATTAATAGCTCCTTCTTCCATATCAACTAGTTTAGGTCTCTCAGGTGACAGTGCAGTGAGCCTTGCATGTGGATTCCTCAGGGGACATGTAGGACTGTGTATCTACTAATATGTCTACATGCCCAGCAGCAAGGAGGAAAGGGCAGAGACCTCAAGTCTCAGCCTCCTATTCTCAACCCTGAGAAGGCACTGTGTTGGGTTGGCATTGCTTGCTGGTCTACCACCTATGCAGTATTCTGCTTGCAATGACAAGTGAAAAGCAAAGGGCATTTCTGATTCAAAAAGAAAAACTACAGTTATGATATGGAATCAAAAGAATGAGAAATGCAGAATTATTCTTTCTATCCCCAAGCACAACTTATCTGTGCTGTCTCATCCCTGCCAGGTCCTGTATTACACTAGCTGTCACCCTGGCAAGGGATTGGAGCAACTTCCTCTAAGCTGTTAATGATTGATAATGGCATATTTTATCTTCTTTGCAACTGAACAGGACATTGCCTTAACCCTGAGGATCTAGTGGATGGGACAAAAGCTAGATGGGGACAAATGGCTTTTCTAGATCTCGTTGAATCATCTAGCAGAGAGCCTAGCCCTCCCCCTACCCCAATTGCTAAACCCCAATTCCAGAGATTCTGATTTAATTGGTCTGGGCATTGGGATTTTTAAAAGAAAACTCCCAAGTAATTCTAACATGCAGAAAAGCTTGAGAATGACTGCACATGGCTTGATACAACTGTCACAAACTAACACCAGACAGATGAGGATGCTAAGAAATTTCTCTCTACTGGATCTTTCCTAACAGCATAAAACTTGTTATTTCTCCCATCTTTAAACAAAAATCCTCTTCATGACTTCACTTCCCCCTCCAGCTAAGGCTCTATTTTGTCTTTTTCTTTCCTCATAGAAAAACTCCTTGGAAAGGATTGTCTATACTCTCAGTCCCCCATTTTCTTCCTCCTATTGTCTCTTGTGCCCATTCTACTAAGACATTGTCTTCCACAGTCAGTGGCTCTGATCAAGATCATCCACTGGTGATGTCACTCATCTATGTTACTAAATCCAAAGTTTAATTCTCACTTCTCATCTTTTTCCCCTCCGTGGACATGAGTTTATTAGAGGAGTCAGGACAGATCTCAGTTCTCATCTTACTCGACCCACATTTTTTCACAGCTGGCCACTCACTCTTCCTTGAAATACTTTCCTCACTTGGCTTTGAGGATGCTACACTCCTTTATCCTCTTACATCTATGGCCACTTCTTCTCAGTCTCCTTTGTGGGCTTCTCTTCATCTTCCTGTCCTCCAAATGTTGGAGTGACCAGGGCTCAGTCCTAGTACCTCTTCTTATCTCTATCTATCTCATTCCTTAGAGCATCTCATTCAGGCTATTAATTTTATATACAATCAGTGCAGTGATGACTCCAATTACCTATTTGACCCACACTTAGATGTCAGATAGGTATTTACTGAACATGTCCACACTCAGTTCCTGATCTTCCTCTTCCAAACCTGCTCCTACTGTTGTCTTTCACATCTCAATAAATGACAACTCTTTATTCCTTCTGCTAAGATCCAAAACCTTGGGGTTATATCTAATATCTGATCTATCAGAAAATTATGTTGGGAGTTTGAGGTTTGCATTGGGAGTTTGAGATTTGCAAAGGTTAACCACTATACAAAAAATAGATAAAAAAACCCAAATTTCTTCTGTATAGCACAGGGAACAATATTCAATATCTTGTAATAATTTGTAATGAAAAATATGAAAATGAATATATGTACATATATGCATGACTGGGATATTGTTCTGTATACCAGAAATTACGTATTGTAACTGACTATACTTCAATTAGAAAAAAGAAAATTATGTCCACTCTATCTTCAAAGCTCACTGAGATCTGACCACTTCTTACCACTCTGCCACCCTGGCCCAAGTCACCATCCTATCTTTCATGGATTATTACAGTAGGCTTCTAACTGATGTTCTTGCTTCTGCCTTGACCCACCATAAGTATATCCTCAATATAAGAGCCACAGTGATCCTATGAAGATACCAGTCAGATGACACTCCTATGCTCAAAATCCTTCAACAGTTCCCCATCTCCCTCAGAGTTAAAACCAACATCCTAATCATGACCTTCAAATCCTTACATGATCTGGCCCTGTTCCCTCTCTGACCTCATCTCCCTACCACTCTCCCCCTCATTCTATCCTCTCCAGCCACACTAAAATCCTTACTGTTCCTTGACCACACCAGGCATTGCCCTTCCTTAGAGCCTTTGAACTTCTCTGTTCCTTCTTCTTGGAATAGTTTCTCCCAGATATCCACATGTCTCACTTCCTTGGCCTCTTTCAAATGTCACCTTCTCAATAAGGTCACCTTATCCCAGAATTGCAAACCCCACCCTCATCCTCATCACATACATTCCCTATCTCCTTCTCTGCTTAATCTAATATAGTATATATCGCAATCTAACATGGTACATATTTTGCTTATTTATCTTGTCTACTATTTGGCTCCCCACCCTCATTAAAATGTGTGCTCCACAAAGGTAGAGATTTTGTTTGTTAACTGACGTTCTCCAGAGCCTATAACAATGCTTGGCACATAGCTGGAGCCCAAAGATACTTACTGACAGGATGAATAATTGAAAGAAAGCAGAGGGTAGATTTTTTATTGATGACATTTCATCTTTACTGAACAAACTGGCTCAAACCTAGGATCTCATTCTATTTTTAGATCAAAGCAGTTATCAATGTGATTAAAGGCATGGGCACCAGAGTGCAACAGTCTCCATTATAAGCTGTGTGACTTTGGACAAGCTACTTAACTCTCCTGAGCCTAAGTTTCCTAATGGGACACATGCGCCTCAAGTGAGATAATTCATTAAACTGATAAGCTTATCGGCCTGATGGGTCAAAGGATGCTTTTTATGATTCAGCTTATATGAGGGATCTAGAATAGTCAAACTCATAGAAGCAGAGTGCAGAATGGTGGCTGCCAGGAATGGCAGGGAGGAGGAAATGGAGAATTCCTAATCTGAGGTATAAAGTTTTAATAATGTAACATGAACATATTCTAGAGATTTGCTGTACAACATTGTGCCTATAGTTAACAATATTGTATTAAACACTTAAAAATCTGTTAAGAAGGTAGATCTCATCTAAGTGTTCTTACTACAATAAAATAAAAATTAAAAGAAAAGAAAGACCCAAAATACTGAAACCAAAAATACTGAATAACCCCATAACTGTAAAGTAAATTGGTTCCTTAATTAAAACTTTCCCACAAAGAAGAAAAAGTGTTTTACAGTAGATGTTTTAATTTTCTTCTACACTGTTGGTGGGAATGTAGTTTGGTGCAGTCATTATGGAAAACCGTATGGAGATTGTTCAAAAAAGTGAAAATAGACTTACCCTATGATTCAGCAATCCCATTCCTGGGCATACATCTGGAGGAAACTCTAATTCAAAAAGATATATGTACCCCAATGTTTATAGCAACACTATTTACAATAGCCAAGACAAGGAAGCAACCTAAATGTCCACTGACAGATGCCTGGATAAAGAAGATGCGTTATGTATATACAATGGAATACTACTCATCCATAAAAAGAATAAAATCATACCATTTGCAGCAACGTGGATGGACCTGGAGATCATCATACTAAGTGAAGTAAGCCAGAAAGAGAAAGAAAAAAATACCAAATGATATCACTTTTATGTGGAATCTAAAAACAAACAAACAAACAAAATGGGACAAATGAACTTATTTACAAAACAGAGACAGACTCACAGACATAGAAAACAAACTTATGGTAACGGTGGGGACAGAGAGTGAGGGGGGATAAATTGGGAGTTCAGGATCTGCAGATACTAACTACTACATATAAAATAGATAAACAAGGCCCTACTGTATAGCACAGGGAACCATATTCAGTACCTTGTAATAACTTATAATGAAAAAGAATATGTATAAATGAATCACTATGCTGCACACCAGAAATTAACACAATGTTGTAAATCAACTATACTTCAATAAAAAATACTTTAAAAAAGAAGAAAAAGTGTGCTTTTCAAATGTGAAGAAACAAAATAGTCAAGGTGGCTCAAAACCATTAAGATAATGGGTCTTAATTTAGATGTCCAGTCAAGTTCTTTGACATCATATACGAAGTAGTAAACAATGCAAGGACTTTAGCCATGATCTGGATTTAAATCTTAGCTTTATCATTACATGACCTTGACTAAGTTATTACTTAACTCCTTTAAGACTTAATTCCCTCATCTGTAAAATGGGGATTAAAAAATGGAGTTGTTGTGGGAAGTAAAGAAAATAAAGCATACTTAGCTCAGAGCTTGCCACATATTATTATAATTATTATTTCAGTAGCCATAATTCAAGCACATATGCATTTATCTGAGGTTTAAGGAACTCTATGGCCTAATAACTATTAGATGCTGCATAGACATATTTTTCATGTATGAAGGAATTCCGATTTGAACCAAGTTGATCTGCTTATTAACACATACCTAGGGCCCATCAGCAGAACTTTTTTTTTCTTTCGTGCTTATGAGCTGTAACACAATCAGCAAATGCACATCTCAGGGGCATCAAAGGGCATGAAATTGGTGAGAATAATACATTTAGCATTTTTATTTATGCTTCTGAAGCCGCTTAAAAATGGATATTTCAGGAGAAAAGACCAAGTAATACAGATTAAAGGTCAAATGTTTTCTGTAGTTAGAATATTTTCAATTAAATTGAAATCTGACATCAAAGATATGTTGGAAATGGAAGAGGGGAAGGGGGAGTCCATTTTCAGTGGGAATTCTTAGTGGCCCAGCCTCCTTGATGTGTTAATACTCAACTGGTACACAAATATGAAAATTGATATAAAATTGCTTCTGAGGCTGACCTTATGACTCCTAAATAACCAGATCTATTTAGTACAATGAAAAAGTCCCTTAGAACTCTTTGCTTGGTTACACGTAGCCAAAACATGTATTTGATTTAATTTTTCACTTCTCAGCCAGTTCCGTGGGTGACAGGCAGACAAAGCCCAAATTTGCTTTTTTCTTCTTTTCTTTTTTTTTTTTTTTAATCTGATGCCTTGCTTTTGGAAATGGAAACGTCTGAGTCTCAATAGGTCACAATCAATTTGTCACTGAAGCACAAAGAACACAGAAAGCTAGAGACATTTTGAATGAAACCAAGGATGTCACCTACCTTTAGCTTTGAGAATAGTTCTTGATGGAGTATCAGCTCACTCTGGTTCACATATAATCACATCCTTATTTTTATTAATAAGTGTACCTTGCATATGAATAGCTTTTTGTCCTCTTTTGCCCCAAGGGAATCTTCACATACATTGTCTCATTTGTCTCTCAAAACAACTCTTTATAAAAGGTGAATAAAGTAAGTAAAACTCTCCTCCCATTTGATAGATGAGGAAATTGAGGCAGAGAACTGGTTAGTGATATTCCAGAAGATCACATAGGTGTCTAGTGATAGTGGTGAGACCAGAACCTAAATTTCCTAACTGCTGGTCCAAAATTTCCAGTAAACCACAGTGCTTCCTTAAGCCAGGACTGCGTTACATGTTTTTCTGAGCCTGTCCATCATGGTGATCCTCAGGGAAGGACAAAGTCCTCCTGACAAGATTATACAAAATTATTTGACTTTTTTATTGTTTTTATTTTTATTATTTTTAAAATTAGCAATAAAATTGCACCTCGGATAAACCTCATTGGCTATGATACTGTCACTGTGCAAAGTTTATTTTTTTAATTGAAGTATAGTTGATTTACAATGTTGTGTTAGTTCTGGTGTACAGCATAGTGATTCAGTTATACATATATATATATTCTTTTTCATTATAGGTTATTACAAGATACTGAATGTAGTTTCCTGTGCTGTACAGTAGGACCTTGTTGTTTATCTATTTTATATATAGTAGTTTGTATCTGCAAATCTCAATGTTTGACTCTTTTAAAAGCCTCCTTTAAGTAAGGAATGAATGAATGAATAAATGACTCTTCCAAGCCTCCCACCACCTGCCTATTGTCATTCCCTCAGAAACTCATGCAACTGCAAAATCTAACAAGTAATTTGCTTTAGGCATTAAGGACCTTCTCTCCAATGTCATTCTTATTTGTTGGTTCTTCTCATTTAAAATACAATTTCCTAATTGTGGTGTTGTATCCTGGATGGAAACCTGGAACAGAAAAAGGATATTAGTGGAAAAACTGGTGAAATCTGAATAAAGGCTGGAGTTTAGTTAATGGTAATGTATCAATAAGTTTAATCTCTTAATTTTGAAAAATGTGCTATAGTTGTGTAAGATGTTGACATTAAGGGAACTTGAGTGAATAGTATATAAGAAGTCTCTATGTTGTCTTTGCAACTTTTCTGTAAGTATAAAATTATTTCAAGGTAAAAGTTATTAAAATATACTTAAAATAACATGTTTAAATTACTGTAGTTTTAAAAGGTACAGTAACTATGAAATTAACCTGCAGTATATCTCACCCAGAAGAATATGTGTTTTTAAATCATTATCAGTAGCATATTTCTACCTTTTCGTCTACTTTTTTGGTAACTCCCACATTGGGGGATGAGGTGAATAAAAAATGGTATCCCCAAATAATTTTCAGTCTTTCTCCTTTAAAACACCTATCACAGATGCCAGCAAATGCTTCTTGGAGCTATAAGCACATGGCATCAGTCTGAAGAATAAGCTTTGTATTGACACTGGAAGTGAAATTAAAGGAGTAGAGATCAGCAGCTGGCTACCCACTGTCTAAAGAAGATAAACAGTGAATACCACGCACTCCCTTCCTCAAACAAGCTGTGCAATCTTTTTCCTAAATTAAAGTTCATAAGCCATAGACTGAAGGAAAGAAGATCTTCAGAGCAAACCCCATCTTTAAATAATTTTGTCAACCATATAAACCACCTTCCTCCTTCTTATAAACACACTTCACACCCAGAATCTCTAGTAAAATTCTTCCTTTCCAGCATTTTGCCTCTAAGTGGCACTTGTCAGTATCATGACGTACTTAATTGTGACAGAGAAAGGGAAATATGCTAAGAAATCTAGATTGGGTTGCGTTGGCACTAATGATGGTGTAACTTTAGCAGAGTCAATGTTCTTTAGTAAATGGGAAGATAATCTACAACATGACTAAAGGATATTAATGGTAATGCTGAGCCAGGAACCACATTCTTTCTTAAATTTTCTCCACCCCACCTATCCTGACTTCTGAGCAAAACTATCAAGAGAAAGAGGAGGAGAAAATAGTCTAAGTGATATACTGTATTTACTATAAAGGCTATGTTCCTACAAAGCAAATGCTTTGAGATGCTCTTTCAGTACCCAGGCTCAGCTGCAAGGAACCATCCCCACTTTCCTCTACCCCTTCTGTTCCTTCTGACCAAGGAATGCCATACTTAGGGTTTGATTAGGTAAAAAGCCTTTGAGTTTGTACCTACATAATGTTTTTATATATTAACCAATGTTGTATTTTCCTTCCGGGAGTTTCCTGTTGTTCCATTACTGTTCTTCAATTCAGGCTGATCCCCTTAGTATCAGTATCTGTTGCCTCAGAGTAGGGACATCACAGCATAAATAATGGGAGAAAGAAAAGAGTCAATTGTTGGCTCTTAAAATTCACACAGAAACAAACCAAATGCCCATCCAACGTGAACTTAGTTGAGTAAGCTGTGATATCTTCACCTGATGGAACATGTACTGCCATCAAAATAAATGATCTAGAGTGATGCACAACAATGTTGATGAAGTTAGCAATATGATATACTATGTGAAAAAAATGAAGTCCAAAAAGATTTTTCATAAGACATGATACCCCTTTAATAGAATTAAAAACCATAATTTTAAAAATTAAGTACTTTCTGTAAGACATGAAAATGTATTAAAATTACATCAAAAAAGAAAGCAAAAGCATGATAAGCATGGGATTCAGGATAATGGTTACATCAGGGAGGGCTGGCAGGGGAAGCAGGGCTATGATGGGGGTAGGACACACGGTGAGATGTAGGTAAGCTATTATTAAGGTTTTAAATTTCTAGATTTTGTTTTGAGTAGGGGTGTTTTGGGTGTGTTACAATTATTAAAAATAAATAACTATAGCACAGGGAACTAGATTCAATATCTTATAGTGACCTATAATGAAAAGGAATATATGTATGTATATGTAAGACTGAAACATTATGCTGTATACTGGAAATTGACACAGCATTGTAAACGGACCATACTTCAATAAAAAAAATAACTCAAGTCAAAGAGGGCCATATGTGGAACAATGATGAGGTGTCTCTTGAAGCAAAGACAATGATGAATCCATTTTAATATTAAATAGCAACAAATAAACTCATAGCAGAGAGAATCATTTGAGAACAACAGGTTTTGAGTTTCTTAATCCCTTAGCCTGAAACTCTGGGCATAAACAGAGAATGTGAAGAAAAGACTTTTCTGTACTCCCATATTGATATAAATGGGAGTATAAAGATCTTCCAAACGGGGGAGTCAGTGAGGCAGCAAGGAAGCTGGTAGCGAGCCCTGAGTGGGGGCCCTGCATCTGGTGTCTGACACTTCACTGGGAGGCATTCTGGAGGCAGGAGGAACCGTGGACTTTCCAACCAGTTTGTGGAACCCAAGAGGAGACTGGTCCTGTGGGCCAGTCCAGATTATGTGGACTTGGAAGAAATGTCTACAGATGGGACTGAGGCAGCCGCACTGAATTTCTTGCAGCTCCAAAGAGACAAAGGAGGAAGTCTTGTATCCCATGAGGGGCATGGAAGTAGTTGAGCAAGAACTAGACCTGGGGCAGCCCTGTGGTGGAGAAGAAAGAAACGTGCAACAGTGTCCTGCTTGAATCCACAGCCAAGGACCAGAGAGGATGCTGCACGTGCAAGTAGAGGCCAGCATCTCCACTCCCACCTCCCAGCCCCTGCATCTCCCTAACCCCATTCTGGGCAAACTTTGGAAACTCCTCAAGCCTTAGATACAACTCAGGAGAAAGGGGAGGAGCCGGAAATGACTGAAAGGACCAAAAGTGACTAAGATTGACAGTCTACTACCAGCCTGAAGGAAGACAATATAGAAATTAGGTTTAGTTATGGAAGATTTAAGAAAATTACATTTCTTACACAGCTGAGCTTGTGGCCTAAGAAACCCCTGCATGTCTAAGCTGTCCAGTCCATCCCTTGGCTATTTGGGAATATGATATATGGAGACAAAGCATACGGATTAGCCCAACCTTTGCAACATAGCTGGCTGTGTAACCTACAGCAAATCACTGGGCCTCATCTCATTCATATAAAATAAGGGTGACGGCTAGAACCTAGGTCAAGCTCTGACCCTGCCAGTAACTTATCGCGGGACTTTGAACATGTCTCTTTCTTTCTCTGGGTCTCCAGTTCCTCATCTGCAATGCAAGGGAGAGAGATGAAATCTATATGTTCCTTTTAGCTCCAGCCCACCATAATTTAACTTTTGTATGGGCTTCTTTGGACTTTGAATGCACTAGATACAGATAATATCCCCTGGTTTCACTAACTTTTATTTATTTATTTGGTGATTTTATTTATTTATTTATTTATTTATTTATTTATTTATTTAGGTATAGTCAGTTTACAATGTTGTGTCAATTTCTGGTGTCAGCACAATTCTTCACTCATACATGAATATATATATTAATTTTCATATTTTTTTCACTATAAGCTACTACAAGATATCAAATATATTTCCCTGTGCTTTACAGTATAAATTTGTTTATCTACTTTATATATACCAGTCAGTACCTGCAAATATTGAACTCCCAGTTTATCCCTTCCCACATCCTCCCCACTGGCAACCACAAGTCTGTATTCTATGTCTGTGAGTCTGTTTCTGTTTCATATATAAGTTCATGTCTTTTTTTTTTAGATTCCACATATGAGTGATATCATATGGTATTTTTCTTTCTCCTTCTGGCTTACTTCACTTAGAATGACATTCTCCAGGGACATCCATGTTGCTGCAAATGGCATTATGTTGTCGGTTTTTATGGCTGAGTAGTATTCCATTGTATAAATATACCACAACTTCTTTATCCAGTAATCTGTTGATGGGCATTTAGGTTGTTTCCATGTCTTGGCTATTGTAAATAGTGTTGCTATGAGCATTGGGGTGCAGGTGTCTTTTTGAATTAGGGTTCCTTCTAGATATATGTCCAGGAGTGGGATTGCTGGGTCATATGGTAAGTCTATTTTCAGTCTTTTGCGGAATCTCCATATTGTTTTCCACAATAGCTGCACCAAACTGCATTCCCACCAATAGTGAGGAGGGTTCCCTTTCACTAACTTTTAATATGAAGGTAATTCTTATTTTCTTTTAAGAAGTAGACAGCCAAACTGAGTCTGTAGAGGGTCATTTATCCAGATCTATAGCCTGTCACTCAGATGACCAGAAACAGCTGAAATGTTCATATTTAACCATGAATAAGCAGCAGGATTCCTCTGCAGAGCTAAATACAGTCAATTTTTGTTATTTTTCTAAATATTATTGGCTTGGCTGTCTCTGCTTGAGAATGGTTTCGTGGGTCATGAATATAATCAGACAGCTCTCTTCTTCTAATCCAACCTCTAAAGAGAGAAGGTGGGTCTATTTATTTTTTCAGGAGTCAGTGTATAATTTTTTACTCCCTGCCCATTCTATTTATTTGCCTGTGAAACACCATGAAAATGGGGAGGTGGTGAGTGAGGAATCTGGGGATGGGGGCGCCAGGGGCTTCACTATCAGAGAGCGTGGGGAAAAGGAAAATAGAGGCAGTGGTGCATACCAAGACATGTGTAGACACATAGCCTGCAGACCTGAACACAGGGCACCATGGGGGATTGTGGGATGGGTGGGATAGTGAGGAGGTAAGAGCATGGGTCTTAGATTCAGGCAGCCATGGGTTTGAGTCCTGGTTGCACTCCTCAGTACTTGTGTGACCTTCCGAATCTGTGAAAGATGGGATGACTACCTACTTGATAGGGTTACTCTGAGGCCATTTAGAATACATGTAAATGAATTCATGTAATTCATTCAGAATACACCTTGAATACATTCAAAAGAATACATGTAAAAATACTTAGCGTCATGCCCAGCACTTAATGAGTACCTAATAAATGATAGGTAGTATTCTGATTATTAATAATAATTACAATTCTACAGAATCACAAAGCTAGAAGGAACCCCTGAGATCACTTAACTCAGTTCGTTGATTGTGTAGATGAAGAAGCCAAGACCCAGAGAGATGAAGGGATTTGTCTGAGGGCACACAGCTAATGACAACACCAGGACTAGTTCTGGTCTCCTGAAGTGGGTCCCTAAGACCTTTTACCCCATGGCACATAAATATTTTGGCAGAATTGTGATGAGGGTCGCTTTGGTCCTCTGTGTCCTTCCACCCATCCTTTTCCCATTCTGGGCTCAATCAAAAGCCCAGGTGATTCCTATCTGGGGTAGATGTCAATCCCCCAGATCTTAAGGAGGATCACGGTCAAGGAGAATGGTAAGAGCAACTTCCTCAGCATCCAGAACTACCTCCTTCTGTGCACACTTCCTGCATGCCCACTTCCTACCAGCTCTTGTACTAGATGCCGTGTTTTCTACCCAGGGAGACTGTGACAATGCCAGTGCTCATGGCTTCAGGGCTGCCCCGAGGAATTAAATAGATTATTGTCGTTTTCCTCATGAAGATCCTGGGGTGCTTTTTTCAATAAGTTTCTCCTCACCACCACCAGCAATGCAGGTATCATTTTTGACGTACTTAGGATGATTTCCAAAATAGTTAATTTCTGGACCAGCTTGGTCAATAACCAACTAGAAAAGATGTCAGAGGCCCATGGGTGCAGGATACTGAAGGCCTTCTGCTGTACCAGCCATTAACCCTTTAGATATGGATCATGGGGAGACCTTAAGCGTCCCAGGGGAGGGGCAGGAGCAGTGGAGGCTGCAGGGGACACTTGGGGACAGCAACACTTTGCCCAGTGCTAAGGAAGTATTTCAGTGCTTTAACAATGGTACGGCTGCATCAGAGAGTACTGCTACAATTCTGCCTGGATATACGCAGGTTGGGCTTTAGGCCTGGGGCTGTCAAAAAGAACCAACCAGAGGTGGACGGGCACTCTAGAAGCTTACATGTCAGACAACTATACCCATGCAAGGGTTCTAAGACAGCTGAGCAGAAGCGTGAACCCCCTACCTACAGCAACGTGTTGTTCCCAAAGTTGAGAAGTCTTCTTTCTGCTACTGCCTTAGCCGTCAAGGATTTCAACTAGTAGATACCTCAGGAGACTTAAGACTTTGTACTTAGTACGTTTAGGCAAGGAGTCTTTTTTTTTTTTTCCACAATGGATTGGTCTGGTATTGTTTTAAATTGGAACTGAAAAGAAAGGCACTGGTCTATGGGGGACACCGATATCTTTTTTGACGCCGATGATTTGCCATAGAGTCACTCTCCTTCTCCTTGTTTTACACAGTAAGGTGTTCCAAGAAACCGCGGTAGCACCAGCTCTCCACGATGACTCTCCAAATGCATATTTAGTCCACGTTGTTTTGAAAAAAGTCAAGCTCATCAAATGAGCGGCCTGAAGATGATAATTAAATTAAATGAAATTAATCCCAAGAACTACCATTATGGGATTGGCTGATTACATAGGTAGCTAAGACCCACTAACTACCATTTTCCCTGCTGGACTCAACGACATGTTGGTTATGGATGAATAAGTAGGAAGAGCAGCCCAGCCCTGTTCACAGAAGGAGCTCTTCTTTACGTGTCCTGTAAATCAAGGGGCAGGACAGAGTCCCTGCGTGTGCCCTGGCCTGATGGCCTCCCCCCTGAATGCTCCTTGCTGTGCTGTGCCACAATTAATCAGGCTTTCTAGGTTTTAGTTAATTTCAGGACCCCAATAAATTGGTTTGTACTGGCCTTGGTCCAGCCCTGATAATTTCACAGCCGTGTGCTTGGGAACTGTGGCAAGTTTGCACAGGACTTAGCAAGCACGGAGCAGGGGGAGACAGCATAAAAGGAACTCTTGTTTGGCTTAAGTTCCATTAATATTGGGGAAAGCTGAACTCTAAGTGACAGAAAAGCATGGCTGAACACGTGGACTTTGCAGCTGGGAGGGGATCTCTCTCTGTTTTTTCGACCCTCCCCCCAACCCAGGGTGGATTTGAAAACACTAAAATTAAATAAACCCAAACCTTAGTTTGACATTTCTCTTTGTCTGATTGTTCTCAAGTTTTTGTCTCTGATTTCACAAGAGTCCCCTGAGGAATAAGCACTGGAGCCCATAATCTAGTAAAAGGTTCATTTGGGTTTAGGCTTTTTATTTTTAAAGATATGATTCTTGGAGGGTTTTTTTTTTTTTTTCGATTACAGGCAGCTTCTATGACTGAGAGGTTACCACGAAAATTTAAAGGCAGTGAGAGGAGGGCTGCCTCATGAGTATAGACATTTGGGGCTGCCTGTGTAAATTAGCTGCAGTACAGAATAAGCCCAACAGCCAAGTCTTACAGGATTTCAGAGGCTCGGCAATATCTCTGAGACTTGGGTTCTAGAATGCTCTGTGGCCAGAGAAACACAGCTTGGAAGGGGCCAATAGACTGGGTGACTGGGTACCTGGAATATGATTTTATAATCAAAGACTACTAGAGCTTGAAGGAAACTGAGAGATCATGGAATTTAACTCTAGCATTTTACAGATGGAGAAACTGAGGCCCACAAGGAGCAGGACGTAAAGATGTGATCCATCCAAGGCAGAGACAGGACTGGAGCCCAGAGTCTTAATTCTCACGTCAAAGATCCACCCAAGCTCTGATGCTGCTTCTTTTGTGGCAAAAACATATTTTCTCTAATATGAAAAGGAGGGGAAAAAAGAATTGGACACTTGGTTATGGGGCCAATGTGAGAGTGGCTGTTTAGATTTTCAGATTTTCTTGGCAAAACTCCCTGGACGTGCAGATTCTTTGCTAGGTTTTAAAACCATCCAAACACAGGGAAAACTGGAGATGAGTGTTTGACTGTGTCTACATGATGCCTAAACAGACAGTTGATTCAGTCAAAAAATATTATTCATGTTGCTGGTTTGGCAACACCACCAGTTTGTGGACTGAATCTTTCACTTTTTAACTCCTTGAGAGGCAGTAAGAGTTAGAAAAAAGAAATGTCTCAGACTGGCTCTCAGTAAACCAGACTTCCAGACCCAATTGAACCACTTACCTACCCTCTGCCCCATCCCTGGGCCTCAGTGCTCCCTGTGTAAGTTAATCAGATTCAGACTAAGTTGTCTCCAAGGTGCTGTAGAGTTTTCACCTTCTGGAGTATGATTCTCTGCACACCTAGTCATTTTCCAATAGGGGAGGTGAGAAGAGGATGTCCCTACTTGTGGTCTTTGCCATCTGCATTTGAGGCCAGCAGCCCCACAGTGCTAGTGTGAGAAGAGATTTCTGGATGTAATTCACAGCCTATTTCTATTTCACTCCCAACTTGGCTTCTAAATAGGCAGCTCACCGCTCTCCTTGGTCCCCTCCCTCAGTCCCCTTCTCATGAGAAGAAAAGGAGCCTATATTTGGTTGACAGGAAGGACTCAGCAGTACCATCAGGGGGCCTGTATTTTGTCATCTGACCTCATCAAGCTAGTGCCAACCCTTCATCAGTCCACACCTCCCTCTCACATTACCCATGCCCCCAAACTGGATAATTGGCCCCTGGGATTTTTAAAAAGAGGTGGGGAACAAGGAAGTAGTGTTGACTTAATGATGGGTTCCATGTCAGGTGTTGAATCTGACTTTTTCGGGTAGATTTCTGACTCTTAGCCTGTGAATAAGATCTCCTGGCTCCCGCCCCTACCATCCCACTTACTTTACTGAAGCTTTTTTGAGTGGATTCAAGCCAGTGGTGTTCTGGAGCCAGCTCTCACCAGCCTGTGAGAGGCAGTTGTGTGCATCACTTACCAGCTCTGCATTAAGTGACAACACATTGATAGTTTGAGATCAATCATGTTGGGGATATTTATATAACAGAAACTGGCAATTACTACAAATCAGGATTATTTTTCTTCCTAGAGAGCTATTTGTTAAATAGTTATCACTGTACACCATAATTCAAACTCAAATGCCTCTAGAGGCTAGAAAGGTAATCTGAATGAGTAAAGCAGGCCTGAAGGTAACAAGAGGGACACAATATGGAGTGGTGGGGACTGTGGCAATTGGCGAGCACATATGCTATGTAAAAGCAGCAACCACTATTCTATTCTAGCCTATGTTACTATGCAGAGATGTCAGCCCAGTGTTGCCAGCAATTCTAATTTTTCAAGAGGAACTGGAAATCAAGGTTTTTGTGTGAAATCTCCTAATAATAAACATTAAAGATTGTTTGGAACTAATTCAAAATTTGAAAAAAAAATCCCTGTTCAGTCCAAGCAAAACATGTGTGCAGACTCTCCTCAGCCTTTGGGTCAGCAGTTTGCCATCTCTGCTCTCTAGATCCTCTGTTTCCTGCTCTTATTCCCTGGGTTATAACTCTGATGCTGAGTTGTCGGCCTTGTTTCTTAATGAGAAACAAACTTTCCTGCCTTGAGAACAGGAAAGAACAGGGAATTCAGATGTGAGAATATCCAGGTGGCTTCTTATGATTCTACCCTGTCTCGTGTCTTGTTTTCTAGTCCATGTGCCATGAAGCTGGAGAAGAGGCCCTTAGGCCCAAATCTGCATCTAACATTTGATGATGTCGTCCCGGCACCAGGACCATTCCCCAGTGCTTATGCACCTGTGTGTGAGGAGAGCGTGCCTTCCATTTTGGCATCAGTCTCTCGACTGCTCCACTCGAAGGCATGTTGGTACTCTACTCTCCAGCTCACTCCCTGCCGAGAGGAAGAGGGTGGGAAATTCAGCTAATTATTGGTTTTCTCTTCCTGCTTTTATCTCTACTCTCTTCTAAAGACAGGCACACTGAAGCTTGATTAGCTAATAAAGGACTTAACTGAGTGTGGAATCTCTCTCACATTTGGCCTAAGGAATGGGGGCAGGGAAGGAAAGGGAGGATGAAAAGATCTATCAGGCACCTACTATATGTCGGGCATTATGCCAAGCCTTCCACAACAGCATTGTTAGCATCCTCTTTTTAGATGGAAAGAAACAGACTCAGAAAAGTTACATGACTTGTTGGGACTCAAACTCAGGGATGCTTGATTCTAAAACCTTAGTTCTTTTGAGGGCATCATGCTACCTCCCTGAGGAGAACTAGATGCTGTAGTTAAGACAATGAGACAGTCACTTCTGCTGGTTCTGCCGAAGAATAATAGTGGATAGCTCTGCTACCTAGCTTAGGAATAAAGGCAAATACTGTGGGATGTACATGGTGGTTCTAAGAAGCTGCCTGTGGGTACCTTGAGGTTCTATAGTAAGCTATCTAAGCAAATGCAATTTAATAGCATTCTCTATAGCAATACAGCTTCTAGGAAGGCAGTTTTGATACCGCCATATTGCATTTTTCTATGCACAGTTTAACACTTGGACATATTAGATCTCCAGTTTGTTTTTATGATGTCCCTTGTTAACAAGTTTCACATACCTTTATAAGACTGCTTGAAACGTAGTTAAACTACGTGAAAAATCCTCAATCAGAAATGAACGTATTTTATGCTCTGCCCAGTTGACTCATTCATGATAATTGTGGGCATGCTACAATTTTGAATCAAGGAACACACTTCCTCTCATCTTTTAGATATTTACTATAATCCTGCACACTATTATGCATTTACCTTGATTTTTAAAATAAATATGTTCCTGAAATTTTCTATAAGCCAAATCTTGCTTTTTCAGTGGCCTTTATGATAAATCTGGAGATGTGCTCCTTTGGAGAAGACAATCACTTAAAATGTTCCTATGAATATCTTAAAATCAGTTGAAAGGAAAGTCATTTCTATAAAATACTATTCAGACCTAACACAAAACACAAATTAAAAATTACCTTGGGTTATTTTTGTTTGATAGAGTAACTGAAAGGCATAAATGGAAAATGACAGCTCAACTGAAAAGAACATATTGAACCAAAAAATGATGGCTTCTATGAATTCTATTTCCAAGATTCTAGAAGCTGCTCTCTCTGTTTACTTCTCTGGTTTTCATAAACTGTGAGGAAACAATTGTTTTTACTGGTGTTATCAGTCAGGATTTGGCAGGTTATGCTGCAAAAAGAAACAACTTCCAAATCCCAGAAGTTTAACACACATAGTTTTGTTTATTAACACGTTAGGTTTCTGAAATGAGTTGGCTGGGGGCTTTGTTCATCTTAATCACTCAGAAATTCAGACTTCATTTCAATGTAATCATTCATGATTCCTGTGGCAGTGGGAAGGGAATGGGGCAAATCCTGCACCAGCTCTTTGTTTCCACCCAGAAGTAACACATCACTTTTGCTAAGATTTCAATGGCCAAAGCAAATCAAATGGTCATGCTCTACCCCATAGCAGGAAGGTGGGTAAAGGTCTACCATGAACCTGAAAGGAAGAAAGATGGAAATATTAGATGAACCACACTAATGACAACCAATTCTGTGTTTTAGCACTTTTTAGAGATGACTAGCAGGAAGAAAATACAACAAAGAGACAAAAACTCAGTAACAAATAAGAATATATACACATGATAAAGGGGCTTACATTAAAATACAGCTTAAGGGTCCTGAAAGGTCTGTAGAGTGAATTGTCAACTTCTAAATATTGAATCAAGTATTTGATTAATACAAACTCTAGGTTAGTCTGATTTTCTGTATAAAGAAGTAAACATCCACCATAAATATCCTTCATTAATCTTTATGTGTCCTGCTATTGTTTTGAAAGTTAATCAAATAATCTGGGTTTTCCAGTTTCAAATTAGATAAGAAGCATTTAAAAGGCTAAAATTTGTATCCTCAGAACATTGTTCAGTATTAATCATTCTGTAACACCTCTATTTTCACATTCATTTCTGCCACTTTTGACAACACGGATGGACCTTGAGGGCATTATGCTAAGTGAAATAAGTCAGAGAAAGACAAATACTGTCTGATCTCACTTATATGTAGAATCTTTAAAAAAAAAAAAAAACAGGCTTGGAAACAGAAAGTAGAATGGTAGTTGCCAGGAGCTGGAGGATGATACGGAAGGAAATGGTTAAGATGTTGGTCAAAGGGTACCAAGTTCCAGTTACAAGATAAATAAGTTTTGAAGATCTAATGCACAGGATGATGACAATAGTTAGCGTATAGTTAAGTATATAATATAACCATATTATATACTTAAAAATTACTAAGAGAGTAGATCTTAAATGTTCTCACCTCAAAGAAATGTAATTACATGAGGTGATGAATGTGTTAACTAACATTATTGTGGTAATCATTTCATAATATATGCATATATCAAATCATCATGTTGTACATCTTAAACTCATACAATGTTTTATGCCAATTATATCTCAATAAATCTGGAAAAGATTAATAAAATGAATGTGTGTTCTGCAACACATTATACACAAGATCAGCACACAACAATCAATTGCATTAATACATACCAAGAATGAACACTGGAAATCGAAATTTTAAAAAATAACATTTACAATTGCTCCAAAGAAAATTAAATACTTAGGTATGAATCTAACAAAACATGTACAGGTTCTATATGCTGAAAACTAGAAAGCATTGATATATGAAATCAAAGACCTACAGAAATGGAGAAACATATTCTGTTGAGGGATTGGAAAACTCGACACAATGGAGTTGTTAGCTCTTTCTAAATTGATCTATAGGTTTAATGCAATTCTTATCCAAATCTGAGAAGGGTTTTTTTTTTTTTTTGTAGACATAGATGAGCTTATCTGAAAATTTATACAGAAAGGTACAGGACCCAGAATAGCTAAAACAATCTTTACAAAGAAGAATAGGGTGGGAGGACACTCCACTTGATATTAATCCTACCATATGCCTACAAAAGTAAGAACTGGGTGCTGTTGATGGAGGGATAGACACAGAGATCAATCGAACAAAATAGAGAAACCAGAAATAGACCCATACAATACCCAACCATTGTTTGATCAAGGAGTTAAAGCAGTTCAATGGAGGAAAGATAATTTTTAAAAAAAATGATGCTGGGCAATTGGACATTCATAGTCAAACAAGTGAACTTTGATCTAAATCTCACACCTATATAAAAATTAATTCAAATGGATCATCAATTAAAATGTAAAACTTAAAACTATGACATTATAAAACATAGGAGAGAACAGTTGGGCCTGGGACTAGGCAGAGCGTTCTTAGACTTAATGTCAAAATGCAGTCTATAAAAGGAAAAACTGATAAATTGGACTGCATCAAAATTAAAAACTTTTGTTCTATAAAATCCTATGAGAAGAGGATGAAAAGATAAACTACAATCTGGGAGAAAATATTTGCAAACTATGTGTGGAGCAAAGGACTAGTATCTAGAATATATAAAGAACTCTTAAAATTCAACTGTAAGAAAACAATCCAATTAGAAAATCTCAAAATTACATGGAGACATTTCACTAAAGAGGATATACAGATGTTAAATAAACACATGAAAAGATGGTAGACATCATTAGATACTAGGGAAATGCAATTCAAAACCACAATGATATATCCCTATACCCCTATCAGAATGGCTAAAATAAAAAATAATGACAACAACAAATGCTGACAAGGATGTAGATAAACTGGATCTTTCATTCATTACTGGTGGGAATATAAATAGCACAGCCACTCTGAAAAAGCATATGGCGGTCCTTACGAAACTAAACATGCACTTACCACACAATCCAGGAACTACACTGTTGGGCATTTGTCCCAGAGAAATGAAAACTTAGGTTCATGCAAAATCTGTAGACAACTGTTCATAGCCCCTTTATTTGTAACTGCCAAAATCTGGAATCAACCCAGATGTCCTGCAATAGATGAATGGTTAATTTCTAAGCTGTGATACATCCATACCATGGAATACTACTCAGCAGTAAAAGGAACAAACTCTTGATACTGGAATAGCTTGAATGGATTGCCAAAGAATTATGTTGAGTGAAAAAATCCACTTTCAGAAGTTTACATACTGTATGATTTCATGTAATATTCTTAAATGACAAAATTATAGAGATGGAGAAGAGTTTAGTGGTTGCCAGGGAGTAGGAAGAAGAGGAGAGAAGATAAGTGTGATCATAAAAGAGTAATACTGGAGATTCTTGTGGTGTTGGCACTGTTTAGTATCTTGATGGGTGGTAGTGATCACATCAACCTACACATGTCATAAAATGTCATAGAGCTATATACACAGGCAGATGGCTGCATATAAAACTTGTGAAATTGGAATAAGGTGGATGGATTGTATTGATCTCAATTTCCTGTTTGTGATATTGTACTATAGTTATGTATGATGTTATCATTGGGAGTGAAGGGTATTTAAGATTCCTTTGAATTTATTTCTTACAATTGCATGTAAATCTATGATTATCTCCAAATAAAACATTTTTTAAAAAATGAGTATGAGATGATCTATGCTCCAGTCACCATTTAATAAATAGAGAAAAATAAGGCACAGAGATAATCATTATTGTAGCTTGAGTAAGACCTGGTAAGAAGTCTAGGTTAGGACCCAAATTGGAGTTCCCAATTCAGAAATCAAGACTGGAACTAATACAAGGACCACCAGCATTTACACTAATGAAGAACCTTTCAGAGAATTTGAGCAGCCCCCTTATACTGTTGCCAAGTATGTAAGAGATCCTGAGCAAAAACTGCCCAGTTGAAAAGAACCATTTGATCATAATAAATCATTTTAAGCTTTTAAGCCACTACGTTTTGGGATGGTTTGTTATGCAGTAATCAGAATACTACATCAAGCAAGGGGAGTCAGTGGTTGTAGCCAAATAGATGAGCTTTTAAATCTCAGTGAGTCTACTGATTTTAAATGCTAGGATATATGTTTGTCCCAAGCTATTCCCTGAAACCCATTTTCCTGAATACCTTCTAAGCACGTTGGGAGTGATGATGGGGGTTGGGGGTGCAGATACAAAGGAACTTGAACAACCAGTCCTTGCCCTTGAAGAACTCAGTGTAGTGAGACAAAACATCAGTGCATTAAATAGCATGAGAACAGTTATAAGGCAACAAATTAGCAAGTTCAAACTAATACAGTACAGCACAAATTGAATGCATGTGGCAATGTATGGCTACCCAAGCAGCAGGATGGAGCTAGACATTTTGGGCCCTGAAGGCAACATTTCAGAAAGGGCCCCCTTTTCTTTGTTAACAGTGAAATAAACATCTCCAGCAATGCAGGAGCTAGTTGTATGATAGTAACACTTTTGAAGAAAGAAAAAGGAGGTAACTTCCAGGGACAGTTATTTTTGTTTTAATTTTCCTTTGTTCTCTTTTCAGGATATGTGTTTTTTTGGCAAGACACAATTTCCTTGAACAGCAATTTCCTCACCTATAGACTGGAGATAACAGCCAGAGAGTAGTGGATTGAAAGTCAGGAAATCTGAATTGGAGTCTCAAATCTATCATTTAATAGGTGTGTGACCTTGGATACATCACCTCCCTGTCCCCTCCCCCACATCAGTTTCTTCTGTGCCAGGAAGAGATTGAGCTGAATGGTCTAGAAAGTCCTGGCCAACTCTAATGCTTGAGGCCACACACAGATAATTCAGCGTGTTGAGAGTTGAAAAAGTAATGATGATGTATGTGAAAGTGCTCTGTAAGCCATAAAGTGGCATACAGATGTTAGGAATATCAATATTATTGCAGTTCCACGTGGAAAAAAAGCCCTGCAGTTCTCCTCTAAATTTAGGGCTTAAATATAAATGGGTACTGTCTGTCAAGGCAACGCTTTCAGGCCCTTAGAGGATTCTGATAATTCTTTGTAACTATAGCTCACCGAATAAACACAAATTTGGACTAGTCTGTTGCAGGCTTACCAAGGCATCAGCAGTGCTACTGTGATTTTAAGGATGGGTTTTTGGCCCAAGACAGAATCATAGGGACTGCTAGAACAGTGGTGGCTACCTAAGGTGAGCCGCTCCAAGTTTTCAAGACACCTAACAGTTAGAAGAGGGCCTTTCCGTGGGGCTTGGGAGCCCTCTTCGTAGAAGAAAGCAGATTTCTAAGTTGTCCCCTCTCCCTCCACCCACACACCCATCTCCACCCTGCCTTGAGGGACACCAACGCTTTGTCACTTTACTAGTTGCGATGTGGACTTGGGAAACGCCCCGAAATGATAAGCATCCTGCTAGGGCATAATTTTCGAGATCAGCTCATCCTGCGTCCCGCGCACCAGCTCAGTACTGGACCAGGTGCACGCAGAGAGGCCGTTGTGCGGGAGGAGAGGGGTCGCAGGCTTTCGGCTGGGAAGTTGGAAGGTAGCCGGGGTCTTCAGACCGCCGGTGGGAGCGGTGGGGAGCTCCTAGGTGCACCCAGCGCCGAGGGGGAGGAGGGGCGGGAGGAGATGTGCGGTCCCTTTAAGACCCCAACGCTCTCTTCGCCAGAGGAGGGGGGTGCCGTGGGGGCGCTGCGTGATGGGAAAGTCGCCGGCTGAGCCTCACACTTTCTCCCGATTTCTTAACTTTCGGGTTGGGGGAGCGGGAGTAAAGGCCGAGGTGCTGGGGCGGAGAGGGGCTGCCGGCTTGCAGCGGCTGCGTGCTCGCGGACTTCCCGCCCGCGCCGAGCGGCCGGCCTCTCCGGCCAAGTGGGGAGCGGGCGGCGGGCGGGCAGGTGGCCCCGGGCCGCCGCGCCCGCGCCTTGGCTCTGCCCCCGGGAGCCGAGCGAGCCGCTGCTCCCTCGTGGTGTGAGGGCGGTGATGTTTTTCCTCCCACCCACTTTTGAGTCCCCCCTCCTCCCTCGCGCACTCTAGCTCTCGCCACAACCTGCGAGCCCCAGACCTCGGAGGAGCGCCCCGGGGAGCTCCGAGCGCTTGCACGCGTGGAAGACGGAGAAGGCCAGTGGCCAGGTCAGTGAGCAGTGCCCGGCGCCCGCTTCCCCTCCCTCCCTTTCCAGCCTTTGCACAGGTGGGCTATCTCCCCCCAGGGCGACCCGGACTCCCCAGTCTGCCACCCCAACCCGCTCTACCGTCCGGGGCGCCGGACCCCCAGGCAGGTCGGGGTTGGGGGAGGGCTCGGATTCGAACTCACCACTCGCCACTCCCGCTCGGCCTGCATATCTCCAGTCTCTGAAGCTGCTGGGAGGCCACTTGGTTAACTACCTAACGGGTTCTGCAGTCGCCTTAGTAATCGTGTGTCCTGAGCCCTTTTCCTCGCTTGCTGAAGTGCCCTGGACCAGTGGGTGGTTCGTAAGTGCAAAAGTTAACGAAACAGGGCGGACAAGCGAGAGGCTCCTCTCTCCTCTGGACATGTCTCATTTTCCGGTCAGGACCACTGGGGTCAGAGTTGGAGACGCTAGGCTTGGGGAGTAACGCAGTATCGCCAGAACTTAGGGCCTGAAAAGCCTGCCTTCTAGTTTCTGCTGGCCCTGCCACGAACACTATGAGAATGGGCAGTTGAGTTGTCTGGGCTCCAGGGTGCCCGTTTTGAAGGTAGAGTTGTTGTGGGCAATAAAATGAAATGATAGAAAGCAAGGTGTCTTGCAAGCCAAAGTCAAGGCATTGTTTGTCAGTCATAGCAGCAATGACGGCATCTCGACTCTGACCAAAGACACCCAGGGCTGAAACTGCTATTTTTCAGTAGCAACCTACCACGGGTGAACTGAACTTTTCTTGTTGGATGGTAGACTGGGGAGAGGATTTTAGCTGATGGACAGGGGCCTGAGACTCCAGTATCTTCTTCTTGTTTGTCAGAAAGAGAATTGCTTCCCTGGGGGCTGTCCCACAGATGATAGTGAATGTGAGATTACAAGGGCAGTGAAGCCTCTTGGGAGGATTAAAGAGATAGCGTGGGGCGTGAAGAGCTAGCTGACATGGGCTCACCCCTTAGCCTTCCTTTGGGAATGCCTCTGATTCTGTTCTACCGAGGAGATGTCTTCTGAGCATAGGCAGACGCCTGACACTTGATGGCCCAGATCGCTTTGTAGTTACAGTTGGGCAAGGAGTCCTTGGTCCCTTTGCTTGATGCAAATGAACTCTGAGAAGGTGAAGGCTTGTTTCACTTGGGCAGCTTAATTAATACATGTCTTTCAGTTCTGACATGTTTCTTGTGCTCTTGGAAAGCCCACCTGCTCTCCCCAGCTCCTCAGTGTTAGTCTGGGATTTTGTTTTCTTTGTTGTTTTCTTGTTGGGGCCTGGATTCCCCCTCCCCAAATATGTCAATGGCTACATTTCTAAGTAACCTGTGAAAGAGACAGTGCAAGTTCAATGGCCCAGCAGCCTCTGTGAAGCAGACAGGGAGTTAATGCTGAAATAACTCCAGTTAACTGGGTCAAAGTATAATTTGAAAAATTAAGGACAGTTTGGCTCTTTGCAAGTGTAAGAGTCGGCATGTTTGCTGAGCAATGCTTGCTTGTGTTTATTGCTGCAGCCCCAACAAATGTCTTGAATCAACCCCCTTCCCCAAAAGAAAAAGTTAAAGGGATAAAACGAAATTGAACAGAGACGTGTGGAGGGAACTCTCCTAGGGTTATATTTCTGCTCAGAATACAAAGGCAGGACTTCAGAATCTTGTAAATCAAAAGTGATTATTTATAAAGCGATTCACTTTCTGATGGTCTCCATCACAGCCTGGGAGGCCACACAGATGACAGGAACGCCGAAAGAGATTAATTGCTCTCTAGTCACCAACTTTTCTATTTGCTCATACCATTAGCTGAGACCTAAGAAAAGCAGAAAAATTCTCAGAGCCGTTTTCTTGCCAGCTTGAGTTATGAAGCAGTGCTACTGTTCACCGAATCACCCAACCATTGTACAAGAAAAACAACCCAGTTGGTTCTTGCTTGGGGAGACCCAAAAACTGTGGTTTCAAAAATATCCCCTGAGATCCAGATGTGATTGTGATCAATTGGATTTTGGTGGTAAAAACAAAAACAAACAAAACAAAACAAAAACAAAAAAACACCTTTCACATTTGGAGACTTGGGGGATCAGCTTATTAAAGTAGGCTCAGGAAGAAGCTCACTGGGATGGGTAACTGTGTTAAACTGTCCATTGAAATGATTTGCTTCAAGGGAACCTGGTAGCTCTCAGAAGACAGAGATAGGCATTCTGAGTGATTGAAGGTGGACCAGAAGCTCATAGAGGGGACCAGCACATCAGGAGTCAGGCCTTTGGAAGGTTACGAACATGTCCTAGGAGAATTCAGTCCTTGTTTAAGAAGCAAGGAGGAAGTAGAGAATGCAGACCAGTGCTGCAAATCCCGGTTGATAAAATAAATTATTCTCTATGATCAGTTTTTTTTGTTACATACTCATAATTTGAAACAATGGATTTTAAATTATCTGGCCAACTTCATAGCATTTAAAGTAAGAGCTATGGCATCCACAGCGTGGCCCAAAGACAATTCAGTTCTCCGGAACGATCATCTTGCATTCCATCCAGCTCTTTATACTCAATATTTAGGTTGGACCCTCTGAAGAGATCGTTGAGCTCAGTTCCCATCCAAGGTTAACCCCAGTTTGAAATGTGGTGTTTCTCGAATTATTTAAATATTTTCAAATCACCCATTTGAAGAGTTTTGCCAACTCTAAAGTCTATAGAGATGACCTATGACTGGGTATGAGCTATAGCAAACCTTCTGTCTTCTAAGACTCGAAAGGTTTAAGATTTCCACCCCTTAGACTGGAAATACAGGTCTCATATTTTTAAGAACTGTAGTTCCTTTTTTTTTTTTTGATGGCCTTTTGCATGATAATGTAGTACGAACACATTACCTATTTAAATTTGCCTGATATTCCTTAAAAACGGCCCGTTTTAAATTGCTATTTCACAAGGGACTTCGTGTGACAGGAATATGTCTGAACCATTCAGGTGTTTAAATTGCATCCATTTGCTAAGTACGTCTATCTGTTCCAACATAGGTAGGCAAGCTGCAAATCCTTATAGATCTCATAGCAGACACAGGAGAAACATTGACCAACTTGTGCCTCATCCCTGAAGGATTAATAATAATGGTAGTCTTAAAGCTCCAATCCATTAACTTTCATTTCAGAAATTGTTTGAGTCACTGCCCATTATTTTTATCTTGTTTGCCAAAGTAGCCTTTTTGCAAGCCCCAGTTTCCCTTTTCTCCCAAAGAAAACCTCTTGAGAAATCAACTTTTAATTCCCTTAGAAATGAGGATTTCAAAATTTCTTTTTATTTTCCTATCACTTGCCCGTAAGGATTTAGCCTTAGCATTGGATAGGAATATATGTTCATCTGCTTGAATTTCCCCCTACAATCTTTGCAGGACAGGAGAGGCAAGTTCTCTTTCTTAGCGGGGCGGGGGGGGGCGGGGGGGGGAGGAACAATGCTTGCACCTATGTAGATTCGCCAGTGTTCTCCTCCCACCCCCACTGCCCTCCAAGCAAGTTAGAAGCCTAAGCATCAGAGATCTCCACTGGTTCCAGAGAATCTGCTCTAAGTCTTCGTTTGTTTGTTTGTTTGTTTGTTTGTTTTTTTCCCAACAGCTTGAGTACACCAGGCCCTGAAAGTTTCAAGTTGCCTTTTGCAGTGGCCAGAATGAGAAAAAAGTGGAAAATGGGAAGCATGAGATACATCTTTTCCTTGTTGCTGTTCTTTCTTTTCCTAGAAGGAAGCAAAACAGAGCAAGTAAAACGTAAGTGTCTTGAGTTTAAAAAAACAAGTTACTTTCTTGTAATTTTGAAAATGTGGTTATACTCTATAGGGATTGTGATTTAGCCCAAATGTGGCCGTGCCATCATTCTAAGAGAAGAAAGTGAATGTTACTGGTTTATGCATGAGTTGATAAAAGAATGAGAGCTTTGAATCGGGCCAACTAAATTTGGGGCTGTTTTTCTGATTATCATATAGTTTTCATCTCACAGAACACATGACACATTAGCCTATTTGCCTTTTCCTGTTCTAAACTGTACAAATCTCATTCCATTTTACGTAATTCTAGAAATATCTGACAGATGAGCTGGATTTTTTCCCAAATTTCAGACTCTTCAGCAAAGATTTTCAGTTTATGAAAAAGAATAACACAGGAAAAAAAAGAGAGAGAGAGAGAAAGAAAAAGTAAAGCAGGCTCTGCCTTGTTCCCTTTTGCCGGAAAACGTAGAAGGAAAAAAACCTTCACATGAACTGGATTCGGATGAAAAATCCTTTGAGGAAATTGAGATTCCAGGGACTGTGAGCAAATTGGATGCCATTTATTGAAAGGAACGTCCCCGCAAAGCCAGGGAATATTTCTAGAAAGTCAGCGATCCGTGTGATGGGCTAACACATTGGAGAAAGCAGAGCGGTAGGAAAGGGGATAATTAACCCTCCTTGCGGCCACATTTGGGAGATTTATGAGTAGCTGTTGACATCTCTACTCTTGTTAGGAGCCTTCTGCTGCCTTCACCCAGTGTGAGCCTTACCTTCTTTGGGCCACTTGCAGCCACCTCTGAGGTGGACCCTTGCTCTAAATTTGAAGGAAAAGCCATAGCTCTGGTTCCCCTTTCTGGCTGCATCAAAAGAAGCACAAAGTGGAACTGGTCCAAGAGGGGCATTCTCTGCTCCACTGAACTTATTCATGAGAAGGAACTGTGAAAATATGCTTGGTAGGAGCTGAAACAGCATCTGAAGCCCATCACTTAAATATTTATCTCCTTTATCAGCATAAGTTCAATATATGAGGCCTGAGGCTGGCTGACTGGGAGAGCAGTGCCAAACCTATTCCACTGTTACATGTGTTTCTATCCCACTGTGATTTTCATAGTAAAGTTAGTCCTCTTCCTGGGAGAAACAGTGCTTTTGATTAGGCTTTTAAGCATGAGTGATCTGTGGTGATATCTAGTATGAGGGATACACAGAAGGAAGTTTGGCAGGGCACTGCCTCAGCAAGGAGTCTTGGATCAGCCTCTCCTCTTGTATTCCTCAACTGACCTCCTTCTCCTTCTACTTGAATTTGTAATCCGTTTCAGAACCCTCTTCTTCCAGAAGTCCTCCTTGATTTAAGTGAACGTGATAGAAAAGTTGCTTATCCGTTGTCAGCTAAGCTCACAAGCAGTTGGACTTAAAAACCTTCCTCTCTTAGGAAGAAACTTCCCTTCGGGCCCTATGGCATCAGGGTGAAGCTTGCAACATTTAGAGGACCATCTCTTCTGGGAAGCCTTCCATATTCATGAAGAATTGAGGCATATTATCCATGCAACTTAGAGCTTAATTGATAAACCAAAGAAAAATATGATTTAAAAACGATCAACAGACCCCAAACTATCACTCTAATATTTCCTACTGCCTGTGAGTTTGTCCCAAGCCCTTTTGATATTCAAGTGGTGTCAAAATGATTATGTAACAGGTGGCCTAGGGAACCAGTTCTGGTCTAGTCTTTCAGGCTTATAGTCAGATAACGAAGCTAAGGTCATGGTCATTCCCTGAATGAGCCACTCGGCATCATTCTGTGTAACCACATCCACGCTAACTCTCTTGAAGACATGTGCAAAGTTATCTCTACTAAAAGGAAACTCTCAAAGCGTATGCCCTATATATGTTGCCTTGATACACGCACACACACACACACACACAGCATGCACAAAGATTTACATTGCAGCTTTAACAGGGAGAAACTAGAAGCAGTGGAGAATGGTTACATAAATGATCCATGCAATGTACTATCATGCTACCATTCAAACACTGCTTATTGAATACTTGATAGCCCTGGAAAAGGCTTATATTAACTTATTTTGAAATTTCTTAAATTTTAAAATTAATAATACTCATTGTACAAAATGACATGAGAGTATCTGAGCTTTATAAACAATGTATATTCTTCAACTTTCATCCCACTCCCTAGAGATGACCATGACTGATAGCTCGCTATGTATTCTTCCAAACTCTTTTCTCTGTATGTTATAAAAACATACATACATGTCTATAGGGTTTTTTTTCTTTTACAAAAGATGGGATTTTATATATATCTTTCCTGTAACTTGCTCTTATTCGGCAATGTATCCAGGACATTCTTCCATGTTAGAACATTGCAGTGTAACTGTACCATATTCTTTCTAATGCCTACATAGTTTCCAGTTATACTAGTGTGACATGGTTTGTTTAACCAGTCCCTATTTGTAGGTATTTAGGTTGTTTCCAGTTTTTGCTCTTACCATAAATAAGGCATTAATGAACACTTTAAGGCACTTAAGCAAGTGTTTGTGAGGAATTGTTAGGTCAAAGTGCATGTTCAGCTTTAATCTTGGTAAGAACTGTCAAATTGTCCTTCAGAAAAAGTCATATCGTTGTGTCAATTTCTGGTGTACAGCATAATGTTCCAGTCATACATATACATACATATATTCCTTTTCATACCATTTCTAATTCCTTCACCAAAAGTATTATTACTCTTGGTATTTTAGGGCTAATTTAACTAGGGAAATTGTATTTCAATTTTGCTGTGATAGTTTCCTATTACTGGAGGATCTTTGCAATTATTTTTTAATTCAGTTGTATTTCTTCAGTGAATTGGCTATTTTTCAGTTGGGTTGTTTGTCCTATTGATTTGCAGAGACTTATTTATTAACATTCTGTTATTTCAAATGTTGTTATTAACCTTTCATATTTCATGTATTATTTACCCAGTCTTCCCTTTGATTTAAGCTTTGTATAAGTTGTGTTGTCTCGTACAGAAGTTTTACATTTTTGTGTAGTCAGATCTGCCATTCATTTCCTTTGTGGCTTGTAGACTTTTTATTCCTAGGAATGTCTCTCCCACTCCATACTCTTGTATTTTCTTCGACTACTTCTATAATTTGGTGTTTTACCCATAGTTCTATATTCCATCTGAAATTTGTGTTCACATGTGTTGTGCAATAAGGAACTACTTCTTATCTCTGGGTAGTAGATTCATGACTGTTATTTTTGTTTGTTTTTGTGCTTCTTTTATTTATTCCAAAGTTTTCACAATTGGCAAGTATTATTTTTACAACAGGGGAAAAGTCCTTTAAAGTAAAAGAACATCTTGTTTCCCGTATTTCTGTTGTCAAGTTCTAGAGAAGGGTAGGTTTGGGAGTGGAAGAAGGAAAAAGAGGGGTTTTTTAACTTAAAAAAAAAAAACTAGAAAAACTTGAGGGAACGTGTAAGTTTAAGGGTAATAAAGCTTCACATCTCTCCTTGCTGCCTGATGCCATCTTACCTAAGGAAACCAAGGTTTTTGATCTTCCACAGGCTGGTTTGAATATGAGCTCCTAGATCAAGGTGGATGCTCTGTAGCCTGTCCCCTCTCCTATTTTAGGCATCAGGGTGGAATGGGGGGTGGTGCTGTTCTGGTCAAAGATGCACACTCAATTGGTGAAGAATCTGAAGAGGTCTGGAGAAAATGCTTTATTTGCAGAAAATTATTTTCACAAGGAAAAGTAGAAGTGCGTGCTACCACTTGCTAATTAGCCGGAGTTACGGTGCTCTCATGGGAGGGAAAACAGGCTCAGGAACCCAGGAAATACTGACGGTGCATTGCAGTAGATGAATGAGCCATTTGTGACTTATATGAAAGTTTGTTACTGTCCAGAAGCAGCAAGGTTTGAGGTCTTTAGCTGGGAAAAGTCTTTCTGTAACACCATTATGCTCTGTTGTTATAGTTGTAGTCAAAAGAGGCCAGGAAGTTCTTTTGAAGTTCAAGGGAGCGTAACATTCAGTGCATAATATTCATGCAAATATAGGACAAACTGGGCTGAAGAGTTTGCCTCTTTTGGCAGATCTGACTTA
Organism: Camelus dromedarius; assembly: GCF_036321535.1. Taxonomy (NCBI): domain Eukaryota; kingdom Metazoa; phylum Chordata; class Mammalia; order Artiodactyla; family Camelidae; genus Camelus; species Camelus dromedarius. The sequence continues at coordinate 36,572,444 of NC_087472.1, read as the reverse complement.
GGTAATGAACTGTTGATCAAAATGAGGTGGAAGAATTGAGTTGTTAAGAATGCTCAATTATGTATTTCAAATGGACCAGCCTGTGCCAAGGCTGACAAAATCCTGGGGGGAGAAATAGTTCATGTATTTTATGGCGTCCATCCCTGCTTTGTACAGTGAGTTAGCTGGATCTTCTGAGGGACTAGATTCTCAATCATTTTTCTCCTCAGGAGAAAAGCTTCTAACATTTGTATTTGGCTGAAAATGGCCTCTGAACTTCCCAGGAAGAGTGAGTCCCCAAAAGATTGACGGGAAGGAGGAAGATACTTAGACAATTTGAGACATGGGAAGCACGGCCTTATGGAGCTTACCCAGAGCCTCTTTATTGTGAAAGCCAGCCAGAGAGGCTTGACTTTTCCTCCTCCAAATTCTCACTTGGACATTCGAAGTGATTATTTGACAAAAGAAAGAAACAAGCAAAAGAATAGACCTAGTCACTTCTTAGAAGTTGAAATAGGTGGGAGAGTAAATGAAGAATACTTTAAAATTAGATAGCTTAATGCTTTTCAAGGTATAGTATTAATTATTTTTTATGTTGAGGTGGAGGAGTGGGGTTGGATATGGAGGTTCTAGAGTCCACGTAGATCAACCCCAGCTCCCTGACTTTCATAACGTACCTTGGGAATGCTGCTTAACCTCTCCGGCTTTAGTGTTCTTATCAGTATAGTTGGGGAAATAATAGTATTTTGACCATCAGCATGGTTGGTTGAAGAATAAATGAGACTGTGCACACCAGGGGCTTTGCAACAGTGGCTGGCACACAGTTTTTAGTAAGTGGTAGCTATTAGAGTAACTCTATTGCAAGCCAAATGATATAATCCCCTTAATTTTTAGATGAGAAACTTGAAACTCAATGAGATCCAGGGACTTTGTATAAGGACAGAGAGCAAGTCCAAGCCAGGGCTAGAACTAAAACCCAGGTCTCCAAATTCAGTGTTATATTCGCTACAGCAACTTGCCTCTGACAGCTCTCTGAGGAGGCCAATGTGTTCTCTGGAAGAGAAGCCCAGTCCTTTGCACATGGCAGCCACTTAACACGCAAGAAATGATACAAGTGAATGAATAAAGAACTCTGTAACTAGAATTCCTAAGACAGGCAGTATACTATTTGGGAGTTAAAAGACAGAGACTAGAACTAAAGTTATTCAGGAGCTTAAATAAGCTAAGCCAAAGGAAATTTGTGAGAAAGGTTAAAAATATGTGCCATTATGTCCATGCTTCTTCGCTTTCCCTGACTTCTCAGTAGGATTGGAATGTCCTCACAGTCTAATGGAACGAGGACTGTGCTTTAAGTCAGGAGACCTGGTTTCTGGTCAGTTCTGTTGCTTGCTGTGTGTATTGGTTGAGTCATTCATGCTCTCTGGACTAAAGATTCTCTACTTATAAACGGAGGAATTCTCACTTTCTGGACAACAAACTAAAGGATACCAGAAGAGGGGCTAAGGAGGTGAGACAAGGAAGACCAAAGCTCTGGCTTTAGATACTTGGAGCACACTTGGACTTTTCTCATTGTCACAAGATCATTGCAAAGAGTATTTTATTCACTGAAGACTTATAGTCTGCCTACTTCTAAAAAGATCAGATAGAGGTTGTATATGAAAGAATCATTGCAAGATAACTTTTTGAAAGGTGAAACAAAAAAATAGAAGCCATCTGAAGACAGTATAAAGAGTAGGTGTTTTTAACACCTGGTTTGGTACATTGTAGTATTCACGTGCTAAATTTGGCTTATGCTTCCTGAAACGATAAAAGGAGAAACTGCATTTGTTGGCAAGAGAAAATTACAGTTTCATCTACAGAGATTCATTTCCCACCTCCCACTTACTCAAACAGCATCAATGATGGGATGTTTGAATAAAGTACATTCTGGGTGGTACAAAGACACCAACTGTAACCTTGATTTCATAGAAGAAAGAATTGTGTTTGGCATTTCTTTATTGACCTTTCTGTAAAGGAAGAGGGCAAGTATTAAATTATAACTCAATAAAAGTCTTTCTCTAAGTGCTAAAGAAATGTGGTCTGGATATTTTACCTCTGGATGATCTAAGTTAATTGAAGGCTATAACATGGAAATGTTAAACAAATGGCCATTTAATATGTCTAGTAGAATGGATTGCCAATTATTGGATGCCCTAAGCAAACTTTGTATTAATGTGATTTTTTTTCTATTTTAAAATAGATGCTTATTGTTAAGTATTCAGAAGATACATAAAAGTATTTGGAAAACAAAAGTCATTGGTAATCTCAACATTTACTTATGGATAACCATGGCTAATTGGCATACAGACTTTTTTTTCTATGCTCAGCTATACATACAATTTATTTTACAGAAATGAAGCACTGTCTTGTAACCAATTTGATTTTTTATGTCAGTTCACAACTGATTCTTTAAAATGCACCTGTAGTGGCAATATAGCCCATGTTGTCTGAACTGACAGCTGGATATTTTAGATACCACTTGCGGGGCATGCAGAGTTGAGTCTGTTGTGGAAAGTTCAAAAGCACAACTTGAATTCTTGACCAAACAGAAAGTCAACCTCCTTTAGCAGAGACTTGTGCAACTGAGGTGCTGATAGAGAGAAAAATTTGTTTTTGCGAACAAGAGCTTTGATTTTTGCCCCAAGCCCTATGCCAGATGACAAGTAAGAGATGATTTTCTCCAGAAAAATATTCAGATCAGGTTTCACCAGCCGAGCAGTAAAGACTAATGAGAATACCATCAACTCCCAGTTATCCATGCTAATGAGAACTAGAAGAGCACAGGGAATTGAAATTTCATGGAAAATCTCCGTTTCTCATCTTAGCCAATGGTGTTGCCTTGCTCAACTGTCAAACCTCTTTGAAATATGGACCCTTTTCTTCTCACTGAGTTTGCTCACCTGCTAGTAGAAAAGGCAGGTAGTGGGAGGGCCATTCTGTGCATAGGCCACTCAGTATATATGAAGTTGAATTAATTTTGGACAAATGATCCACCAAGTAGGAATTAGATAATTAACTCCTAGATAAAAAGGAATAAGCTGTATTCCTAAAGTGGAGAACTTGACTTTTTTCCTGGCTCTCCTTTTCCCCTGGCTTCCACAGCCTGTAAATGAAGTCTTAAACCCCTGAGGAAATCTGACCAAGACTTCAATTCTAGAAACCCAATTTCCAGAGAAATAGGACACTTTTTTTTCCTGTAACCACTACATCTTGCCTTTCCTCCATTCTGCTTCAAATGTGATAAATGACAGAAGAGAAGTACTTATGCTTTTAATGTTTTCTTCACTATTAGGATAGCCTTCTTAAAAAATAAATACTTAAATGGATTTGTTTACTTGGTTTGTCTACTTATATAATGAAGAGCAAAGATTTGTCTCTCCCTTTCCACTGACTGTATGTGTTATAATAAAATAAATATTATTCTAATACTTACATGATGAGGTGTCTACAGTAATAGCTCTTATCAAAAGCAGTTCATGGGAATGTTTTCTTGCCTTTAGACTGGTGATGAAGTTATTGACCTTTTGACCTAGTCCTGGGTGCTAGACAGTAATGATTAGGCAAAGCATCGAATGGTATAGTGACGCATCTCTGTTGTTTCTGTTAACAAACGCCCCTAAAGTAACAGGGATTGCCACTTTTAACTAGGGCCAGCAGAACCATTTGAAAAATAGGTATGATGGTGCAGGTTGAAGATCCATCTCAAATGTTAGTTGGAACTCCTACCAAGTTCTACTCAGCAGATACCATTAGGTAGTGGTAAGTCATGAATTCTCTAGCTGATATCTCTCAGATAATGGCAAGTGATAAGCTTACTTTTCTTGCCTGAATCTCCTACAAGTTGGCGAGGCATCATTGTTTCAATAAAATCAGCTCACTTTTGCTTCTTGTCCAAAATGATATTCTGGGACTTTAGGTGTGGTCAGTGATGCTGTGTAACTCATGAAATTCACTCCTGGGTGATGCCAAAGGTTTTTAAAGTTCAGATCTATAGGCATGTGCTGAAATTGACTTTATTGTAGTTTCTGAAAATTGATGATTGTTCAGTGTACCTGTGGAGAAATCAGCTATAATTGTGATAACCACTTAATCTTAGACAACCATGGTAAAACAAGTCTTAACAATGATAGTGTTTACTTTTGTTTTGTAATCGAAAAAAAAAATCAGTGTCAAATAATTGCAGAAGCATCGTTTAAAAGCATCAATAGCATTACTGTTTAGCTCCTTGTCTCTGCCTTTAGTTCCTAAATTTTCCCCTTCCAGGAATTTGTGGATTATTGTCTGGGGCATAATTGGCCAAATCCCATATTGCTGAGATAATAGGACCAATGTACTTGATGAAAGACCATTAAGTTTACATTTAGGGTCAGGTTTCTATCCAAAGTTAGTATTTGAGGAATATATTTTCATCTTCAACATGCATAATTTGTAAGACACTAGTATCGTAATATGGGATAAGTGCCATGTGAGTATTAAGAGGAAAGTTCTGTTAGATATAAGGAGAACGAAAAAGAACTTTTAGCTGGGCTACCCTTGTCTTCTCAACTAGATTTCATAGCCCTTGAGAGCATGGGCACTATTTCATACTTTATGAGATAGATACCAAAAAATGCAAAATGAAGTCTGCCAGCTACACCATCTCATATAGTCTATTTGAGTATGACTTGACTTTACTACAGACAACACCTGATTCTTTAAAAGGTGAGTAAAGCTGTATTTCAAAGTTAGGGTGGAAGGGTATTTCAAGAAAAAGTTAGGCAAGAATCTGTGGAAGCCTTTTATTTTCCATGTTCTAAAAGCGGGTGATATGCACCTTACAACTAGGTAACAGGAGAGACAAAATTCTATACTGGTTCCAGTTTTTGGTTCTGAAGCCAGACTACTTAGGTTTGAATCTCAGCTCTATACCTTGACTAGTCATGTCAATTTGGGCAAGTTACCAAGCCTCCCTGTGCCTCAGATTCCTCATCTGTAAAATGGGGCTAATAATGGGACCTACCCTGTAGGGTTGTTGTGAGAACTTAGTGAATTCATAGGTGTAAAACCCTTAGAACAGAGGCTAGCTCATACGAAGTGTTTAACAAATTTTGTTGCTGTTTTTATTACTGTTATCGTCATTCTCATCTGGCTCTGTGTTTTTTAGGACCTGGTTCCTTGGCTGCTTTTTACACTTATCATCTACCTCCTTTAGCCTTTGAGCCAAGTTTGGAGCAGGAAAATTCAGATCACTCAGTTTTCACACATTGGCTAGCAATATTCTTTAGAGGCTGGATTTGGGGAAAACAGAATCTATTGTCGAAAACAAGTTATTTGGATTATTTGTGGTTTTCATGAATAATGATGAGCTCAGATATATTGGAAAGATCCATTCAGTAGTGTCCATGAAATAACCTGTCTTAAAGATATTTCAGAGAAGCAGTAGCAACTTGCTTAAAAGCTGTATATAAAGAATACCCTCCTTGTGGCATCTGTATATACAGTTCCGTTGGAAACAGACTTTCTTGCAAGTGAACTTTTAACAGTTTGGATGTGAGTTTTAAAAATATGTAAATGCACTTGAAACCCACATTTTGATAGCTTGTCTTATTTTAGTGCTTGCTTATAGTCTTTCAGAGGTCCTTGTCATCTATTATTCCATTTCTTTTTCATCAAGAAGAATAAATCCCCCAACCATGCAGATCACATAGCTGATAGTGAAAGCTCATCCAATTTCATATTTAAGTAGGTAGAACTGATATCAACCTCTGAGTGAGCTAATTATCTCTGGCAAAATAATCCAGAATCAAATACATAATACACAATGTGGATTTAAATCAACAAAGTAACTTCTAGCTTACCATCATTCAAACATTAGTGGTTGCAGAACCATACAAGTAGGCCAATTTATGCCAGCCTAATAATGCCATTTAATCGCCCCCTTCATGGATTTACTTTTAAGTGTATACTTAGATTCTTTCTGAAATGTCTAGATAAGTTGTATATATGAAATACAAATAACTTAGGTGTATGTCATTGATTATAAATTTATTGTCGAGAAAGAGTCACTCCTCTCACCAACATGTGGAGGTTTGCAAAAGTTACCTCATTTAGATGTTTGTTTTGGGAAATTCATGATTATCTCTCCTCAGTTAAAGATACAAGGATTGTTAACATATTTCCTACTCCATTCTAGAACATGTGGATCAGAAGTCTAATTTGTGTGTATGCCAAGAAAATTGTATTCCTAAGAATTGGCTAAAAGGTACACAAGTTCTGCCTACAAAGTAATTTTGATTTTCTGAGTTCTTTTAATTAGTAAATGGTTTTCAGCACTTATATTTAGTCCAGGAATATAGCTTAATATAACAATATTAATGATAATAACAGTAATATCATAAAAGAGGAAATAAAAATAGTCACTAAAAATGAATATATATTTAACATTCCTGATAAAGAAAAAAAGAAATGTTTCCATTTCCCTCACCAAATTGGCAAAGTTTTAAGCTATTCTTTTTCTTATTCTTAATTAATATAACAAAATAAAGTTAGGTCAAAATAATAATAGCAACAATGTGTTGGATGATGGTAATTTATGGAAAAGTGAAATGAATAGCAGCACTTTATAAAGAATGGGAGAGAGGAATTGGGAATATGCTGCTATAAAGTATCAGTCCCTGCAGTACCTGTGAAGCAGTATAGTGTTATTTGAAAGTGGACTTAGATTAGTGTAAATCTATATTGCAAACTCTAAGACTACTACTAAATTTTAATAAAAAATAAGTATAATTGATACACTAAGAGAAAATAGAATAATAGAAAATACTTAGTTAAAGCCAGAGAAGGCAGAAAAAGAGTGGAACGTACATACACAAAAGAAAAAAATCAAAGGCAATGAATAGAAATTAATTATAAATATGGTCTATATTAGTCCAGGTGTATCAATAATCACTTTAAGTGTGAATGGTCTATATACCCCAATTAAAAGACAGTTACTATCAAAGTGGATTTTAAAAAAAGCAAGACACAACTATATGTTGTCTACAGGAAATACACTTTAAATGTAAAAATACTTATAGATTAAAAGTAAAAGGATGGAGAAAGATATTGCATTCTAACACATACTAGTCAAAAGTAAATGGGAGTAATTATATTAATTTTAGACAAAACAGATTTCAGAGCAAGGAAAATTATGTGTATGTACCTAGTAGAGCATCAAAATATGTGAGGAAAAAACTGATAGAACTGCGTGGAGAAACAGACAAATTCACTATTATACTTATTTTTATACCCCTCTCTTAGTAATAAACAGATCCAACAGGCGGAAAATCAGTAATGGTATAGTTAAATTGAACAACACCATCAATCAAACTGGATCTAATTGTCATCTACTACCAACAATAGTAGAATACACATTCTTCTCAAGCTCACATGAAACATTCACCAAGATAGACCACGTTCATGGGACATAAAACACACCTTAACAAATTTATAAGAATAGAAATTGTACTGTATATGCTCTCATAACACACTGGAATTAAACTAGAGATCAATAACCGCTGTAAAATCTAAAATATTTAGAGATGAAACAATATACTTCCAAATAGCACATAATAGATCAAAGAAGTTTCAAGAGAAATTTAAAGATATTTTAAATTATATGAAAATAAAAATACAGTTTATAAAAAGTTATGGGATACAGCAAAAACAGTGCTTAGTGGGAAATTTATGGCATAGAATTAATATATTAGGGGAAAAAAAGATCTAATGTCAATAATCTAAGATTCTACCTTAGGGAACTAGAAAAAGAAAAACAAATCAAACCCAAAGTAAGCAGGAGAAAAGAAATTTTTAAAAATTAAAGTAGAAATCAATGAAGGTGAAACCAGGAAATCAATAGCAAAAAAATCAATGAAACCAAAAGCTGGTTCTTTGAAAAGATCAATAAAATAGAACTCTAGCCAGGTTAACTAAGAAAAAAAGAGAGAAGGCACAAATTATTAATACCAGAAATGAAAGGAAGGCCATCATTACTACCAAAGGCATAATAAAAACTATTATGAACAACTCCACACCCACAAATTTGAAAACCTAGGAAAAAAAAGACCAATACCTGGGAAGATACAACCAACTAAAACTTGTACAAGAAGAAATAGACAATCTGAATAGGTTTATATCTATTAAACAGATTGAATCAACAATTAATAATCTTTCAAAACAGAGAGCACTACGTCCAGATGATGAACTGATGAATTCTACCAAACATTTAAGGAAGAGGTATTACCAGTACTCTCCAATCTGTTTCAGAAGATAGAAGCAGAGGGAGCACTCCCTAACTCATTCTATGAGACCAATATTACCCTACTACCAAAACCATATAAAGACATTATAAGAAAGAAAAACTACAGATTAATATCTCTCATGCAAAAATCTTCAACAAAATATTAGCAAATCTATTCCAATAACATAGGAAAAAATCCACAATCAAGTGGTATTTATTCCAGGTATGCAAGGCTATTTTATCATTCAAAAATCAAGTTAATGTAATCTATCACATCGACAGGCTAAAAAAGAAAAACTACATGATAATATCAATAGATGCAGAAAGCATTTGACAAAATCTGACGCTATCCAGCAAATGAGAAATGGCGGCGGGTAGAGAACTTCAACTTCATACAAAATATCTACAAGAAATCTACAGCTAATACCATACTTAATGGAGAGAAACCAGATGCTTTTCCCCTAAGACTGGGAACAAGGCAATGAATGATGTCCTCTCTCACTACTCCTATTCAGTGTTGTACTGGAAGTCCTAGCTAATGCAATAAGATGGGAAATGGAAATGAAAATATAAGGATTTGGAAAGAAGAGATAAAATTACCTTATCTAGCAGATGACATGATTATTTTAAATATCACAAAGAATCAACCAAAAAACCCTTCTAAAATTAATAAGCGATAATAGCAAGGTTGAAGGATGTGAGGTTAATATATGAAAGTCAATTGCTTGCCTATATACCATCAATGAACAATTGGAATTTGTAATTAAAAACACAACACCATTTACATTAGCACCAAAAAATGGAACACTTAGATATAAATTTAGCAAGATGTGTACAAGATCTATATAAGGAGAACTACAAAACTCTCAGGAAAGATATCAAATAACTAGAAAGAGATTCCCTGTTCATAGGCAGAAAGACTTAATGTTGTTAAGATACCAGTACTTCACGACTCAATATGTAGATTCAATGCAATACTTATAAAAATCCCAGCAACTTACTTTGTGGAAATTAACAAAGTGACTCTAAAATTTATATGAAAGGCAAAAGACCCAGAATTGCCAGCACAATATTAAAGAACAACAACAAAGTCACAGAACTAACAACTGCCAACTTCAAGACTTGCTATAAAGCTATAATAATTAAGACAATGTGGTGGTGTTGAAAGAATAGACAAATGGATCAGTGGAGCATAATAGCCCAGAAATAGACCCACACAAATATATAGACCCACTGATCTTTGACAAAAGGAGCAAGGACAATTCATTGGAAAAAGGGTAATCTTTTCAACAAATGGTGCTGGAACAACTAGAGATCCACGTGCAAAATATGAGTATAGACTTGACCATAAACAGAAATAATTCACAGAATAGATCAAAGACCTAAATATAAAATGCAAAACTATGAAAGTTCCAGAAAATAACATTGGAGAAAAATCTAGGTGACCATGAGTCTGACAGTGAGTTCTCAGATACACCAAAAGTATGCTCCATGAAAGAAAAAATGGATAAATTGGACTTCATTAAAAGTGAAAAATTCTGCTGTGCAAAAGACACTATTAAGAGAGTGAAAAGACAGACTACAGACTGAAGGAAAATATTTGCAAAATGCATGTCTGGTAGAGGACATGAAAATATACAAATAACTCTTAAAACTCAACAATAAGAAAATGAACAACCCAAATGAGCAAAAGAGCTAAACAGATACCTCACCAGAGGAGACAGATAGATGGCAAACAAGTATATGAAAAGATGCTCAATATCATAGGTTGTTAGGGAATTGCAAATTAAAATAACAAATGAGATACCATTACACACCTATTAGAATGGCTAACACCTGAAATACAGACAACACCAAAATACTGATAAGGAAGTGGAGCAACAGGAACTCTCATTTATTGCTAGTGGGAATGCAAAGTGGTACAGTCACTTTGGAAGACAGTTCGGCAGTTTCTTAAAAAGTTAAACGTAGCTTTACTATAAAATCCAGCAACCTTACTCTCAGGTATTATGTAAATGAGTCAAAAACATGCCACACGAAAACCTGTACACATATGTTTTTAGCAGCTTTATTCACAATTTCCAAAAATTGGAAGCAAACAAGACGTCCTTCAATAGGTGAATTGATAAACAAGCTGTACATTTATACAATGAAATATTATTCAGTGATAAATGAGCTGTCAAGCTATGAAAAGACTTAGAAAAATCTTAAATGCATATTGCTAAGTGAAAGAAGCCAGTCTAAAAAGACTGCATACCCTGTGATCCCAACTATGTGACATTTTGGAAAAGACATAACTATAGAGATAGTAAAAAGTGTCTTTCAGGAGTTGTGGGAGTGGAGAGGGGAAAAGATGTACAAGCGATATTTAAGGCAGTGAAACTATTCTGTATGATACTGTAATGGTGGATGTATGTCATTATATGTTTGTCGTAACACATAGAACTACACAAAGAGTTAGCTCTCATGTAAACGATGTACTTTAGTTAATATTAATATATCAGCATGTGTTCATGAATTATAACAAACGTATCACACTAATGCAAGAAGTTAATGCCAAGGAAAAGGGAGTGTGGTAAAGAGGGAATATATGAGAACTTTCTATACTTTCTGCTCAGTTTTTGGTAAACCTAAAACTGCTCTAAGAAATGAAGTCTATTAATTCAGAAAAAGGAAAACAAAGATTGGAAGGCTATTACCAGAATGTTAAAAGTGGTTGTCTTCTGGAAGTGAAATTATGTGTGATTTTTCTTTCTTCTATATATTTCTTTTTTATTGTCTTATTAAGGTATTACATGCAGCAAAATTCACCCTTTTTAGTACACCTAAAACTAATACAATGTTAGATGTCAATTATATCTCAATTTTAAAAGTTAAAAAATAAAATTTAAAAACTCACCCTTTTTGAGTACAGTTTTGTGAATTTTGACAAATGGCACCACCGTAATCAAGATATAAAATAGCTCCATCACTCCCAAATTTACTCTGTACCCCCTTGTAGTAAAATCCTCCCTCCACCCCAGCCCTTGGCAACTACTAATCTGTTTTCTGTTCTAATAGTTTTGCTTTTTCCAGAATGAAAATAATTAATTGTAATCATATATTATGTAGACTTTGAATCTGGCTTTTTAAAATTTACCATAATGCCTTTGAGATTCATCCATGTTTGTGTGTATCAGTCTTTTCTTTTTATTGCTGAATAATATTCCATTGTTCGGATGTTTTAAAATTCATCAGTTGAAGGACATTTATGTTGCTTCCTGGTTTTGCAGACTATGAATAAAACCACTTTAAACATTTATGTACAGGTTTTTGTTTGAATATACTTTTAATTTAGGTGGAAAAATACTTAGGTTTTGGATTGCTGGGTGGTATAGTAAGTGTATCTTTAACTTCAGAAGAAACTGCCAAATTGTTTTACACCAGCACTGTATGAGGAGAGTTCCAGTTGCTTCACATCCTCATCAGCACTTAGTATTGTCAGATTTTTTGAATTTAGCCATTCTAGTAAGTCAGTACTGATATGTCCTCATGGTTTCCATATTCATTTCCCTGATGACTAATGATATATGTGACATCTTTGTGTCTTCTTTGGTGAAGTATCTATTCAGATTGTAATCCCATTTTTAAAATTGGGTTGTTAGTTTCCTTATTCTTAAGTTTTGAGATTCTTTATATATTCTGGATAAAAGTCCTTTACAGAAATGTGATTTGCAAGAAATTTATCCCTGTTGGTGATTTTTCTTTTTAGTCTCTTGACACTGTCTTTCAAAAGCAGAAGTTCTTAATTTTGATGAAGTCTTATGTTACAAAATTTCTTTTATAGATTTTACTTATGATATCATATCTAAGAACTCTTTGCCTAACCTAAGATCACAAGGATAGTCTATATTTTCTTTTAGAAGTTTAAAATATTAGGGTTCACATTAAAGTGTGTCTATGATCCATCTTGAATTAATTTTTGTAGCTGGTATGAGATATAGCTTAAAGTTCATTTTATTTTATTTTATGTTTTGCATATGATTATCCAAATGATGCAGCAGCATTTGTTGAAAGGCTATTGTTTCTCCATTGAATGGCCTTTGCACCTTTGTTGAAAAATCAGTAGACCCGTAAGTGTGGGTTTATTGTGTATTTTTTGACTCTCTATTCTATTCTATTGATATATTTGTCTAACCTCTTGCTAACACACTGTCCTGAAAACTAGTTTTGTATTGTCTTGAAATCACATAGTGTGTGTCCTCCAACATCTGTCTTTTTCAAAATTGTTTTGGCTATTCTACTTCCTTTGCCTTTCTTTAGAAGATGTAGGACTATTCAGGTTATCTAGTTCTCCTTGAGTAAGCTTTGGTAATTATATCTTTCAAATAATTCATCCCTTTCATCTAAGATGTTAAGTTAACTGGTGTAAAAGATATTCATAAAATCTCCTTTTAATCCTTTTAATATCTATAGGATCTATAATGAAGTTTTCTCTTTTGTCCCTTCATTAGTAATTTGCATATTCCATTTTTTATGTAATTGTTAGTCTTACTAGAATTTTATCAATTTTATTAATAGTCTTAAAGAACCAGGTTTTGGTCTCATTGGGTTTTTTTTCCTATTGATCTTCTGTCTTCAATTTCATTGACTTCTGCTTTTTATTATTCATTCCTTCTATTTTCTTTTGGTTTATTTTGTTCTACTTTTCTTAAGGCATTGATTTGAGACTGTTCCCCTTTTCTAATATAGGTACTTAGTGATATAAATTTCCCTCTAAGCACTTCTTTAGCTGAATCCCACCAATTCTGATATGCTGTGTTTTCATTTTCTTTTTTTTTTGAGAAATTAAAAGTATTTATTAATCCATTTTAAAATAAGAACAATAAACCACTATATATTAACATAAATAACATATTTTGGTGACAGAAAAAATGTATTTTTCCAAAACAAAAAAAAATTAGTGATAAGATTGTTATGTTTTACATTTTTGCAAATCTCTTTAATATCTAACTTCATCTTTTTTTAACATTTTTATTGATTTATAATCATTTTACAATGTTGTGTCAAATTCCAGTGTTCAGCACAATTTTTCAGTTATTCATGGACATATACACACTCATTGTCACATTTTTTTCTCTGTGAGTTATCATAACATTTTGTGTATATTTCCTTGTGCTATACAGTGTAGTCTATTCTACAGTTTTGAAATCACAGTCTATCCCTTCCCACCCTCCACCCTTCATTTTCTTTTAGTACAAAATACTTTCTAATTTCTCTTTTGATTTTTTCCTTCAATCCACAGGCTATGTATAAATTACTAGCATATTAAAAGTGGTTCTGTCTTATGCTGGAGTTCTGTGTATGGAATGTTTCTTTTTTCTATATACTTTTATGTTTTTATTTTGTTCTTTTTCTGTATTCTCCAATTTTCTACACTGAGCATGCATTACCTTTGTAATTAGAAAATAATCAATTAATATAAAACAACACTGTACATTTTGTAGCACTTTATAATTTACAGGAGATTTATCTAATCTTCTAACATTTGCTTGAGAAAGATATAATCCGTATTTCATTGGTGTTGAAAATTGAGATTGATAGAGTTAAATGACTTGCTCAATACCACACAACTAGAGGTAGTTAGGATTCAGACCCAGAGTTTCTGATTCCTAGTTCATCATCCTGAAGAAGTTAGAAATAAAGGTTTGAAAAGTAAATTGGAATTTATCTTGTGGGAAGTTGGAAAGAATCACAGAGGGTCTTTGAAGCAGTAAGTAACTTGAAGCATTTATCTCAGTGTAGTTGTAATTTGAATCTCTGATGACTAATGAGGTTGAATCTTTTCCTGTTTATTGCCTGCTCTCATTTCTTCTCTAAATTGCTATTCATGTCCTTAGATCATTTTTCTATTGGGTTTGTTGGTCATTTACTTATTGGTTTGAATGATTAAAAAATGTTCCAGATACTAATGCTGTATTTATACCAATACTTTATTTGTTGGAAATATCTTCTCCCTGTTTCTTGCTTGTTTGTCTTTATTATTTCAATTTTGGTCATCAGGGGAATGTCTACAAGGGAGTGTGTGTGTTGGGGGGAAATTAATGTGTTTGCAACAAGAGGAGTCTTGGTTTATTTTGACTTTGTGTGATGGGAAGGAGGATGGGAAGCAGGAGCTAGAAGAGGATGGGATTGGAAGACAAATCATATGATTTGGAAATTTACTTACTTGTTATTTGTCAATTACTTACAATAGTGGCCACAAAGTGTAGTGAGAGACAGTAAAGAATGAATGTTGCCTATGTTTGAGAACCTTTTACCCTGATGGAGAAATAAGACACGTAAAAGAAGACAAGTAACACAGTATGTGCTCAAGTAACTGTGGTACAAGATAAGCTGTGGCTATCAAAATCTTTATTCCAGCAAAGGGAAAGGAGATATTACTTTTAGTTAATTGGGGGTTTTCTGCATAAGAAGTCTGTAAGTTGAATGAGAACAAAGAGGAGCTATGTGTGTTTTTGCTCACCATTTTATCCCCAGCACTTAACATAGGGCCTAACAAAGAGCAAGTGCCCAAATATTTGTTTAATGATTAAATGATATTAGCATCCATTAGCAAAGCCATTTGTAGAGACCTAACCCAATTTGTGTTTAGTCCATCACTCCTATACCACCACCAGGCAGCTCTGAGAGTGTTGTGATAAATCAGCATTTCGGACATTAGCTTGTATTTCCAAAGCAAGGGAGCACAACCTTTTCCTAAAAGGACACACAGTGTGCTCTCTTATCTTACCCTTACCACAGAGTAGTAGTCAAGATTTTGGCTTCACTCTCAGGCAAACCTGGGTTTGAGTTTCATGTCAGCTACTAACTAGTTATATGACTCTTGATTTCCCTCATCTGTGAAATGAGACTAATAGTGGATCATTGTAGCATCAAATAAGGGAAGCATGTAAAACACTGAGCCTGTAGTAGGGGTCTATAAAAATTTCCTATGTCACTTCTCTTGATGTACATGAAAATGCATGGAACTTGTGACTACCTGTGGATTTTGTGACTTGGTCCATATTTTCTAACCAGCATATTCTCCATCTTCTTCCTCACAGATTCAGAGACATATTGCATGTTCCAAGACAAGAAGTACAGAGTGGGTGAGAGATGGCATCCTTACCTGGAACCTTATGGGTTGGTTTACTGTGTGAACTGCATCTGCTCAGAGGTACAATCGCTCATGGCATGTGATTTCCCACTTTGCTCCTCAGCACATAGAGATGCTTTCAAGTGCCTAGATGGCCAGGGAGCATGAGTGATAAAAGCCTAAGAGAAGTTGAGAAGCAGATTATAAGGAAAAATACACATCTCCTGTCCTTTTTTTTTTTTTTTGATAGCTTTTTGGCTTTATTTTCATGTGATCTCGTTTTTTGCTATAGACAGATACTGATGTCTCTTGGCCAAATGAAATAGGACATGGAAAAAGTGGAGTGGAAGAAAAAGCTCAATATAATGCCTGGATTGTAAGAAAAAATCATTTTTGAATACTGGTGCAAGATTGGCCTTTAAAAAGAGATTAGGACAGTTCGTAAATTGGTTCATTGGAAGAGCGTACTTTATGTTGTTTCAGCCAATAACTATAACTAGGATTGAGGTTGTGAAAACTTGGCCTGTTTCTGGTGAGGATTAGAGTTCTCTTGGCTTGACTTTGGCTCTTGTCCAGTCACACAAAGAGGCATTTGAACAGCTTAAATGCCATCTTTGCAATAGACAAAACAGGTAGTCCCATCTTCTTTCCATGGCCTTGACCCAGGACCACAACTATGGCCCATCTTTCTGAATAGCTTCTACTGTCAAGGACTAGGCCAGGGTTTCTCAACCTCTGCACTATTGGCATTTGGGGACAGATAATTTCTTGTGAGAAGCTGTCCTGTGCATTGTAAGCTGTTTAGCAGCACCCCTGTCCTCTAGCCCCTAGACCCCAGTAGCACTAACCCCAGTGTGACAACCAGAAATGTCTCCAGACGTGGCCAAAGTTACCTGGGGAGCAGAATGGCCCCTTGTGTAGAACCAATGCCCTAGGCCAATTGGGAAGGGAGGCCTTGTACTAGATCTTGAGAATTGAGAATTCTGAATATAGAGAAAGAATTTTCAGGACTAGCCTCTCACTTGAGACCTCGTGGAAGAACTGCAACTCCTCGCTAGTGCCCAGGTAGAGCAGGAACAGTCACTTGCAAGACTGATTCTTTTGCCATTTGAACAGAAAATTGGCTTTCAGAATTTTGAGTATGTGTAAATCGAACCTTTAGGCAACATTAGGTGGTCTTAAGAGGCTTTAGAGCTCTAGAATCAAGACAGACCAAGTTTCCAACCCTGGCTCTGCCACCTAGGAACCATGTTACATTGAACAAGTTACCTCACCTCGCTGAGATTTCTTCAACTTCCTCTTCTTTAAAATGGTATAATGGTATTACCTATTTCACGGGGTTATGATAAGGATTAAATTCACTAATTCATCTCAATTACTTAAAACAGTGCTTGGCCACAGTTAATATTTAAGAAATGTTAACTGCTGTAACATCACTATCATTATGGTTATTATTTTTATTAATCTATTAATTCTAGAATAGAAATCAGTATAAAGCATTGAGGAGGAATCAGTTTAGATCTCAGCCAGGTTTCTGATGTGCTTTGGTGATCTCGGGACACGACCTGGCTCTGAGAAGTGACACGCAAGGAGGCCCTATGGTGTTTCCAAATGCAACACTCAAAAAATTTATTCTAGAAAGTACATGAGAAAAGAAAAAGGGTTGTGGTAAGGTGATTCAGATTTGGATGAAAGACATCTGCCTCTTTAAATGGCTAAGACAGTTATTAAATAGAGCATCTAGAGACTGATTAACTGCCTGGTATGGCATGATTGTGTCAGATTCTTGACCCAACCCTTTGAAAATGGACAGCTAACCCTTGGGGGCTGAGGCTTTGCTGTCTGCAGGGCAGTGAAAATGTTAATATGATCCCAGTGCCAGCGGTTCAAGTGCTAGGCATCTTCTCTTTCTCCATCCTTTTCATCACCCTCTTCCCCCATTAGAGCCTGACAGATACAGGTAACCCTTGCTCCCGATAAATTATGGATGAAAAATGTTAATGCAAAATTGATTTCCAAAGCCTTCCTTTGTTCTAGGAATTGTTGAAAGCAGTCAAACGTAGGGATCTTGTAATTGTAAATCAGGCAGGGACCCAGTCGCCCCCTCACCTAGTCACACTAGCTTATCAGCTCAATTCCAAACTCTAACTTGTTCTCAGAAAAATTTTGACCTGAAAGGAAATGAGGAGAGGAGGCACTCAGCTTACTGGACCAAAGCAGAGTTCTGTGGAATTCAGGATCCATGTGCTAGGGTAATATCTCTTTGCCCAGGGGTGGGTAGCAGCTTGTGGGACCCATCACTCATGATCCCTTTTTTCCATGCTGTTGGGCAGGTGATTATGAAATCAGACTAGGCTCTTGGAGAAGACGTGCAGAGCTGGGGGATGGTAGAAACATCACAGAGCCAAATCAGAAGAAGCCTCCCACTAGTTGTGGGAGGCTTTGAAAACTGGGGCAGTAGTGATCCCAGCCTTAGAAAAATATGCCAATAAGCTATCATCCAAACCCAGGGAAGGGGCTAGTGATGAGAAAAGGGAAGAAAATGCTGATTTCATTCAGTTTCTTGGGAATGCATTATTCACCGTCTGGGTGAGTCCCCGCATGACTGTTTCCCAAACTGGCATAATCCCAGTGACCTATGAAAGACAGTTATTTTTTGTTGGTGGTATTGCCTCCTCTCTTTCAGAATGGGAATGTGCTTTGCAGCCGAGTCAGATGTCCAAGCCTTCATTGCGTCTCTCCCGTGCATATTCCTCATCTTTGCTGCCCTCGCTGCCCAGGTAAACCAGCCTGCCTCTTTCTTCCCAGCTGTGGTTCTCCTTCCTCCCTCTTCCACCCAATCCACTCCGTCTTCCTAATTCCCCGGAAAGGAAACTTCCAGACAGAAATCACAATAGGATACTTTTAGGTAGCCTGCACTGGCCCCTAAATACTGTTTATAGCTCAAGGTGGGCACATTCTAGGTTCTAACAAGTTATTGAGTTCCAAGTAACAGATTTTCACTGGGCTTTTAATATTTGAAGGTGAATGTCAACTCGGGGAAGGGAATTGTGGCCCAGAGATTTTCTGCCATAAACAGCTTCTTCCTGCCATGAGCAGTGGACACCAGGGGAGTTGTAGCACAGAGACATGTGTCCTCCACAGTTAGTGCTGGGACTGCACCCGAGTATAGCTTCTAAGTGATAAGGGGCTGTTTATAAATCCAAGGAGCTGAACCAGTGAGGTTTATGACAGTATAAAGCTGCCTGCCTGCTGAGTGGTCCCCTCCCCCAGACTGTACAGTTATTATGTATACGTCGTTCAGATCAATGCTAAGAGGGAGGCAGACAGAATTTTTCACAAGGCTGTTAGGACATCTACCTTCATGGTTTGCAGCTACAGTGTTTGTATGAGGCAGAGGCTCCCTCAGTGACACTGTTCATGTCTGACTGGGGCCTGGCTCCCATGCCAGAGGCGTGCAAACACAGAATGATTCAGAGAATGCCTGTGGGCCTGACAGCAGTCTTAGGAAAGGCTAAGTGACAATCTTGGCATCTGGGCAGTAGAAACTTTGTAGTCCTGTAAGTCGGTTCTGATTGCCTCAAGGACAGAGGTTCTTGAGTTGGGGTCTGTGGGTGGGCTTTAGGGGGCTAGTGAACCCTTTAAAATTGTTTGCAGCTTTTGGTGTAGCTATGTATATGTCTAAGTTCCTTTAGAGATGACCCATAGCTTTATTGGTATTCCTAATGGAGTGTACATGACCCTAAAAATATGAAGAACCACCGGTCTATAGCAAAAATGGTGCTTTTTTTAAGTAGTGAGGAACTTAAATAGAGAAAGCAAAAGTATCAGGGCAAAAATGGTAGGAATGGGGCTAAGAATGAGGTTCAGTAAACACGTAGTTAACTGAAATGTTACAGGAATGGAGATTTTGTTTAATGGAGAAAAAACCCCCAAACCCTTTCTGTCACCACCTTTATAATGTATACTATCCTACATTGGTAAATACACTCTGATGGACATCTGGGATTCTTTCCCAGATGGCAAAGGGTCATGCCATGTAACAGGCTTATCATTCTGAGTATTGGTGACAATAGTATATGCTTCAAGATATGAGAGACTGATTGGCATATGATCAGCCTAAAAGTTGATTTTGGAATAAATCCCTAAATGAGGTTTACAGTTGTTGTATGTGTTTATTTGCTTCTATTTAAACTGGATTACAAGGGCTTAGTATGGGACTTTAAAAAGAAATCTACTACGTTACCTGTCAAATACTTTATAAAAGCTTTTCCCCCCAGAAGTCTCTAAAAGTGGTCTAATGTCATAGGAGTTTATCTAAACTGCTGTGTACAGATTGTTCTTCCCTGGGAATGAGGTTGGGGCAGCTGCCTAACAGGAAGCAAGTACTAAGAAGAAGGAAAAGTATAAGCTGGCAGTTCTTTTGAGAGAAAAAGAAAGTATCAAAGAATTGAGGTCATAAATCCCAGAAAAGAGAAAATGGAAAGAAATAAACACCATTATCTTTTAAGACTTAAAAAGTCCATTTTGTGGAGTATAGAAACAAGCGGTTTATTTCCTTTGCCCCTTTGTTCTTGTGGATCACTTCCTTGTGAGTTCATTTTTCTTTTTCTTTTTTTTTCTAATTGAAGTATAGTCAGTTTACAATGTTGTGTCAATTTCTGGTGTACAGCACAATGCTTCAGTCATATGTGAACATACATATATTCATTTTCATATTCTTTTTCACCGTGAGCTACTACAAGTTATCGAATATAGTTCCCTGTGCGATACAGTATAAACTTGTTTATCTATTTTATATGTACCAGTCAGTATCTGCAAATCTCAAACTCCCAATTTATCCCTTACCATCCCCTTTCCCCCTGGTAACCATAAGTTTGTTTTCTATGTCTGTGAGTCTGTTTGTTTTATATTATAAGTTCATTTGTCTTTTTTTTTTTTAGATTCCACGTATGAGTGATATCATATGGTATTTTTCTTTCTCCTTCTGGCTTCACTTAGAATGACATTCTCCAGGGCCATCCATGTTGCTGCAAATGGCATTATTTTATTATTTTTATGGCTGGGTAGTATTCCATTGTATACCACAGCTTCTTTATCCAGTCATCTGTTAATGGACATCTAGGTTGTTTACGTGTCTTAGCTATTGTAAATAGTGCTGCTATGAACACTGGGGTGCAGGTGTCTTTTTGGATTAAGGTTCCCTCTGGATATATGCCCAGAAGTGGGATTCCTGGATCATATAGTAAGTCTATTTTTAGTTTTTGAGGAACTGTCATACTGTTTTCTATAATGGCTGCACCAAACTACATTCCCACTAACAGTGTAGGCGGGTTACCTTTTCTCCACTCCATCTCTAGCATTTGTCGTTTGCATTTTTCATGTTAATTGTAACCTTTAACAATTCTTTCTGTGATACTAAACAGAACTAACAGTTCAGTGGTACTAAAGTTCCTTCATCCTTATATGCAGAAAATGTGTTTATTTTGCCCTCATTCTTGAGTGATAATTTGGCTGGGTATAAAACTATAGGTGCACATTTATTTTCCTTCAGCACTTAGAAGATATTAATAAATGGTTTCTTGATGTCCTTTGTGGATAAGAAGTCTCCTCTTTGATTATAGTTCTTTTGTAGGTAATCTGTTTTCTCCTTCTTCTAGCTTTTAAGATTTTCTCTTTTTCTTTGATACACACAGTGAGGCATGTAGATGTGTGATTCATTTTTATTTAGCCTACTCAGCACATGACTTCTTTTTGGCCAAAGGACTCAAATTTCTCTTCAATTTTAAGTCATTATTTTTGTGAAAATTACCCCTTCTTCTTTTTTCTAATTCTTAACCTCGTCTTTGGTGTATGTTGTTGCAGCTCATTTAATTGACATTCTGTGTCTCTTAATGTCTCCTCTATTTTTTCCCCCATGATGATATATTGGTATATTCCTTGTAATAATACATTACTTCAGCTCTGTCCTCCAATTCATGAATTCTTTCTCCATCTCTTTCATGCCTACTATTTAGGCTCTCTGTTAGGTTTTATTTATTGTTTTATTTTTAATAACTATGTTTTCCCCAATTTTTTAAATTAGGTTTAAAAATATTTACATGTTGCTACTTTATAAACCCCTGTTATTGTTTCTTGGGGTCTTATTCTCTTACTTATTTCTTTAAGGTATTTAAATATTTAAAGTCCATTTCTGATTGCTCAAATATCCATATGTTTTTCAGGTGTGAATTCTCACTTTTGGTGGGTTTCTTAATAGCTTTTCTTAGTTCTGGATTCCCCCTTGTTTTCTAAAATTGTTGTTTAAGATCTCATCAGCTGTGGGGGTTTTCTCTTGCATTAGCCTTTCCTTTCTTGTGCTAGCATTATTTCGGGCCTTGTAGTTCACTTAGCTCTAAACCAGATCATATATTGGTGTCCCACCTTGGGCTCCCTCATACTTAGATGGTTTATTTTTACCTCTATTTTCTTGTGCAGTGCTAGCCCCTGATAATGATCTTGGATTGGGAACTCAGCTATAGCTGCCTACCTTGGGCAATCAAACCATTTGAGGAAACAACCTTGGGTGGGCAGAGCTGTGTCAACCCCTATTGACATGTGAGAAGTGTGACCCTACTCCCCAGCTTTATACAGAAAGCCACTTAGAGGCCATAGTTCTTGCTCAGCTGTCTGGCCCCAGCTGTCTATATCCAGTCCCAGTTGCCAATGGACCATATGTCTTTGTCCCCCCATTTATTTGTGTACTTTCCTCTGTGTTTTATTTCATAGAGAGTTTCCTTTTGTTTCTGAGAATGATTTTGCAGTTTTAAAGCCTGGTTATTTATTTATTTATCTGTAGTTTTATATTTCACATCTTACTCTTCTTTGTTTGGAAAATAACAGGGAGTTTTCTCATGTGCTGTCTCTGCCATATTGAACTGGAATGCAAACCAGCTATTCTTTCTTTTTGTTGAAGATAAAACAAGAATAAACATGTTTAAACCATAGCAGAGAAGAATGGAGTTTGATAAAAGAAAGACCTTTGGGACACAGTGGTGGTTAAATCCTAGAATAAATGACTAAGGAGAATTATAGTCTCTTTACTGAATATTTCTGGAAATAAAAAGGTACCCACCCATCTGAGATAGAGTTGGCAGTTTTGCTTTGAGACAGGGCAGTGGATGTGATGACTCCTCTGTATTCCTTCCATCCCAGTGATTATTAGGCATGAGGAAACTCATGCCTTCAGGGCCACAGGAATGTTTGGCCAAAGGAAGGGGCTCTGGTTTTCTGTCTTAACCCAATGGAAGGCACTGTAATGAAAATGTCTTCACTTAGAAATAGAATATTTAAAGACCCAAGATGATGGACAAGTTCTATATTAAAAAGAGAAAACAAACAAGGAAGCCATATATCCAAGGTTTTGGTTTTACATGCTATCCTATAGCAGAATCAACTTCAGGGAGTGTTTATTGGATAGTGATGGACTGGTGGGAAGCTCCTACCTGCCATGCCTAGAGCTCATCTTCCACTGGAGGGGACAGAGACTTTACCTCCTATGTGTTTCTGTGTGCCCCATGGCTCTTGCTTTCTAAACTCCCTACCCCCTGAAATTTCCAAGGTTCTCACTTGCATTTGAGGTTGTCTTCTGTAGTTCCTGCTGAACCGTGGGAATCAGAGTGTGCAGACTGCTTTTCCAGAATTACCAGAGAGAAATTGATACTGATTCCCATGAATAACAAGTGAAATTTTTTTCTCCATCACTTCCCCAAGTCTTCATGGCAGAGGTCAAGTCTTGGTCACATACTGCAGGGCTCTGCTGGGCCCAGAGAGGCTGGTGATACACGGAGGCTAGAACATTCTTAATGAAAAAGTAAAGACTGCATAGAAGTCAGAAAGTTCATTAAATTCATCCTAGTCTCTAAGCAGGACTCTTTGTTGTTCCTGCTGAGAGATTTGTAAATTCCGTATCTTCTCTTTTGGTGGAGTAGAGTGGTAAAGGAGGGAGGGGGATAGAAAGAATATGACTTGTTTCCTTTTGTTCTTTATGTATAATTTTACCACCAAAAAGAAGACTTTTAGGGGGAAGGGAGTAGCACAAGTGGTTAGCATACACAAGGTCCTGGGTTCAATCCCCAGTACCCTCTCTGAAAAAGTAAATAAATAAATAAGAAACCTAATTACCTCCCCCCTAAAAAAATGAAAAAAAAAATTAAAAACAAACAAACAAACAAAAAGAAGACTTTTATAGTGACCAGGAGCCTAAATCATGATATTATCTGGCAGTTTTCTTAAATGGCCGTTCCATGAAGAATTCGCTATTCAGAATGAATTCTTCCTCTATTCCTTTCATGCCTACTATTTAGGCTATCTGTTGGGTTTTATTTATTGTTTTATTTTTAATAACGATATTGTCCCCAGTTTTTTGAATTAGGTTTAAAAATATTTACATGTTGCTATCTTATAAACTTTATAAATTTGGGTTCCCTTAGAGATATTCCAGCATTCCCAGGTCATTAAAGAGGTGTTATAAATTTGCCAAAATATCCTATTTGATCTGTTACCAGAGACCTAATCCTGTGTTTCCTTTCAGCTAGGTGTGAAAAAGTTTAGTTCTATGATATGGTTTTAATAGGGAGAGTGACATTGTAGTTTTGCCAAGAGTGGCATTCCTCACCCCAGTCTTTTAAATTCCAGGTAGGTTAGGGAAACAACCTTTCCATTGATGCACTATAGCCTGTGTGTTCCCATTAAGAGATGCTGGAAGCCCTCTGCTCTTTCTCTCTCAACAGGAGTTGGGTAGTAAGCTGGCTAGCAAATACAGGCATTTCTGCTATAATGCAATATGTGCATTTCTGAAAATCCTCCCATTTTGCGAAATTGTACACTGAAAAATAACAGGGCTTAAGGAAAAAAACAGGATTAGAAAAAGCAACTCTAAAGTTATGCAACTTTGTAACCAAAGTACTAACAAAACAGCTATACTAATAAGATACTAGCATGGTTTGAAAAGTCATCTTAGATTTCTATTAAATCAAAGATTACAGTAAGTATAGACTTCATTCTTTAAAATGGTGACATTAGGTTGAAGGAAGGGGGTATAAGGAAGGGTTGTTTCCAAGTACACTATTTCAGTTGTGTTAGTATACTTAGTATTTAGCTGCTGTCACTTGATGGTGCAAAATATTAATTTGTGGGAAAAATCATGTATGAACCAATGAAATTTCTATTTTATACCAACATCATGCTCTTATCTGCCACTCACATATGAACAAGTTTGGATTACACAAATCTATACTATGCAGAAACAGACTGCATAAGATGAGGTAGATATAAAGCACTTGGCCTTGGACAGTTTAGCATTAGGGTTGTAAGTCACCCAACCACTTTGACTCTGTTTTTTGGTCTGTAATCCTGACCTACCTGCACATTGTGCTCTCATACATTTTAAAAAGGGGACCTAATTCTAGGACTATGTCTGTGTCTGTGACTTACAGTATTACAGTAATCAAATAGACAGGCCTTTTTTGCTCCCTCCAGTTTTTTAAGGGCAAAAGTTCAAGGGGGAGATTTATTTATTTTTCATTGTGGTAAAGTACACATAACACAAAATTTATAATTTTAAAGTGTACAATTCAGTGGCATTAAGAACATTCACCATGTTGTGTAATCATCACCACTAACCTAGTTCCTGAAATTTTTTACCACCCTAAAAGGAAACCCTGTGCCCATTAAACAGTCACTTCCTATTACCCCTCCCACCTCCCACCAGCCCCTGACAACCACTAATTTGCTTTCTGTTTCCATGGATTTTCCTATTCTAGACATTTCATGTAAATGAAACCATACAATATGTGGCCTTTTGCATCTGGCTTCTTTCACTTGGAATTATTTTTTTAAGATTTATCCACTTTGTAGCACATTTCAGTACCTGATTCCTTGTAATGATTGAATAATATTTCATTGTATGGATATACCACATTCTGATTATCCATTCATCAGTTGATGGACATTTGAGTTGTTTCTACCTTTTGGCTATTGTGAATAGTGCTATGAACATTCAAATAAAAGTTTCTGTGTGGCATATATTTTTGATTATTTGGGGTATATACCTAGGAGTGGAATTTCTGAATCACATGGTAATTCTATATATATGTTTAACTTATTGAGGAATTTCTTTGAAATATTAAAGCCATCTCACTTTTCGCTTTATCTCTTTGAGTATCTGCTGCCATCCTCAGGCTTGCTGCTGTTGCTATCATCCATGTCAGCTCTCCATTGCTCTCTGCGTTTCTCCTTTTGTTGTTTTCTGAATTCTGTATTCACTTGCCTCTTGGATCTTATTGAAAAAGATCAATTCCTTTTAAATAATAACAGTAGTTAGCATATTCTTTTCCTCCACTAAGGGAACTACGAAAGCCGTAGTTTACAAGGGCTGTTTCTTTCCCTGGAAAAGATTGGTATATAGAAAAAACAAAACAAAAGCAAAAAACAAACAAGCAAAAAAAAAAAAACCCCAAAAAAACTCTAAGTCCAGAGCTATCCAAAAGCGTGAGGATTCTGGAATGCTGGTCTCTAGATAACAGAGGTTTTACTTAATTATCATTGTTATCATTGTTAGTTTTCTTATACTGATTGTTGACATGTCACCATAGAGATGTTCACTATTGATCAGTATGTTTTTTTTTTTTAATGTTAGTAAGGAAAGTCTTTATTTTTTTCTATTTTCTTTTTCTTTTTTTCTCTTTTTTAAATATTTAACAAATGCTTTACTGTGAAAGTAGCTTTCTCGATGTCCATAATACAGAAACACTTTCACAATCCAATAAACAACTTGAAAAGTTTTACAGCACAAGAGTAACTGTAAGTTTCCAATTTGAATGAGGTCTAAAATACACAAATCAGGACCCTGATCATACAAAAGGATAATATTCAAAGGAAGCTCACAGTTCAGAATCATCCTACTGTCTTTGTGGAAAACCCACAGCAAATTTTTTTGTAATAATTGGGTTTAACAGTATTATAATTCTAATGAACAAGTTAAATCAGGGATCTCTAAATTTTGGAATCCCACTGTTAATCAACTACAAACAAATATTAGCCCACATCTATCACCAATGACTCAGATGTTTCTTTCTAATGAATTGACCGTTACATTTCCAAAGTTCTTAAATGGCCATCAGACCATAGAAAGACACTTCTCTAGGCTCCTGCTTGAAACCAACAGCTTCAGCAGACTGCTGGCCTTGATTCAGGACCAAATATTGATCAGTATGTTGATCACTGTTCATATCTCTACTGACTGCCTTCTTACCTCTCAGACCGCTTTCACTGTCTTCCATGCTATATTTCCATTGTTTTCCTCATACACTTGGTCCTTGAACACTGTGCAGGGTATAAAGGGTTAAAACTTCTTCAGGAAAGTGACATCCAACTTGCCTTCTGCCAGGTGAGGTGATCTTTGTCTCTGGTAAACCCTGGGGATTTAGCTGCTTTTTAAAAAGAATGTGATTTCCTCTTAGTATTCTAGAAGCCCTTATGCCATATAAGAACAAGACTTTTAGAACACTGTGACTTTCTGTCATGGTAGAACAGAACTCTTCTGTTTCTTGCAATGAGCATTAATCAAACCTGGCCCCACACAAAGGTGAAGAAGGTGGCATATCCTTGAGGGATACCGAAAAGCTCCATTTGTCCCAAATAAATCTTCCATGTGCTTTCTGTATTTAAGAAACCTCCACCATTACAATCACTCTTCTGGGTTAAGACATTGTTTCCCTAAGTTTGTTACATGCATAAAAACACAATTTTATGGGATTAAAATTAAAATATAGGGTTAACTAGAGAAAACATTTATATGGTCCAATAAACTTGAGAGTTTCTGGACTAGAGATAAACAGGTTTCTTTTACTGCAGAACTTCTCAGAGCCTTTAATATATTAATATGCATTATGAATCTATAAGCGAGTGTATAGGATGCAGTATTTTCCAAACTTATTCAGCCATGGAACCTGTTTCTTGTAGAGCACTTTGCAGCATTAGTGTTTAGTATATGTTCTAGGAAATCTTGGATTATGCCATTCAATTTCTAGAAGTTATTTATATTATAGCAATAAGCTATTGGAAAATAGGTATCTTAGTTTGGGGAAGGCCATTAGGGTAGCAGGCCATTTTAGAACAAGACCCCCAAATTAATGTTATTCAAACTTTAGTGTGCTTAAGGGGATTTGATAAAATGCAGACTCTCAGGCCCTACACTAAAAATTCAGATACAGTTGGCTGCAGTGGGTATTCTGCATTTTAAACAAGCACCTCAATTAATTCCGATGCAGCTGGACTGGGGAGTGCACTATGGTAATAGGGCCCGGGGGAGATCTTGATAAAGGAGGCGGAGAGCACTGCCTGCAGAGAGCAGTCCAGGCCAAGATCTTGGCGTAGAGAGCCCTGTGCATTTGCAGAGAGCCGGGGGCAACTTGACAACATTGTTTCTCTGATAATGGGGAGCATAGGCACCCCGGAAACTTACTTTTCCTGTGTGACACTTCTCCAGGACCAACCCTGCAATAACATGGACTCACTGTTCCCTCTGGCTGGCCTCCCTGCTTTCCCAGCACTCCCACCCAAAGCCTTTGTCTTCTGCCATCTTCCACAGTCAGAGCCCCTGGCTGTCCTGTCCAGAAAGAAAGACCCTCCGTGGGGAGCTCACCCCTCTACCCCACCCATTGTCCATGACTTGTTGTTGGCAAGAAATGAATGGCATTTCTCGGAATTAGCCCAGGAATTTCTGCTGATAAACAAATGAAACTCTCAAAGGGAAAAGCAATCAACATAGTTTGAAATAAAATCAGTGTTTTCAGCTTAGTCTGTTTTCAACTTAATTTGAAATAAGAGTCACATCCAGGGTATTTTAAGGAAAGGATTAGTAAAATGTCTTTTAGTGAGTTTTCTTCCTGGTTGCGGGTCTGATCCATCCAGGGCCTGCTTTCTGAATAAGCAGAACAGGAGATTAGTACCTTGATTTCCCAGACCTGTGATTCTGAGACTGTCCAGCCAGCATTGTGTCAGCCTCCCCCACTCCTTCCCTACTTCCCTGCCAAGTTGCCTGATAGCTGAAATGCTGTTATTATTATAGCTTCATCTTTTGAATTCAGACTTTGATTCCTGATAAATTCATCCATCTTTGGAAGTGATAAACTCTTATTAATCGTTTTTAATTTAACCAGCACGCAGGATCTAGAAAGCAGGATTTGATGGTAGTGAGTGGGGGTGGGTATGTGGTGGGAGATCCTGAGGCCACTAACCTGGGTTCTTGGAAGAGTTTGCAGGGTCAGGGCCGGTGAGGGGTGGAGGAAGGGTTGAAGGAGGAGCTTAGGGAATCAGGCTTTACCTTCCCTATAGTCCTGCAGAGACCATGCCTCTCTGCA
This sequence comes from Camelus dromedarius, assembly GCF_036321535.1. Classification (NCBI taxonomy): domain Eukaryota; kingdom Metazoa; phylum Chordata; class Mammalia; order Artiodactyla; family Camelidae; genus Camelus; species Camelus dromedarius. The sequence continues at coordinate 36,543,649 of NC_087472.1, read as the reverse complement.
ATGGTCAAGGATAAGTCCTTTTTCATGGCAGAAGACACAGTGGCTTCTAGGATGGGTTGCCAGCTCTCAAGTTTTTCACTTTGGTGTTGTTAATTTAAAACCAATATGTTCCAGCAGTAACCAGATATCCTTGCTATCTGTTGCATGGAGCCAAAGGGTTTCACTTCAGGGTTTTGGATGCAAAATAACTATAACCCAAAAGGTTTACCAGATTATTTGCAGCCACTAAGATAAATAGCAGTCTTTATTAGAATGATTTTTGTCTGATTTTTGTATTTAGATTTTTACACTGTCAGCTATTCCCTAGAAGTGATTTTGGAAAGTGGCAGACTGCGGGTGTCAGTTATTGAAATCTGTTCCAAAATCCATCTCCTCATAGGACTCCATTTCCTTGGCGATCAAAGTAGTCTGTTTTAGAAATATCTTGATGTGTTGTCTCTTGCCTTTGCCATATATACGATAAGACCCAGAGAGTGGGAAATGGTTCAGCAATAGACGTGTGGCTGCTGAAACAGGTTTTTTTTTCAGGGTTGTACTCCCTGAATTGGAGAGAGACTATGAAGTATATATACTGTATCTTTAAAGAAAAAGATAAACCAAAGTTGTCTACAGGAGAGGGAGGAAGAAGGTTGGTTGATTTTTTTTTTAATTGGGGAAGAGAGGAAAGACTTCAAACTTGGGAGTAGAGGTTACTTTTAAAACAGAGATAAAGTAAGTGTCCCTGCAAGCTCTGTTTTCTTTTCTTTAGCAAAATTGTGCAACTTTGATTTCTTCAATCTTCACAAGATCATGCCCTCAGGGATCAGAGTCCACACTCACCACCCTACCTTTTATAAGCTCTGTAATCCTTTATTATTTTAATAGGAGAGAAATGGGGGTTGAGAACAAGGGGCAGCCATATGCACATACACAATCTTATGCTTGATTGTAATATTTAAATGTCCTTTTGTTTCTGTTTCCCTTCCTCTCTCTTTTCCTTCTTTCTTATCTCTATTTTTTATTTTAAAAAAATTTTGTTGTAGTAAAATATGCATGACAAAATTCCCCCATTTTAATCACTTTCCAGTGTACACTTCTGTGGCATTAAGTACATTTACACTGTTGTGCAACCATCACCACCATCCATCTCGGGAATTTTTTCATCTTCCCAAGCTGAAACTCCATCCCCATTAAACAACTCCCCATTTCCCCTCCCCCAGCTCCTGACCACCATCATTCTACTTTCTCTGTCAATTTGACTCCTCTGGGTACCTCATATAAGTGTAATCATCCAGTATTTGTCCTTTTGTGAGGGGCTTATTTCACTTAGCAGAATGTCTTCAAGGTTCATCCGTGTTGGAGCATGTCTCTTTTTTAAATGGGGAAGAGGATGGAAAAGAAATTTGAGAAGAGGCTGGTGGTAGTGTTGAGAAAGCAAAATCAGGAGATAACCAAGGGGTCTCAGAAGAATCTAGCAAATCTTGGTTCTCTGAGAATAGTTTTCATAGGATGAGGAAGACCCCAGAGGCCACATTGTCTTTGACAATGACAGGCCTGACAAGCAGTAACTCACAGGAATGATTGTTTGAAATTCTGGGGTTTGAAAGACAGACATAGTCATTATTAATATTTCCAAGGGAACTTCAGAAAGCATCATTAGGAGCTGATAACCAGCAAGTTTTGTTCTCTTTTGGAGAAATCCAAATGGGTAGAACTGTATCCCTGTTTCCCTTTATCTGGAGAAGTACATTTCCAAAAGGGCCTCCTCTGGGATTGCTTTCTGAGGGCAGTCATGTCTGGCACTATTCAGTATGATTTTATTAGAAAGATGGTTAAAGGATTAGAGTATCAAACCTATGAGGCAATGTTGAAGGAAAAGTGTAATTACTGAGCCCGGTGAAAAGAAGGACTGAAGGGACTTCAACAAACATCAGAAAGTTAAGTGGGTCTTAGAGGATGCTCATCAACTTTCTCCTTCCATCTCCAATGGGGAGCAGGTTGAAATGACCTTCAGCTTTAAAAAAGCTAGGTACAGGGAAGGACTTCAAGGCACAAATAAGGGGAGCAGAAGTTTTTTGAAAGTCAATATATTATAACTCAAGCTTAACATTGAGTAAAAGCAAAACACACATGGACAAATGCATATATAATGTGATTCAATTAATAGGAGGTTCAAGACAGGCAAAACTCAACTATATTGTTGAGAGAGGTGCATAAATGTGATAAAACAATAACGAAAAGCAAGGCAGCGATTATCCCAAAAGTCAGGATCGTAGTTATTTCTGGTGCAGAGCCTTCTGGGGTGTTGGCAATGCTGGCTTTTCTTTTCTTTTCTTTTCTTTTCTTTTCTTTTCTTTTCTTTTCTTTTCTTTTCTTTTCTTCTCTTTTCTTTTCTTCTCTTTTCTTTTTTCTTTTCTCCTTTCCTTTCTTTCTTTCTTTCTTTCTTTCTTTCTTTTCTTTCTTTCTTTCTTTCTTTCTTTCTTTCTTTCTTTCTTTCTTTCTTTCTTTCTTATTGAAGTATATAGTTTATTTACAAGGTTGTGTTAGTTTGTGTGCAGCATAGTGATTCAGTCATATGTATATATATATGTATACACACATATTCTTTTTCATTACAGGTTTACTATAAGCTATTTAATATAGTTCCCTGTGCTATACAGTAGGACTATGTTATTTATATATTTTATATATAGAGTTTGTATCTGTTAATCCTAAACTCCTAATTTATCCCTTGCCTCCCTTCCCCTTTGGTAACTGTAAGTTTGTTTTCTATGTCTGTGAGCCTGATTCTGTTTTGTAAATAAGTTCATTTGTCTCATTTTTTTAAGATTCCACAGAGAAGTGAGATATTTGTCTTTAATACTGTCTTTCTTGTCCCGCATAGTAGTTACAGGGGTGTTTGCCTTATAAACATCAATTTAGCTACACATTTATGTTTTAGATGTGTCAGTTATATTTCCCAGCATAACATATTTTTAAATGACATTACATTTTCATTTGTTTTGGGTGGTTATGATTGGAGGCAAAAGGTGACCAGAAGACATTTAAATAGTACAATTAAGCATAAGACTGTGTATGTGCATATGGCTGTTTGGGGGCTACATTTTTTCTTTAATTGTTTATATTATTTTGGTCTTCTTGGCATTTGGTTTGGTTTGGTCTGGCTTTTGTGTGTTTGTTTTTTGCGCAAAGCAGAGCAATGCCAAAGCCTGGAGAAGGGTGTGCTCTCTGTCCTCCAAGTATGCCCTTGGAACTAGTCAGAAGGCATATGGGGGCATTTGTGGCTTTGACCTCCAAGCTGCAGAGTGCACCAGGATGTTGGCATCTAGATGAAGCCACCTGGCTTCAGGTCTATATCACTGACCAGAGGGCTCATTTGGCTTCCAGAATCAAGAGACATTTGGAAAGGAGAGGGAGCTCTGGTCCTGTGGATGCGCATTCTCTCCCGGAGGTGAGGCTGTATTGTACTATCATGACAGGGGAAAAGGCCCAGGGCCAGAAAAGAGATGGGGTCTAACCCTGCCCTCCCCTCAATTCACTGTGGGACTTTCACAGAGCCGACTGGTGTCTTGGTGCCTGTTTTCTCAACATGTAAAATGAGAGTGATAATTCCTTCCCTTCTCCTAAGGTTTGCATTGCCAGTGAAAACCAAGTTAATGTAGGAAGTTGCTTTGAAAAGCGTAAAGAGGTATATATAAGTAAAGCAGTGTGCAACAGGGGAAAGTAAGAACTTAAATCCAGGGTCCCCAAATTGGAATCACTGAGAGAGAATGGGGCAAAGCCTGAAGCTCTGACGTTTCAGTACTTGTTCCCATAGATCTCAATGACAGCAGCCCCGGGACCAGGGCGCTGGCCATATGTCTCCAACGTCAGGGAAAAGTTGTGGGGGGCGTCTAAAGGAAACAGGTGACAGGTTTAATGAGTGTTGGGCAGAAGGCATAAAATGAATGGCATCACCTCTGCCTTCCCTTTCTATTTCTTTCTGATTAGATTTTCAGAGGTGCCCTAAAAGAGTGTGATGCCCAGTAATGCTGATGTTTTCAAAGCAGAGCGAACCCTTGGCAGAAACAGGGCGGTAGTGCTGAGAATGCACTCAGAGACAAGGTCACAGTCTCTGGGCTGCCTTGAAAGCTTCACGGGGATTTTTTTGGGCTAGGCCTGACCCCTCCTGCTGCCCCCAGTCATAAAAATGTTGAGCAGGATTCTTTGCTCAGTACTATTGTGTGCTGATTAGGCTGCCGTAATTCCTGCAAGCAGGCCTGAACTGCCTCACTCCCTGCTTTCTTACTAATTCACATTCTGGCTGGAGCCTGTCTTCCAACACCTTGTGCGGGAGCATAGCATGACCCTACTGTAAAGGCCCCTCAGACCACCAGGATCAGGGGGAGAAACCATGGCTGTAGTGCTGCTTCCCAGCCAGGGACGACCGCTCCCCTCCACACTTCTCCCCCAGCTTTGGAAATTTAGAGAACCTGTTTTGGTCATCACAGTGATTGGGGGATGTCCTTGGCATTTAGTAGGCAGGAACCAGGGATGCTTAATGTTACACAGTGAGGAGGAACACAATGCAGTGAAGAAGTGTCCCACCCCAAATTCCAGTGGTGACCCTATTGAGAAACAGTGGACAGCAGCCTTACCCAGAGAAACCCGGGAAAGGGAGAATTCCTCCCAACCAGAGTTGATGATGCATGTCCACTCACTCATTCAGTCACTCAGTCACTCATTCCACAAATGATCACTGAGTACAAGCTTTGGGCCAGATCCCTTGTATGGTGCTGAGGTTTCAGAGTCCCCGCCTCAAGGAGCTCCCAGTCTAGTGGGGGACACAGGTATGACGAGATCATGACAACATAATGTGATGAGTACTCCAGTAGAGGTGTGTACAACAGCCGGGCAGCCAGAAACCAGAGACAGGAGAGAGAGAGAGACACTCTACAAGAGCCAGTCAGCATTTGACATTCAAGCTAGCTGGGTTCTGACAGAGGAATGGAACTTTGCCAGTTGGAGAAGGGGTGGGGTGGGGGCATGTGCAAAGGCATGTGCGAGGGGGCGGGACTGGAGTGAGTGTGGACCATGTGGAAGGGAGGAAGCTGGAAAGGTCAGGTTGATGGAATCCCAGTCTCAAATGATCTCATACATCCTAGAGTTTGACATTACTTTGATCCTCTAGGCCACTGCAAACGTTGGGAGGAGGTGAAGTTTGTGTTTAGTACTCTCAGACAACTTTTTGCACCCCCTTTCATCTTTCTCAGTCCCTACATCCTCACCTCTCTCCCAGCCACTCAGTGCTCACATGGTCGCTATCACCTAATGGGAAGAAGGCTGGGTTACCCCTTCCAGGAGGAGCGGGCGGGGGCTTCTCTCTTTATCAACAGAAATGTAAATGCTTAACTAAAAGAAGTCACAACTGATAGAATTCTAGGTGTCAGTGGAGAGACTTTGGGGAGGGGCCTTGGAAGAACTAAGTGTGGAGGAGACAGCACAGAGGCTTCGTTCAGCGATCACACACAGCGTGAGTGTGAGCCTACATGAGGTGTGTGTCTGAGTGGGTAAGACTGACTGTGTGTGAGTGGGTAGGTGAGGGAATGATAATAGTTCCTGCTTCAAGAGAGGATTTTGAGGAGTAAATGAATTAGTACACGTAAGGGGCTCAGCACAGGGCCCAGCCCATAGTAAGCCTGTAATTGCAGGTTCTCATTGTTATTTTAGAATCCAGGGCCAGAGTTCAGTCTGGGAATGTAGGAACACACTGGCCAGGATGGAGCTGAGGATTTTATGCTAAGATTCAGTGGCCGTGTCTTGTCAGTTTCAAATCTATTCCTAGGCCACATCCTAACCCTCAAGCAATATAAAATTTCAGCATGTGGCTTGGCAAAATGGAAATTTTGTCATGGGGAGTCATTATTCGGTGTACATTTGAGTTTACTTTCTCTGTCTCCACTCGGAGCACAGGGCAGGTGGGAAGCTGTGGTTGTACAGCCGGTGCAGCCCTGCCTGGAGGCCCAGGTCAGCAGGTCTGTTGTCATGTGTGGGAAGACAAAATAGAAGAGGCACAGCAGTGAGGGCCAGAGCCAGGGAGATGCATTAGAAAGAAATTAACTTGGGAGGGGCTGGATAAGGGAACAAAAGTCTTAGCTGGAGAAGGAAGGAGCAAACGGGGAAAAAAAAAAAAACTGGGAAGGACAGGATACATAAGATCATCCAGCTGCCCCCAAACTGAACTTCCAATGTTTTCTGTGTTCTTTTTGGACGAGGGGGTGGCTTGTCCCGAATTCAGTGGAAACTTGTTGATTGACAGCGAGTTGGGCACAAGTTCAGTGTGAGTGTGCCTTCAGCTATTTATTTGATTTTTTGAAATTGCACCCTTTGCAGTTAAGACTGTTTAGTTTCTCCTGGCGCCCTGGGGCAGTGAGTTTAGATTGTTAAAATAGCAGCCATTAACACTCTTTGTGTTATGACACTGTCCTCCCTGCCCCCCTTAAGAGGGATTGGGCATGAGGTTGTTCGACACAAGTTGAATTCGCCTCTCCCCACTGAGAGAAGCAAGCAGAGAGTCCTCCTCTGAGTCAGAGCACAATTGCCTAGCCCTCACCCCCAAAGCCTCCAAATCTGCCTAACACTCCCCGCCATTCCCACTCACACACACGTGACCCTCACTACACACTCCACCGCACTCCCACACTCACACCCACAAGCATCCCGCGAGCTAGAGGAACCCTGGGGAGCACTTGTGCCTGTCTCGCTGTTCGCTGTGCTTTTGTTTTGCTTTCCTTCACTTGCTTTGTTTTGATTTCAAATCAGTCTTTGGGATTAAATTGGATAACTTTTTTCCATGTTATTAATTGTGCTGTGGAGGGAGCATATAAGGACTTTCTTCTCAGTCCTGGCCATGCTTGCTTCTCCCAACAAATAAATACAACACTGACTTTCACTGATCAATCACACTGCTCTTTGTCAGATGTTGCATACCATACTTCCTGGGCAGATAGCCCGAGGAGCTCTAAAAGATGCATGAATTGCTGGATTATCTAGATTATTCATAGGTCTGTTTAAAAGGGAATTTTTCATAAGAGGGCTAGGTGGCTATGGCTTACCCAAAGGCCCTTGGGAAAGATCAAAGGAGCAGAGTCACTGGAGGAAGTGTGGCATGGCTGAGCTCCCTGAGCAGGGCAATAATAGTGGCTGGTGGCCAGAATACAGTCCCACTGTCTGGGAAGGTCAGCATTGGTCACAGCTGGACAGCCGGATGAGCCCAGTCCTAGGAGACATGGAGGGGAAGTTCTGTGTTCTCTGAATATCCTTGATGCACATTGAATATACTAGTGCTATTCAATAGAACTTTTTGCAGTGCCAGAAATATTCTGTATCTGTGCTGTCCAATATGGCAGTCACTGGTGCATTTGGTTGTTGAACATTTGAAATGTGACTAGTATGACTGTGGAACTGCATTTTACATTTTATTCAAAGTCAGTTAGTTTGAATGTAAACAGACACATGTGACCAGTGGCTTCTGTAGTAAATGGCATGGCTCTAGACCATTTATTGGGTACTTTTCTGCTGCGTTGAATTTAAGTTTGTACCTTTCATCTGTCTGTTCAGGGCCTTGCAACTAAACTTTCTGAGAGCAGAAATGACATATTCTACAACCACAGAAAATTATATCTGGAAGAGGATTTTTGTCCTGCCTCCTCCTCTCCCATTCGACAAATAGGGAGACAGGGAAAGACTCTATAACTTACCCGAAGCTACAGTGCTCATTATAATTAGGGTAGCCTGGAACCCAGGTCTCCCTACCTCCTGTACTGTGCTTCTGCCTCATCTCCCTTGCAGATAAGTTTCAAAGGAGTAAATATCCTGTTCCTTTCCACTCTCTTCACTGTGTATAGCTTAAATGAATCCCCTGATATTTGAAAATAATCTGGAGCCCAAGTATCTTTATCTCTTCGTGTGCCGAAGTACAATGTAAGCTCTGGATAAGTTTGTGGGATGAAATTAATTCTCTATGTGTTTCCTATTATGTGTTGTCTTTATGTTATATTTTTCAGGAGAATCTATTTCTGTCTCAGTCAGTGCCTTCAAATTATCCAGTGCCCATGCTGTCTCAGTCCAGGGACCTCTGCTCTGTGGATGTGGCTACCACCTCTGCAGACGTTCAGGTCTAAACTAGAGAACCTTAGGAAGCTGCCTAGCAAACTGATGAAAACGCTGTAGCTCTTTGGGCTCCAGACCCCATCCACATTCTGAATTCTCTTAGACTTCAGCATGACCAGGAACGTGGGGCATAATTCCCTCCCTTCTCCAATTTTTCTGTGGCCGAACGCAATCGCCTACAAACTTAAGGTACCACAAGTAGGACTTAGGGCCCATATCTTACTGGTCACTTAGAAATGGAGAGAAAACACCCCGTCCAAACTAACTCAGAATCAACTGCTGAAAAGGAAGACTGTTCAACTCATAGGTCCAAGCAAAGTGTCTGTTCATCTCCCTCTCCCTATTTCCTACCCCAAATCTTTGCCCCCAACCCAGAGCCGCCAGTAACTCAGCAATAGCTGAACTGAAGCAAAACGTGTTCACAGCCACCAAAAGCTTAGTTTAAGCCAAGCAGCTGGCTCCTCCAGGCAGCTCTGCCAAGAGCCAGGCCAAGGAAGGGAACAAATGGCCTGCGTCCCATCTGCAGTGGAATGGCCAGCTCGTTTGCTGGTACCACCTAAAGAAGGAGTGATCAAGTATTGAGATAGAAGGCTTCCAGGGACCCACCCAGCCCTAAAAATCTTAAGCCCAAGTACAGTCATTGGATGCCAAGGACACTGGAGAAAGTCTTTGGAGCATGTAGAACACCAAGCCAGTTGGAGTGCCTGCTAAGCCAGCCCAGAATTCCTAGCATTCCAGCCCCCACCCCCAGAGGCAGCCAGTGGCCACAGCAGAGCCTGCTTCCAGCAGGCTGAGACCCTCATCAGCCCCTCCAAGAGCCTGCTCCTTCACTTAGAGCCTGCCTGCTTGCCCTGTGCTGAGTTCAGGGAGGTGGACAAACTGTACCGCCCAGTTTAGGCTAAGAATCTCACTTGCCATGGAATCTCCAGGCAGTGAATCATTTTGAGCAAGCACTTAAGCAACTTTCCACTGAGTCATCCCGAGGACTGTCAGGTTCACTAATCCTGACATATATTGTGTATATTCTTTGTTCAGATTCTGTCCCCATCCTGATACTGGGGTGGGGGTGGGGGTGGATGGTAAACAACAGAGCTATAAAACATGTGCTTATTGGAAGTCATTTATATCAGGGCTCCCTTTGCTTCTCTATCTCCCCAAAGGCCTGAAGCACAAATTAAAATCCTGCTAGTACTAACTCTTGATCTGTGTGTGCTCTTGGTTACATAGCTACCAAGAGTATGTACTCTTTACTCTGAGTGGCAGTGCTTGTTGCATTTCTTTTCCAGACACTTCACGGATCTGTTTTCATTTGATGTCTTCTAGACCAGGGGTCAGAAATTTTATTTTTTCTACAAAGGGCCAGATAGTAAATATTTTAGACTTTGAAGACCATACAGTCTTGGTTGAAACAATCCTTCCACTGTCGTGTGAAAGCGGCCACAAACAACACATAAATGAATGGGCACGAAACCTTTATTTACAAAACAAATTGCAGGTCGGATTTGGCCCATGACCCCTGTTCGAGACAATGTACTTAGTCCAGTTCGTAACTGAGAACTGGTTTCAGCTGCTTAAGGGCATTTTGAATATCACTTTGGGAGAGAGACTACTCTTTTATCCTCAATTCTTTGGGGGAAGAGATTAAAAAATTGGAGTATTTTTCATCTTTCCCAGTTTGAATATGAAAGTCCATTCTTGCTCAAATATTGTAGCAATGAGAATAGATTAAGTTATGATGCGGTCACAACCTACAAATCTCAGTGGCTTTAACCAACAAAGGTTTATTGCTTCTCATCCTGCCTGTCCATCTCCATGTAACACATGTCATTCTCATCTGGGGACCCTGGCTGACAGAGCCTTGCCATCTGGAAATTCGTTCCAGTGGCATGGGAAGGGAACGTAGCAATTTGTGTCCTGGCTCCTAAAGACTTCTGCCCAGAAGTGACACAGATTACTTCTGTTCATTTGTCATTGGCCAGAGAAAGGCACGTGGTCATGCTTTGACCTCTAGGACACAGGGAAGTGCAATGCTGCCATGTGGAATGTTGATGAATATGATGGTTAGCCCTAATGACTACCACAGACTCCAGGAACTCCTTCCCAGTTTTCTTCTTGTCCTTCCTTGCCTAGCCCTTAGGTTATCTGGTCTAAGTGTCTCTTTTGCCCAGCCCTGCCTGGCCTTCCTCAGCCCTGCTGGTCATTGGCATTGACACATGAGTGGATAGCTTAGGAACTAAAGCATTGGGACAGTATCCATTCCCTAAAATGCTGTGTAGATGAGCCATGGATATAAAGTTAGACCTCTGACCCAGGTCCTTCATGCCATTGGATCCAAGGATTGATTGCCCTTGGGCAGTAGGCCTGAGAACAGTTGGACTTCTCATGCCTCTGGGTTTGATTTTATTTTGGTTTGCTTTTCTTTAAATTGAAGTATAATCAAGTTACAATGTTGTGTTAATTTCTGGCATACAGCATAGTGATTCGTGTATATATATACACACACATATATATTCATATATACATATTCCTTTTCATAATAAGCCATTATAAGGTATTGAATATAGTTCACTGTGCTATACAGTAAGACCCTGTTGTTTATCTATTTTATATACAGTAGTTAGTATCTGCTATTCCCAAACTGGCAATTTATCCCTCTCCATCCTCTTTCCCTCCTGGTTACCCTGAGTTTGTTTACTATGTCTCTGCGTCTTTTTCTGTTTTGTAAATAAGTTCATTTGTGTTCTTTTTTTTTTTAGATTTCACATATGAGTGATATCATATGGTATTTTTCTTTCTTTTTCGGGCTTACTTCACTTAGAATGACAATCTCCAGGTCCATCTATGTTGCTGCAAATAGCATTATTTTATTTTTTTGTATGGCTGAGTAGTATTCCATTGTATAAATATACCACACCTTCTTTATCCAATCATCTGTTGATGGACATTTAGGTTGCTTCCATGTCTTGTCTGTTGTAAATACAGCTGCTATGAACATTGGGGTGCATGGATCTTTTTGAATTAGAGTTTCCTCTGGATATATGCCCAGAGTGAGGTTGCTGGATCATAATGGGAATTTGGACTCGAGGAAATTCTCCACATATTGACTCTAGGCAGTTACTTCCCTTCATGCTTTGGAGAGCAGTGGTCAAGATGGAAGAAGGAAGTGGCAAGTGAATGGTAGGTAAGAAGTGATATTAGGTGATATTAATGCAATATTATGGGCTAATATGAAACTTATAGCTCACATTTTAGAGGAGAGAGTAAAGACGAAAGAATCAGGATAAGATAATTGCTGTAACAATCCCAACCTCTCAGTGGCTAAACACAAGGAGTTGGGGCAGTGTGGAGAGGGAGGGCTCTGCTCCATGAAGTCATTCAGGGACCCAGGCTCCTTTCACTGTAGTGGCCTCTCCATCCTCTAGGTTCTCCACTGGATTTTCTGTATGTGGCCCTCAGTCTAGGGGAAAAAAAGAGAGAAGGAAATTTGTGTGCGAGGTTTTGCCAGCCAGGCTTTGAAGACGTGTACGTCATTTCTCACTACATTCTATTGGCTAGAACTCATTCACTTAGCCCCACCTAAGTGCAGGTGAGGCTGTGAAACATAGTATAGCTGGGTGCTGGGGAGGTGGATAGGGTTGATCCAAAGCATTCAGCACTACTATATATTTGTCTTAAGCAAGGGTGATTTTTTTTGTAGGAAGGGCTCCAACTGCTGAGTCTCAGACCAAAGTCTTCACCAACATCCTCTCAATATTGAAGTGTTTGACACTCATGGAGCAGCATTATAGGCCTTGGTGGAGTAAGAGAATAGTCCTGCCCTCAGAGAACTTATATTATAAATGCAATTCCATCAAGCTTCACATTTACTTTGTATTTCACAGTGCCTCTGGACCCATAGGTAAGGGCAATTACATTTTTTTTTCTGCTACAGAGACTTGGGCTGTGTGTCCTAGGAGCAAGAAAGTGAAAGAATTGACATTCATTGAAATTATGATCAGTGACCCTGGGCAACTCATTCTGAATCCTGAACTGTTTATAAATCACTCTTAGAAACGAAAAGGAAGCCAGTAAAAGGGGAAACTATACAACTAATCTTTTTTCTCTTTTTACCCTGGCTACCAGGGCATTCAGAATCCTTTAATGCTTATATATAATAATTATGTTAACTCTATTGGTTGGTATTTCTTATAGCTACTTCTTGTTTCAGGGTTTTTTTTTTAATTTAATTTTTAATTACTTCATGGTATGTACCTTTTGTTGCAAAAGGAAAAAAAATGAAAGTATGGTTTCTTCTGGTTTTATTTAATGCTAGGTTTGAAAATTAATATTTGTGAAAAAGATTTTCTATGTGTATTGTGACTTCCTGAGCAGTTGGTTTTACATGGTGTGGTTTTGGAGAAGAACTTTAGGTCGAGGGAAAGCTCAACTCTCTAAGCCAAAGGAGTGCATCACTCCTTCAAGGGCAGCTAGAACTTTCGTGTCCAACCCATAGCTGTTGGTCAGAATGGAGAAAGCCCTTCCAGGTTCCCTTTCTCCCTAGCTGTGTATAGAATATTTAAGGATCCGGTCATTTGTCTGTATTATTTCCTCAAGTCCAGGTTTTCTTAACTGCTTTGGGGCTAGATATATCTTTGTTATCAGGCGCTGTCCTGTGCATTGGGGGCTGTTTAGCAGCTTCCCTGGCTTCTACCCACCAGACACCAGTAGCATCCTCCCCAACTTGTGACAATAAAAAATGTCTTCCGACACTGCCAAATGTCCCCTGGTGGAAAAATCACCCTCAGTTGAGAACCACTGCTGTAGTCCCAAGTATTTGTGATTTTGCATAGATTCCGTCACTTCCCCAGGATCCTGGTTTTTAATTATATGTATTTGGCCATTTCTTACAGAAATGGGAGTTGCAGACAAAAGTTATGGGTGGCAGGAAACACAGTTCTAAGATTGCCTGTGTTTGTACCCCTGTGGGCCATAGATTGAAGCAGCGTGGAACAGGCGCTATATGCATACATCTAGAACTGAGAATAAAAAGCCTTCTTCATATTCATTAACCATTGAGAAGTGGACTTATTTCTAGGGCATTATTGAAGGTTCTGAAGAAAATGAGCTCTCGATCCAGAAGCCCTAAAGCAGTGCCTCTCCAACTTTAAAGTACACGTGAATCCCTGGGAATTTGTTGAAATGAGAGGCTGACCCAGGAGTTCTGAGTGGAGGGAGGGGTCTGAGATTCTGCATTTCTAACTAGCTCTCAGGTGACACTAATGCTGCTGGTTCCTGGACCTCACTCTGAATAGGGGGTTGGTGGTCTTTGCGAAGAGGATCTGGCCATCCAATGCTATTTTCAGGTTCTAGAGAGGAAATTGTTCTGTTCTAAGATTATTTCACTGGCCCAGTAATTTATAAGGTAATCTGCAGTTTTTAACATTCCCTGCTTCTGCCATTCTCAAGAAGGCACAACCCGAGGGCATAGCCTCCCCGCACACCCTTTCTCTCACTCTCCCCAACCATTTGAGGCTAACGTGCGGTGATGTAGTCAAGTACATCCTTTTGATCAGCTACCTTCTGTTTTTTTAGACCTTCTATGTGCCTGTATGTGTGAAAGACAGAAAGAGTGATTTCCTTTTTAGAGGCAACAGTGAGAAGAACTTGGGAAAAGCAATTAGAATGACAGAAAAGATTTTATGTTGCATAGCTGTTTTACCCCGGCTGTAGTTTCAGATAATGCAGCCTAGAGCTTGAGAGCAATGCCGGGTAGCTCCACTTCTTGAGCCCGAGATCTTGGCTCCAGTGCTAGTTTGACCACTCCCTAACCTCAGTTTCCTCATCCGTAAAGGTAGTTATAGCAATCCCACCTCCTAGGGTGGCCATAGGGAGAAAAGAGCTAATGAACGTGAGCATACAGTGTAAGCACGAGTCAGTAATGACTAAATAACTAATGTTATTGATGCCACTACTGCAGTTATTGGAACTGTGGCTCTCAAATTCTTTTTTGCCTCTAAATTGTCTGCATAAGCCTCACTCCCATCAGTGACATCTCTCACTCTGTTCAGTGATTCCCAATCAGGGGTGGGCCGATGGGTAGAGCTTGAAACTGCTCCCACCAAAGACCATGGACCACTTGAGAACTGAGGTCCCACTTTGAGAATTACTGGTCCAAAGCAATGATTGAGCCTCCTGCTGCTTTTGTAGCCTTGGTAAATCTGAAGATGGTAACAAACCTTATTTACTTACGTAACCTCTGACCCTTATGACCACCTTCCCCACTAATAACTCTACAATGAGAAGAGGGGTCATCTTATGAGCACGTGGCTGCCAAAAGACGAATCCCAGTTTCAAACTTGAAATTTGCATGAAGCTTTGACATTACTATTCATGCCTCCGTTTCCTGAGGAACAGCCACCACCTCACAGCAATCGGTGGTGGAGTCCTTTTGAATCTAGATTCTCTAACACGCCCTTTCTGTTCTCTGCATTGTGTATGTTTACCTACATTACTCTTTGCCCTGAAGGGACTTTGGCTTCGGTTCTTAAAGGATTTCCTAAGAGGAGAAACATGATACTTTGTCTTTTCCTCTGGTAGTTCTGTGACATGGCAGATGAGCTGTCTCGTCTGGTCTCCAGGAAGAGGTGGACGGCCTTTCCCTAATAGCGCTGGCTGGCTCCAGCAGCCCTCAGGCTTCATCTGCCACCGCCTTCCCTGCAGCCTCTGCCAATGGCCTCCAGGGACCACTTTCTGAAGCCTGCTGCTAACACATTTCCAAACACAACAAAAAGCCTGTTTGGGGATAAGTTTTCCCAATTAATCCTCAAGTACTGAATGCCTCTTTTCTTCCTTTAGGATGTAATGTGATAGCAATAGGCTCTTTCACTCGCCTCCTGACAGGTCCTGCCTCCAACCTCACGGTCTCTCCTCCAGTCATCCCAGAACAGTCTTCCAGAAATGTAAATCTCATCAGATAACTGCACTGCTCAAATCACTTCACTGGCTTCTCATCGTATACAGGCACGGTCCAAACTCCTAGGCTGGACTTCTTTGTATCTCCAGTGCCTAATGTCATTGGGCTGTCGTTGCGAGTGCCAGACTGTATGGTTCAAGTTAATAGCACTCTACAGTATTTCACAGGGGGCGTTTTCTCTAGGTTTACAAAGCTCACTAATGAAATGAAGGAAGAAAGAAAAAGATGCAGGAGAGGCTGTGCAGCCATGTAAGAGAAACTTGCTAGGTCTCAGCTGAAGGTTGAGTGACCGAAAGTAGGGGTGGGGTCCTGAATTCAGTACTTTTTAGTGTCCATGAGATGGCAGAGATCCAGATCCTCAACATATCTGCTTTTTAGATGTGGTGCAGGGGAGTGTTCTTGGGATGTTCATAGCTGTTACACAGATGAAAAGAAAAAAGTCTGATGGTTCAGGAAAGTCAGTCAGAGAAAATGCTGGGTTGTAATTCAACAGGTTTTTTTTTTTATGGAATTTCTGAGATCCTTTAACACGCTGAAAGGGTTGTTGTGAGCATAGACGATGGATCTTTTCCCAATTTTATTTGAAGCACAGAATTTTGTTTTCACAGAGCGTCTTGTGGACTAGTAGTGCTCTGCAGAGCGGACTTGGGAAATGCTTGTGTAGGCAATACAAAGGAATGCTTGACCGCACTCCCCACTGTCTCAGCCAGATGCCTCACATTGTTTCTGTAAATGCTGCTTGAGGGTAGTGACTAATTTGTCCATTTCAAAGGGTCGTTGACCTTCAAAAAAAAGCCTGCTTCCCAAAGGATTAGAACTAACCAAGTAATAGTAGAACTCATTCTTAATTTATTTAGGGAGAAGAGGAAGGCAGTGAGTGACACATGTTACCACAAAACCTGTCATTAACAATTAGGCGTCATGCAGAAGAGTTGATTTAACATTCTCTCCTCAACTGCAAGTCCATTTATTATACCGTTGGATAATTAAAAATTTTAAAAACCCACAGTGTAGTAGCAAAAGAACAATAGATCATATCCACTGCAGAAGGGGTTCTTTTCATTGGGCTACATAATCCAAGTTCGGATGAAGAGTTGAGATTCGGGAATTCGCCCCTGAAAACAGAGGGATTTGTGTTTTATCTTTTCCTTCAATTGTTGGAGTTGCTTTTAATGGGCTTCTCTTGCCCTCATATTTTGTGGCTTTCTGTAAAATTAGGAAACCTAAGTTTAAATCCTGGCTTTGGCACTAAATAATGGTCTTCCCCCGGGAAGCTCTGGGCCTCATTTCCATCTGTCAAGAGAGAAGGCCATTTCCAGTTTTCTCTTGGAGATGTACATGGGAAACCCTAGACGGCTTATGTAATGTGATTGGAATGGTCCATGAGCTGAATAATGGAGCTAATGATAAAGCTGTTCAGTAAAGTGGAAGAAGACATTTTGACAGAAAAGGACGTAGAGGTTCCCTCTAAAGATTGGATTATGGGAAGCTTTCACCAGTAACTGCTCTCAGCACACAGAAGGCTGAAAATGAGCATGCATAGCCCTAGAGCCCTAGAAACTGGACTGAGTTGCCTGCCAAGATCCAGTGCTTCTGAGGTGAAACCCACAGACCCCTCGCTTTGTGTTAAAATAGTGCAGGCACCTCTTTTGAGTAATGGAATGCTTTGAGAGTCTAATGGAACCCATGGACCCTCTTCCCAGAAGAATGCATGCACTCAAAACTTGCTTCAGAATCCCTTTGAAGAGTCATCATATTTATTTCTCTCCAGATCTCTAGGACTTAAATGAAGAACCCCCTCACCCCTGGAGGTGCACACTTAGAGCTTAACAACATTAAGAATAGACTTGTGACATTCAAGTGTATATCACTATTTGGGTGTTTTGTTCCTTTGTTCCAGTGCTAGAGCCAGGAGGAGATAGGTCAAGACATAAGCCCCGCCACCTTTGCACTTGTTGATCACTCAGCAAGCAGTACATCTATTACCAGGTGCTAGATTGTAGGTAGGGTACAGACGGGCAGACCATTGGAGTTGCTGCAAGAAATCAGTGTGTTTGACAGATGGTGAGTGCTGGGTAAGAGATGAGTAAGCAGAGGGTAGGCTGCGGGGGTGGGTGGGTCTAGCATGAGTCAGAGCAGAGCTGGCAAGGCATGCAGTGGGGATGAGGACCAGCTGGTATTACAGAGAGTGTTCTTTAGCCGTGGGGATGCATCTCTGAGATGCACTTCATCACTCTGGCTGGGCTGTGCCCCATGATGCCGCTCTGCACGTATCCATATACAGAGCTTCAGCTCCAGGTGCTGGCCCGAAGGCAGGTGACTGACACAGCAAGGCGAAATCTCCTACCTGAAAGGCAGAGAATCACAAGCTGAGGGGTGTTTTCTGAGTTGGCTGAACCCTCAGGGGATGTATAAACTCTGGACACCAGACCGCTGGAACAGACGCAATTATACATCTCTTTTTACCTTCAGAAGGACTGCACTTGGTAAGCTGGAGACAATCAGAATCAATTGTTTGTGTTGCATATAGTGTCTTTTCTCCCCAGGCTTTTTCAAAAAATAGAACCTTGTTTGTTCTATGTCTGCATGAAATAGAAGCAAGTGAAATGATTCCCCGCAACAAACACACACTCACATACTCACAAACGCAGAAAGTTGTAGAAACTGAGGCCCAGAGATGCAAAGACAGCAAGTCAGCTGCCCTACCCAGCCAAGAATGCATGTGCTCCCCTTCTCCCCCAGATCGAGCGCCCAGCCTGCCGGAACCCCTTGCCCCACAGAGGCGTGCTCTCCTCTTGCACAAAGCCTCTCCTCAAGTCATCCTTCTCCTCCACGTCTGTCTGACAAGATGGCATTTTCAGGCAGGGTCAGCTACTGACTGACAGCAGCTGAAACATTAACGGAAGTGGGATGATAAACAGCCCGCAGATGGGTTCCGGATGAGGAGGGGACGAGCTGGGATTACACTGGGGGTGTGAGCTTTCAGCGCCCTCTTCCCCTCTCCTCTCCAGCTGGATCGGCAGATTACTGTTTCCTCTCACTCGGCACCTTCTTGGTTGGGACAGAGTGTTGTGTCTGTCTGCTTAGCTGCAGAGTGATCTGCTGAATCTGCTGCAGGAATTTCCTGGCTTGGGACCCCATGGAGGGTTGGGCCTGGGGTCGGAGTAGGGAGGCCACTGGTCATACTGAAGAGTGTCCTTGAAGATTCCAGATGGGAAAGTCCTTCCCCCATGAGCCCCCTCCTTGAGCTCAGCTGTCTGGGAGACCTACCCCAACTCCCAAGGTGCATACCCCATGGACAAAATTATGACTTGGGATTGACCCTCTCGGCCCCTTTATGGTTCTCCCTTTCCTTTTCATTGACCTTTCTAGTCTTCACCTGCCTCCCTGTCACCAGGGCACAGAGCGCTTTCAGTTTGTCCAGGCCTGCCCCACGCTGATACTCAGCCTTTGTGTCTGCACTGTAGGATGTGTGGTCGTTTAAATTTTTTGGTAACAGCTTTATTTGAGATATAATTTACATACTATTTATCCTTTTAAAGAGTACAGTTAAGTTGGTTTTAGTGTATTTACAAGATATTGCCAGCATCACCACTGTCTAATTCTAGAATGTTTTCATCATCCCTGAAAGAAGCCCCATACCCACTAGCAGTCACGCCCTGTTTTCCCTCCCCCCAGCTCCTGGTTCATAAATATGGAATCGTATAGTATGTGACCTTTCGTGTCTGGCTTATTTCACTTAGCATAATGTTTTCAAGTTTCATCCATTCTAACTGATTTATATTCCATTGTCTGATACATCACATTTTATTTATCATTTAATCTATTAATGGACACTGGGTGGTTTCCACTTTTGACTATTATGAATAACGCTGCTATGAACCTTCATGTACAAGGATCTGTTTGAGTCTCTGCTTTCAGTTCTCTTGAGTATACACCTAGAAGTGGGATTACTGGTTCATACGGTAACTCTATGTTTAACTTTTGAGGAACTGCCAAACTTTTTTGCACAGCAGCTGTACCATTTTACATTTTCACATTCCCACCACCAATATACAAAGGTTCCATTTTCCCCACATCCTTGCCAATGCTTATTATTATTTCCTTTTTTTATTATAGCTGTCCAAGTAGGTGCGAAGTGGTGTGTCACTGTGGTTTTTGTCCCCTTGCCTCCAAGACCTTGCTCTTTATTGGGGGACTGTTCAGTCTTCAGTATTCATTACTGTGAACTTATTAAACCTCTGGGAAAGGCAGAGCCCTAATCTAATTAATACTTGAAGCTGGGACCATGTCAAGCACTCTGGCAGAGCAGAGAAGAAGAGAGTTTGGGACAGAGTGAACCTGCCACCTTTGGAAGCTCTGACATAGCAGGAGCACTCTGCTCTACTCTTTTCCCTTCCCCTAAAGAGACCTTTGAGTGTGGAAATAGTTAGACAAGGCTTTTTTGAAGAGGTAAGACTAGAGTTGGGCCATAAAGGGCAGGCAGAGGGGAAATGGATGAAGAGGGGAAGGAGAGAGGCATCCTAAACTGAAAAATATGAAATTCCAGGGAAGAGCTCAGGTACTGACCCAGAACAAAGCTGAAACGCAGACCAATCCACAATGACTTGTTTAGCGGCTCTAGAACACATGCAGCAGGAGAGGAGCCTGGAAATAATGGCCAGAATACAGTAGGAGAGCTGGCTGAGTTCGGATTTTCTCCTTTGACCTTCAGTACTACTCAATCACAGATACACTCATGACCCTTAAATAAATCAACCTGTCTGGAGCCCTCAGGAAATCTAAAGCAGAGACTCTGCGTTTGGTAAATGGCTTTCGCCAGAACTCAGCTGCTTGGCTAGAGAAATCACTCTCAGTGGGCTCCCCACTGAGATGGGGTGATAGGGCAGATGGAGTCAGCTGGAAGCTGAGGCACAGAAGGATTCTTAGTAAACGTGATGATTCAGAAGTGACTCTCTAGTTACACTCAGAACCTGGCAATATTTGAGACATTTTACAGGGCAGTGAAAGACAGTTGTCTTAGTCGGTTTGGGCTGCTATAACAAAAATATCAGAGGTGAATGGCTTAAACAACAAACACCTGTTTCTCACAGTTCTAGGGGCTGGAAAGTCCAAGATCAAGGTGCCAGCATATCTGGTGTCTGGTGAGAGACTGCCTCCTGGCTTATAGACAGCCACCTTCATGCTGTGTCCTCATATGGCTAAGAGAAGACATCATCTCCCCTGTCTCTTCTTATAAGGGCACTAATCCCATTCATCAGGGTCCCAGCTCCCAAAGGCCCACCTTAAAGTACCATCACATTGGGGATTAGGTCTTCAGTGTATGAATTTGGTGAAGGGGACACAAACATCCAGTCTATAACAGGCACTGTAAGAACAAACAGCCCCACATTTCTTCCCTTATCAACCTGCTTTCTGCCTTCCAGAAACCCTATCATTTAAAGCTAGTAGTAATATAACAATAAGGGCATTTGCTGAGCACTAATATATACCTGGCACTATGCTGAGCATGGTGTCTCACCTCATTTGATCCTCACAACAACCTATGAGGTAGGTACTATTATCAACCCCATTTTATAGATGGGAGAACTGAGGTTCAAGAATGCTAGGTGATTTGCTTAGTTAATGAGTGGTACCTAATTAGTAGGGGAGCTGGAATTCGAACACAATTTGGACACCCTAAAGTAAGGCCTTTCTGCCCACTAGGACAGATCTTAGAGGCTGTATTGTCAGTAAACTCCCCCACATTGAGCCCTAAGTTTCAGAATGTTTCGCCCTCCTTGCCCTGTGCTCTACAGCCTCATTATGGATAAAGCATCAAAGGCCCAAGTTACAATTTAATTATCTAGAAAAAGAACCTGTTTTTTAAATATTGTCTTCCATTGGCACCTTGGTATGAATTAGTCAAGAAGATGAGTGCTAACCCCCACCCCCACCCCAGCAGGGCCTCAATGTGATGGGACACAGAAGGATTAAGTTTTTATGGAGAAGGAGAGTTTGGGGAAGATCTGGAAATCACAGGTCTCTGCCTAAGGACAGCAGGTCTAGTTAAGTCATCACTTTGAGCAGCCAAAGGCAAAAAGAAGTAATAGTGATTGGAGAGCTGAAGGAACAATCTAAATGGAAGGTGTCATTGCTTTAGCTGATGGACTCATTTGAAGAAATACTTTTGATTTCAGTGAGCATCCCAGAGAAAAACTCATTTGAACCCACATGGCCTCAGGGTGAGCAATGTTTCTTTCTTGGAAGGGGACTTTAGACACCTACTGTTTGGGATGCATTAATTCTGCAAGATGTGTCACATCCTTTCTGTATACTCTGACCTAGCTTGACCGAGATGCAGCGCCCAACTATTCTTCCCTCCATTACAGTGGTGCTCCTTGGAGGAGCGCAAGAGGTGTCCCATTAGCATCCTTATTTACCTGCTTTCTTTCCAGCTGAGCCAAGGCCCAGATGTCAGCCCAAATTTACAAACTTTATTTAAAGCAGTTTGTTTCAGAAAGCAGTGTAATAGATCCCCCACCTCTCTCCCCAAAGGTGCTGAATAGTGTCTGCAGGAGAGAAGCTCAGTGTAATCACACTGGAAACACAGGCCTGGCTAAAGTCGGTCCCAGTGGTAATAGAAATGAACTTCTATGACCAGCTTTGTAGGATTGATTTTCTATGGTGAGAAGAGACCCAAAATGGTCTTGAAGTAGAATCTTTTTCAAATATAGACTCTTCAAATTTAATTTTTGAATAGGAACATTTGTATCATTCAGGACTATGAATGATATATGTATGTGTATATATGATTATATATATTTACATATAAAAAGGTATATATAAAGATATGCAGTAAGATGTCTAATTCACCCCATCCCACATCCATCCAGTTCTTACCTTTCTCCCTAGAACATAGTTCCCCCATAACTTTCAATGTTTTCTTATGTATCTTTCCAGATTTTCTTTATGAAAATACAAGCAAATATAAATATATACTCTTTAAAATATATTCTATTTACATAAAAAGTAGTATATTATTTATAGAATTTTGCACTTTATGTTTTTTTCACCTAATAAGCTATCTTTCTATGTTAGTGCATAGAGAGCTTACTCATTCTTTTATACAACTACATACTATTTTGTTGTATTAGTGAGTCATCACATATTTAACCAGATGTGCTGCAGTGAATAACTTTTAGATATTTCACACATGTGCAAGTATATCTGTAGCACGAATTCTTAAAAGTAAATCCTACTATTGGGTCATAAATACATATATTTTAAAATTGATAGATACTGCTGAATTTCTCTCCATAGTGTTTGTATCAGTTCTCGACAGCCTTGCTGAAAAAGTTTATTAATCAAACTTTTGGATTTTTGCAAATCTGATAAGAAAAATGGTATCTCGGTGTAGATTTTTTAACTGAAGTATAATGGACATATTACATTAGTTTCAGGTGTACAGTGTAATGATTCAATATTTGTATATACTGCAAAATGATCAACTCAGTAAGTCTAGTTAACATCTGTCCCCATATAGTTACAGATTTTTTTCTTATGATGAGGAATTTTAAGATTTATTCTCTTAGCGACTTTAAAGTATGCAATACAGTGTTATTAACTATAGTCACTATGATGTACATTCCATCCACATGACTTATCTAGTTTACCTACTTTACCCATTTCACCCACCCCCCTGCCTCTGGCAACCACCAATCTGTTCTCTGTATCTATGAGCTTTTTATTTTTTAAGATTGCACATCTAAATAAGATTATACAGTATTTGTCTTTCTCTTCCTAACTTATTTCACTCAACATAATGCCCTCAAGATCCATTCATGTTGCCAGAAATGGCAAGATTTTATTTTTTTAATGGCTGAATAGTATTCCATTGTCTGTGTGTGTGTGTACACACATATCACATCTTTATCTATTCATCCATCAATGGAAACAGCTTGTGTCCATGTCTTAGCTATTGTAAATGATGCTGCAGTGAACATGGGGGTGCATGTGTCTTTTCAAATTAGTGTTTCCATTTTCTTCAGATAAATATCCAGAAGTGGAATTGCTGGATCATATGGTAGTTCTAGTTTTAATTTTTTGAGGAACTTCCACACTGTTTTTCATAGTGGTACATTTCTCTTATGAATAAGGTTAAGCACATTTTCTTATGTCTAAGAGCCATTTGTAGTTCCCTTTCTTTCAACTCTATATAGTCTTTGCCCACTTTTTACTGTTGAGCTATTAGTCTTTTTCTTATCAATTTCTAGGAGCTCTTTATATATTATAGATAAATCGGATTTTAACTCAAAAACAGCATATCTCTGAAAAGTTCCTATGCCAGTGGTTTTACAGTGTCTTTTAGCAGCAAAGCTCTTTGTTAGATTGAAATCATAAAAAAAAATCCTAAAAACACATACACCAATAAAATTGGAGCTGTTCTATTGAAATGGAAGTGAAGAATGGATTTCTTTCCTCATGCCTCCCTGACACCTCTGAGGAATCCCAAAGCAGTACGGAACAGTTTGAAAATGACTACCCTCCATGGCTGGTTGACCTGTGATTTCAGTTTCCCCTAACACTTTCAGCTAAAATACTTTCTAGTGTCTAACCTGAATCCATAGTGATGCAGTTGATACTCTTTCATACTTGACATAGTTGGGCAATTTGTGATAATATGACCTTTCTTCCATTCTTAACCTTTACATGTTATTTAATTATGTTATCATTTAATACCTTTTTGTGCTGGCCCCTCCAATGAGAGTAGAAGTCTCCTTGAAGTCCAGGACACATCTTATTTATCTATCTTTGTAGCTCTAACCTACCATGGTACCAGCTACTGTCAAGGTATAATCAAGAACCTATCAGTGCCAGGTGTAGCTGAAGGACCTTCATAAGTGTTAGATGAATGAAGAAGAAAACAAGAGGGAAACGGCCTTTATCCCCGCCGCTCCCACCATACACATAAGCACAATGTGAATGCCTTTTAATTAATTGTCCAGGCATCCATGGAAACAAGGAAAATGCCTTCATGTTATTCAGGTTAATAGCTTTCTCCTATGTGCCTTTTCTCTAGACCAACACCATTTGCCATTTATTTTGAACTTTGCTATTTACCAAATACTTTGGGGCTTTTAAAATAAATTATCTCTAAACCTCACAGCCATGTAAGGTAGATGGCATGCTCACTTTGAAGATGAGGATTCTGAAGTGCAAAGAGATTAAGTATCTTTCCCAAAGTCACAGAGCAAAGACATGCCAGAGCAGAGATTTATACGTAATGTTTGCAGACCCCAGAGACCAGGCTCAATTCCTTTTGCTTGCATCACTGAGATACGGAACTGAAAAACACTACAGCATCCAATGCAGAGCTTCCTTTTGTAGACTTGTGCTGCTCTTTTCTTGTGTTTCTGGGACCTGGAGAGTTTAGCCCTTTGGACTATACAGGTCTGTTTTGTTTGTGTGTGTGTGTGTGTGTGTGTGTGTGTGTGTTTGTGTGTGTGTGTGTGTGTCTCAAGGAAATTAAAGGGGTCATAACCTCTTCTTTCAAGCCTTTTACCATCATCTACATATCCCACTTCCACCACCACCTCCAAAATGTCCTGCGGATATGCTGGGACTGTGCCACTAGAACAAGAGGGAATCAGACTGGAAACATAAGTATCAAGATCAGCCATCAAAAATAAAGTCAGATCTTGAGTAACAGTAGCAATGGCAAGAGAAGGGAGGGACTCCTTGGAGTCAAGGAGATCCGATGCCTGGGAGCTCTGGAGAGGTGTACATTTATCTCATAAATCCGGGGAGCTGATTTGTCTTCCGACTTACAGATGGCCTTTCTGACTAGCAAAGAACTGGCCCACTAAGGAGATGAAAATTTGATGGTAGGGAGAGTGGAGAATAGAGCCACCAGCTTGGGGACAGTGGGTTCTAGAGGGGTTGTGCCAGGAGGGGAGAGAATGGTGTACCAAAGGAAGTGGGATAGGACCACAGACTTTTTGGTAAATTTTGCCACTTGCTCTGAAGGGGGAAAAAGCCTGCGGCAAAGTTATTCACACTAAGATGTTACTGACAATGTGTATCCTCTCAGAGAAATTTTTGAATTATAAGATCTGATTGCCAAAAGGCAATCACTTATTTCAAAGGAATGGACTTCTAATGGCATTTTAAGCATCAGTGAGAGAAAAGGAGGTAAGAGATCCTTAGGATAAGGGAGTGTTTTCTGAGCACCTCAGAAATCATAGTTCTGCTTACATACAAGATCATCCCTTACTGGGGGAGAAGGAGCAGTGCCTTTTTGCAACACAACTGTAGTCAGATGGCTTAATGCTGGTCTTACCTGGCAGTGCCTTTCCTCCACTGCTCAGAGTACTGTGTGGGATTTGACTAGAAACGGGAGATGGCAGAGGCTAAAAATCATGCAGCCTGGCCACTTCTGTTGTAGCATTCTCCTGAAGGGCCCTGAAGCCAGCCTTGCTTCAAACTGATTTCCTGCCAGCTTTTGGCCAGGAACACTGAATGTGGTCCAAGGATAGTTGGTTAGAAACCCAACCACCTTGGAAAATCTGGAAAGGGAGAGGATAAGAGTCCAAGGTGGCTTTCCTTGCTTCTGTGGTTCCTTGCATGCTGTGTTGGCCCTTCAAAGATGCAAGGGGAGATTTAAGTTCCGTATCCCATCCTTAGATATAAAAGTCGAGGCCCAAAGAAGTAAAGTGACTTGTGCAATGTTATAGGAGGTGGGTACACAAGCTAGGATTGTGACTCAGTGATCCTGCCCTCCAGTTTTTTAAAAAAATTCTTTTCATTAATAAAAATTGTAAATATTTAAGGTATACAACATGCTGATTTGATATACATATACATATTGAAATGATTACTGCAGTTAAGCTAATTAACATCATCTCTTGATATATACCGTTCATTTTGTGGTGAGGGCACCTGAAATCTACTCTTTTAGCAAATTTCTAGTATACAATACAGTATTATTAACTGTAACCATCATGCTGCACATTAGCTCTCTAGACTTATTCATCTTACGTAACTGAAACTTTGTACCCTTTGACCTATATCTCCCCATTTCTCACATCTCCCTGCCCCTGGTAACCACCATTCTAGTCTCTGCTTCTACATATTTGACTTTTTTAGATTTCATGTATAAGTGAGATTATGCATTTTTTTCTTTCTGTAACTGGCTTATTTCACTTAGCATAATGTCCTCAAGGTTCAACCATGTTGTTGCAAATGGCAGGATCCCTTTTTTAAGGCTGAATATTCCATTATATATGCATATACACGCACCACAATTTCTTTATCCATCCAAGGATATGGAATATGGGATCAACACTTAGGTTGTCTCCATATCTTGGCTATTGGAATAATGCTGCAGTAAACATGGGATGCAATAAACATGAGAACACAGATATCTCTTCCAAGGACTAATTTCATTTCCTTTTTGTCCCCTAGTTTTAATACCCACTGTGTGAAAAGAGCCTAAACTTCAAGGCAGGAAAAGTGTATTTCCGAGTTGGCTCTTCTAGTAAATAGCTGTGTGATAAGGACCAAATCTTTTGAGGCATTAGTAGCCTCATATTCATAATTCTCTCCTGTCCTCAGCCCCATTAGGGATATTAGAAAAATGAAATAAGATTAAATGGGGAGATGTTAAGATAAATTTCTTGTGTAAAACTAACATTAAGCATGACCATCATTGGTTTCTTTTTCTTTGATTTTTTTGTCTTCCTCTTTTTTGCTTTCTCTCCAACTCCTGTTGAGTAGATTAATAGACTCCAATGCCAGGTTACTCTGAAGACTATTACAAGAAAGACTCTCAAGGTCAAGGTCCACTGGAAAACTTCATTCTGCAGTTGCCTCACCATTGATCCCTTGGTGGAAGACCCAATTCAAAACTCAATCCAAGTTCTTTTGAGGCAAAAAAAAAACCCCAAAAAAACAAAACCCAAACTTTCTCTTCTTTCAGTATTCCAAAGATTTGCCAGCTCCTGTAAGAGTCATGGCAGATATTATTTTGTAGGTCATCCGAGTTTTCCTTCACCACAAAATACTGCAATTTGGTATAATTAGGGCCCAGGGGCAAATGGCCCTGCTCTTGTACTTTGTCCATTGGGTTTCACGCATGTGTACCAGCTGCAGCTGTCTGGTTGTGTGTACTTGTGGGCAGCAGCAGGGACTCAGCCCAGGCCAGAGGGCCAATTAGTATGAGTTAAATGCTTTCTAGGAGCTAAGGCTTTTCTTTTTAAGGCAAAATTAAGGAACTTCCTTTGTACTCTGTAAGGGGTCATTAATAACTACTTAACACCCAAAGAGTGATTTACTCAGAAATTGAAGCTAGATCAACTTATGTAGCAAAGTATAGAATTGAGTCAGTTACCCAAATCACGAAGCCACAGAAAGTGCGATGTCAGTTTTCTGGATATTTGAGGCCATTCTGCAGGGACCACACACCCTTCATGTTCTGCTGGTTTTGGTTTTAAGTTAAATGGTCCTTTACTTGTGACAGGTTTGAAGTGATTGGCACCCTAGGAGGGAATATTCTTGAATCAGTAAAACATCAGTTCAGCTCCTAGTGCTACAATTAATAAGTTGTGTGACCCTGGGCCTTAGTTTCCTAATTTCTTGAGCCTTAGTTTCCTCATCAGCAAAATGGACAGAACCTTAATATCTACATCAGAATGTTACTAGTAAGGACCAATGAGAAAATGTATTGAAAAGCACTCACCATTTTGCCTAGCATATTATTTAGGGCACAGTAATGTTAACTATTGTTTGATGATGATCGATATTATTATTAGCCTTTATCATGTTTACCTACATCCTGAGAACAATATCATTCTGTTTTTTTTAAAGTTTTAATGAGGTGTAATTTACCCACCATAACGTGGACTCATTTTCATTATGGCTTTGAGTGGTGGGAAATAAAAAATGGTCTAACTCTTTTTAAAAAAATTTATTGAAGTATAGTTGATTTATGATATGTTATTTTCAGGTGTACAGCAAAGTGATTCAGATATAAATATACGTATACACACACACACAC
Source organism: Camelus dromedarius (assembly GCF_036321535.1). Classification (NCBI taxonomy): domain Eukaryota; kingdom Metazoa; phylum Chordata; class Mammalia; order Artiodactyla; family Camelidae; genus Camelus; species Camelus dromedarius. The sequence continues at coordinate 36,515,531 of NC_087472.1, read as the reverse complement.
ACACACACACATTTCAGATTATTTTCCATTATAGGTTATTCCAAGATATTGAACAGAGTTCCCTATGTTATACACTAAATCCTTGTTGCTTATCTATTTTATGTATAGTAGTTTGTATCTGTTAGTCCTATACTCCTAATTTATCCCTCACCTACCTCCCTTTCCCCTTTGGTAACCATAAGTTTGTTTTACATTCCTGTTAGTCTGTTCCTGCTTTGTATAGAGATTCATTTGTATTATTTTTTAGATTCCACATGTAAGTGGCATCATATAATATTTGTTTTTCTCTGCCTGACTTACTTCACTTGGTGTGATAATCTCTAGGTCCATCCATATTGCTGCAAATGGCACTATTTCATTCTCTTTTATAGCTGAGTAATATTCCATTATGTATGTATATCACACCTTCTTTATCCATCCATCTGTCGATGGACATTTAGGTTGCTTCCATATCTTGGCTATTGTAAATAATGCTGCTATGAACATTGGGGTGCATGTATCTTTTCAAATTAGGGTTTTTGTCTTCTCTGGATATAAGCCCAGGAGTGGGATTGCTGGATCATATGGAAACTCTATTTTTAGTTTTTTAAGAAACCTCCATCACAGTGAAAAAAAAAGTGACAATGTATATATGTATGTTCATGTATAACTGAAAAATTGTGCTGTACACTGGAATTTGACACAATGTTGTAAAATGACTATAACTCAATGAAAAATGTTAGGGAAAAAAGGAAACCTCCATACTGTTTTCCATAGTGGCTGCACCCATTACATTCCCACCCACAGTGTAGGAGGGTCCTCCAGGATGGTCTGACTCTTTAAGCCTCTCCCTAGTGAAATATACAACTCCCCTCATTTCTCTTCTTCCACTGCCTCAAAGCAGGTACTTCACAAGCTCTGCTTGTATCTATTGTTAATTTGTACATTGATGATTAGTTTAACCTGGGCACTTATTCATTGATATTTAAGAGATGTGTGTGTGTGTGTGTGTGTGTGTACACAGTATGCACTTTAAGGAAGCCTAGTCAAAAGACTTCTTGAGACCATTCACTTAGAGTGAACTCTGAGTTGTCTCTTGGTTCTGTTACATGGCAACCCTGCACCAGACTCCATGGAGAAAGAGACATGTAAGGCAGAGTCTCAGTCTTCAAAAAGCAATACATACAAATGTATACATGAGTTGGTAGAAAGAAGATGGAATTTAGAGGTAGAGGACCAGATTTCAGTTCCCTTTTTCATCACTCACTACCTTCGTGACTCCAGCTAAGTCATTCAACCTCAGAGACTTGTCACCCTCAAATGAAAAATGAAGATAAGAATCTGCCTTACTTGCTTCACAGTGTTGTTATGAGGCTCTATTGTAACAAAGTATGTGAAAGCTCTTTGCAAATTGTTGGCTGAGTGGCTATAATTTACAAATATGAGTTACAATAATATTCAAGTGCCAAATTTGTACTTCAGACATAAGACACTTTGAGAGGTGCAGATCATGGGCTGGATCTATGAGGGACTGATTCATGGAGGAAAGGGGACTTCTGCTGAGCCTTCAAAGTCAGACAGAACTTCAATAGGTGGAAAAGACTGGGAGGGAGGGAGCAGTCTTGGTAGAAGGATTAAAAATAAGCAAAAACTTCAGAGGCTGGAACAAGGATACAAGCAAGTGATATGAAACATTGGAGGGAGTACAGTTACCAAGGTAGTCATAATAGGTGGTTTCTCATCTGAAAAGACTCCTTTCTTCCAGGCAAGGTAATACCTTATTCATCTAAGACTATTAGCTCCATCAAGGGAGGGGTCTTGTCCTTCTTCACTGATCTCTCTCTAGTGCCCATCACAGTGCCTGGTATACAGTAGGTGCTCAATAAATGTCCAACAAGTGAAGAAATGGGTGGGTGGTCGCATTAGTTACTGTTCTTGTCTGGCTGCTTTAGTATTATCTAAGTTATCAGCCACTGGATTAGGGACTATCTGCTGTTGGGATTTATGAAATTCTTTCCAATGATGCCAATACTTGGTCTGTTTTTTCTCCATTCTGTCCCAGAAGACTCCTTACCCACTGCGAACAATAAGGTGACCAGCAAGTCGTGCGAGTACAATGGGACCACTTACCAACATGGTGAGCTATTCATGGCTGAAGGGCTCTTTCAGAACCGGCAACCCAACCAGTGCACCCAGTGCAGCTGTTCGGTAAGACCCTGTATCTTATTGTCCGTGCTGTCCCCTACCCAAATAAGAGTGCTCCTATACTTGTCTCTTTAGTTTGAGCCTACACTGTAGGGTGCTTGATTGAAAGATGAATTGCATCTAAATCACAAGCCTCCCTACCAATCCAGACTCCGGGATCTTCATCAACCCTGAGCTACGCTGTTGAAGAGGTCAGACCTAGTTATATCCTGGTCTTAAAACTTTAGGACTGCTTAAAAGGACAAAGATGAGCTAATAGCCTTGATCTGTCTGTATTCCTTTTTACAATAACTACACCACCAAAGCCTTCATCTGAACAACTCAATTATTTGAAGCCTTGGAAATGCTATGGTTAGAAAGGTCACTGGCATGACCTAGGGCCACTCAGTCTAATTCACAAGAAAATAGGTTGTCTCTTGGTTCCCATCCCTTAAATATCCTACTAACCAGTTCATTCCTGGTTCCCTGCAATGAGAAAACTCTCAACAAATACTTGATCATGATGAAATTGCTTGTTAAGAGAATTGTATACTTCAGGAAGAAGACATACTGATTATATTATCATCTAATTGTGCAGTCCAGAGAATGTAATAGATAGAATCAGAAAATGGAGTCAAATGGCTGTTTAAGCTGAAGTATGAGAGAATGAAGTTAGGTGTAGAAACAACTTTTCTGCCTATAAAGGGTATTAAACACTGGACTGACAAGGGAAGTTAAAGAATCTCCTTGCTTAGGGATTTTTAGTAAGAATAGAAGATCTCAGTAGTGTGGGCAAATTCTGTTGTAGCCATGCTTTCCTAATGACTTTTCAGGAACCCATCTAGCCCCAGAACAATATGCTCCTATGAACTAAGTGCAAGGCTTAAGGAATAATGTTTGGAACATAGAATTTTAGGGAATGAACATTATTCAAGGACAAACATAACTAGCAAGTAAATCTGATCCTCTCCCTTGGCTTGTGCTGGACTGAGCTACCCATTCAGATGATCTTGCATAGTTTTGTATCAACCCAAAGAGCTTGTCTACTTTGTTTGGAAGGGAGACTCTAGTAAGTGTTACAAAAGGGAGCTATCATGCGAATCTGCATTCCCCCCAAACCCCAACATCCAGCTGAGGCATAATGAGGGCCAAGGGATAGAATGGGCAGAGAAGAGAGGGGCAAGACTATATTTGGTTGTTAGGCAGCTCAGAGCAGCCGTCTCACTGACAACTTTGTTCCATCTTAGACCAGGATGCCTGAAGAGGATTTCCAACTCTTCTGTGACTTAGTCTCTGGCCTGAAGAAATAGTAAATAAAAAAATAATACATCATAAAATTTAGGAAGTACCTAGAACTGACTATGGAACAGCAGTGGGGAGGGGAGAGATGTGTCGTGTTTGAGTCCCTACTCATCCCAGGTACTGAGCTAAAGCCTTAGCACGTATGCCAGCTCTTTCTGACCTTAATTTTGTTTCTCTTTGGCAGGAGGGAAATGTGTACTGTGGTCTCAAGACTTGCCCCAAGTTAACCTGTGCCTTCCCAGTCTCTGTTCCAGATTCCTGCTGCCGGGTGTGCAGAGGTAGGTATCCTGCATCCCAAGACTTCGGGTGCCTCCATCCTGAGTAGCAAGATTTAGAAGAGGAAATTAACCTGTCCAGTGGCCTAGGGAAAGAGAATTTTCTGTGGTAGCCTTAGTTTTTAAATATGCTTTCATTCACAAAAGTTAGAACAAATAAAAGCACTGCTTTTAAGGGTCACTGCCTAAAAGAAACTGCTCTGGAGCGCAGCAGGGGAAGGAGGGTGACAGTCATCTAATGTGAAAGTAAGTATCTGTAGCTCTCCTTCCTTAATCCCTTCTAGCTTGGCCCCTACATGACTGTATTGTAAAACCCAGGGCATTTCCACACACAGCCTTAAAAGAAAGAATGGGCCTCGCAAAGCATTAATGTGACCATTTTGAATACTGTGTAGGGCAAATACAGGAGTATTTTTAAAATCCCGCTGTAAAATGGTGACAAACTCAATGAAAGCAAAGTGGAAGACAGCATCTTCTCAAGTTATATCCAGAAGGGAATCATCATCTTCTCAAGCCAGGTTTTTTCTTCTTTGGGTTCCATTTCTTTGATAATGGCACCAATTTTTTTCTCTAGGTTCCCTAGATCAAACATAATCACCATTAATTTCTCCTTTATTCCCTTTTTCTCAAATTACCAAATCTATCAGCAGTCCTTTATGTCCCCTCTTTCCCACTTGCCCCCTGGCAGTATCCTAATTTTGTGCTTTCCTTCTATCCAATCAGCATGCTTATTGATTGTTTACTATATGCTTGGCACTGTGCTCAAGGCTGGATACATATTGGTAAATACAGTTGACATACAGGGCACTGCTAGCCTCTATGGCATCTTTATGTGAATTACAAAAAGGATTCTCTTACTTAAGATATTTGACTGCCATTCACCAGAAAATCTTTGTGAATGTACCTCTGTAGCTGTGGCACCCTTGTGCAGTACACAGCCTGTACAGCCATATGTGGCATACATAGCAGCCAAGATATGTTCTTTGCTCTTATGGAACTCACGTTTTACCAGAGAAGACGTAATAAACAAAGAAATATCTAAATATAAATAATGTAAGTACTATGAAGAAAATAAACAAAGGACTGAGAAAATAAGAGGTGAAGGCATTTAGGTTGAGCATTTGGAAAGGCCTCTCTGAGATGACACGTACTCTCAGACTAAAAGGATGAAAAGGAATTATCCATGCAAAGGTCCTGGCGGAAGAACATTCCAGACAGAAAGAAAATTCAAAGGACCAGGCAGGGAAGAGCTTAGAGCATTCAAGGAGCCTAGGGACCCATGTGGCAGGAATATAACTGGCATGTAATGAGACTGGAGAGGTGAACAGGAGTCAGACCACATAGGATCTTCAAGGCCATGGGAAGGAGTTTGGATTTCCTTTTTTAGGTACATTGGGAAGCCATCAGAAGGTTGTACACAGGGGCATGACATGATCCAGTTGATGTCTTAAAAGATCTCACTGGTTCTTGTGTCCAGACTAGACTGAAGGGAGGAAATAAGACAAATGGGGAGACCAGGAAGATGAGTATAGCAGTCTTTCTAGGATGAGAAGGTGGGTTTCTGGTCTGGGGACACAGTGCAGAGTAGTGGTTCAGATTGGGTTCCCTGGAGCCAGGCTGCCTCAGTTCTAATCCCATCCCTGCTGCTTCCTAGCTGGGTGATCATGAGCAATGTACTCAAGCTTTCTAGCAATCTTTACCGTGAGGATAATGTTAGCACCTACTTCCAAATGGTTGTGAGGTTTAAATGAGATAATACAGGAAAAGGACCTAGGACACTGTCTCCCATAGAGTGAGGACTCAATAACGAAAAATGGACAAATTTGAAATTCAGTAGGCCCTCCAGATCTGCAAGTGGTGCATCCGCAGAGTCAACCAACCGTGGTTTGAACGTATAGAGAAAAAATAAATCCAGAAATTTCCAAAAAGCAAAACTTGAATTTGCCTTGCCCTGGCAACTATTTACATGGCATTTACATTGTATTTCCAACTATTTACATAGCATTAACATTCTATTTGGTATTAAAAGTAATCTAGAGATGATTTAAAGTATATAGGAGGATGTTTGTAGGCTATATGCAAAGACTGAACAATTTTATATAAGGGACTTGAGCATCCTCGAATTTTGGTATTTGGGAGGGTCATAGAACCAATCCCCCACAGATACCGAGGGTCAGCTGTATATTTAGAGCATTGTTTCTTGGTTATGGCTGCATATTGGAATTACTTTGGTAAATTTAGGTTATTTCCATGTCTTGGCTGTTGTAAATAAGTGCTGCTATGAATACTGAAGTGCATGTATCTTTTCTTTTCTTTTTTTTTTTTTTTGCATGTATCTTTTCAAATTAGAGTTTTCTCCAGATATACACCCAGGAGTGAGATTGCTGGGTCATATGGTAACTCTATTTTTAGTTTTTCACAGAGCCTTCATACTGTTTTACATAATGGCCACATCAATTTGCATTCCCACCAACAGTGTAGGAGGGTTCCCTTTTCTCTACACCCAAGAGAGTCCACTCTTAGCAGAGGTGTACATTTGGTTACTAGTATAACCAGCTAGTCGCTGTAATCCTATTGTTTGGCTGAAGTGATTTTGTTTGGGGAAAAATTCTGTGACATCTAATGTGAAAAACAATTAATAAAAGAAAGGAAACTGCAAAAAGACATATTATTGCATCCACGCAGAAATATAGTGCAAAGGACATAGGCTCTGAAGCCAGAAGGACACAGATTTGACCTGGTAGAGCTATTGCTGACCAGTGATGTTACCTTGGGAAAGCTACTTAACCACTCAGGACCTTTGTTCTCTCAGCTGTGAAAACGGCAATTATGATATCTACAACCCATGGAAAAGTTGTAAAATTTAACTGAGCTGACATAGAATGCCAGGAGAAAGTCTAATACAAAGTTACTGCTTACCATATATAATGTAACTTAATATATTTTATATAATTTTACTATATTTATTACCCTGGGATTAAATAGAATTGCATCTTCGCTATTGCTGATAGCCTTGCCTTTTGATTTACTTTATCTCCATATAAAGAACTATATTTCTAGTCCTTCTTGGGGCAACAGTTCCTGAGACTAACCATCTTCTCAGCGGTTCTCTTGTCACAATTTGAATTTCTTCTCTTTTTGTTATGTCCTCAGAAGCAACAGATTAAAAGCTGGTTATTACTGATGATGTATGTCCCTTCACATACTTGACAATTCATTAAGTTCTTTCTTTGCCATCTCTTCTCCAGTCTAAATAAACTATTCTCTTTCATCTTTCCCTCTAAAGACTAAATCTTACACTTCATAAAATTGATGCTTTTTTTCTCTGCCTTTAATTTCCTTACATCTTTCATTTGTATATAATATGATTGAATTTCCTCTGAAGTTCTAATTTTTGAAGCACCTAGTTTTTTTGTTGTTGTTGAAATGATGTTTTTACAAAGGTATACCTTGTATAAGCATATTACTCACAGAGCAGGGAACCCAGACGCACTTCTCCACTACGCTGGCCACCCTAATTGCAGGCAAAATACTGCTGAAGAAATAACATTTTGAGCACTGAACTTGCCTACCTTGGTATAAAGGGCCCCATTGAAACAGGTTCTCTGCACTGTCTCCAAACACTAACGTGTGCCTTTCCCTCTGGATCAGGTGGCAGTCTTAGCCATGGATTAATCTCAGCCCCATCCTCAGTTGTTTAGATGTGTCTTTGAGGCTAGGACAGTCAGGAGAGTGTGGGCAGGGTGCGTGTCCTTGCTGGCACTTCAGCAAACCTCATCTGGACTGGAAGTGTAGTGCAAACAGCCACTGGAGCCCTAAGGGAAACTCTTAACAGAAGAAAAAAAAATCTCTGCAGAGATTGTGCCACAGCCACATTCTGGGTGGGCAGGCCTCATACCCAAACCCACTCTCAGCTTCCCCCCACCATTTATCATTTCTGCTTCCTGTCTCCTACCTATCTTGCCAAAGCAAAGGGGAAGGCTATGTACTTGGACTCTAGCCAAGGGAGACATATTTGGGGTAAGCTATCAGCTGTGTTGAGAGCCAAGCCTGCATTTGGTAGATGGTGTACATATGTAGCACTTTCTCTGTACCAAGCGATGATCTAAGCACTTATGTGTGTAATGGCTCATTTAACAACAGAGTAGGAACTATTATTATCCCTATTTTATAGATGAGAAAACTGAGGCAGAGAAGTTAAGTGATTTGCCCAAGGCTGCATGTTAGTAAGTGGCAGAGCTAGAATTTAACATTGTTGTCCTGGCTCTAGAGTCCCAAGCTCTTATGCTGTCTGGTGGGAGCCATCAGTAGGAGTGTGACAAGGGCCTCTCCTAGTGCAGGGGAGTAGAGGGGAAGAGAGGACATGCAATGCACATTGGCATAGGCAGATAATCCCAAGAGAGTAACCATACTGCCCATCTTTCCCCAACAAGATTGAACCAATCACAGGGGAACACCTCTCTTTCTGGGCTTAGAGAGGCCCGAGTGTAAGCAGCTACCTTCTTTCATTCAGCAAACATTTGTCAAGCAACCACTAAGTATCCGGCACTGTGCTGGTACTGGAGATACACTGGTGAACAAAACAGACATGGAACCACCCCTCGTGGAGTTTAATGGGGAAGACGGACATTTATCAAATACTGACACAAGTAAATATAAAATCGGAACCGTGCCACATTCTACAAAGGAAAGGTGTTACAAAAGCCAGTAACTGATGAGGATCGACCTAGTCAGGGAGGTGAAGGAAGACTTTTAAGACTGTCTCTCCAGCTTCAGCTAACACCACATTTCTCTTTCCTCTCTGCACCCCAGAATCTGGGAGGACTGACTCAAAAGTTAGGGGGCTAACTAGTGGCAATCCTGTCCTCCCAAGATCCCTGACTTCTGACCCACCATGAAACCAGCCACCCTATGTTGTAGAAGTGTCTGTACTGTCTTTCCTGCATTGTACCTGCTGCATAATACTCAAGTTCAGACTTAGTATAGTCAGTTTACAATGTTGTGTCAATTTCTGGTGTACAGCACAATACTTCAGTCATATAGGAACATACATATATTCGTTTTCATATTCTTTTTAGCCATAAGTTAGTATAACATATTGAATATGGTTCCCTGTGCTATACAGTACAAAATTGTTGTTTATCTATTTTATGTATATTAGTTAGTATCTGCAAATCTTGAACTACCAATTTATCCTTTCCCACCCCCTTCCCCCCTGGTAACCATAAGTTGTTTTCTGTGTCTCTGTCTGTTTCTCTTTTGTAAATAAGTTTGTTTGTCTTTTTTTTTTTTTAGGTTCCACATATAAGTGATATATGGTATTTTTATTTCTCTTTCTGGCTTACTTCACTTAGAATGACAATCTCCAGTCCATCCATGTTGCTGCAAATGGCGTTATTTTATTCTTTTTTATGGCTGAATAGTATTCCATTGTGTAAATATACCACAACTTCTTTATCCACTCATCTGTTGATGGACATTTAGGTTGTTTCCAAGTCTTGGCTGTTATAAACAGTGCCACTATGCTAGTTCAGACTTCTTAAGGTACTACTTGATCATGTTGGCCAAGGTCTTCCATTTCTTATCATATTACCCAATCTCAGCTCTGCAGCTTGTTTTTTTTTAAATTTTTTTATTGAAATGTGTTCCGTTTACAATGTTGTGTTATTTTCTATTGTACAGCATAGTGATTCAGTTATACATATATATTTCTTTTCATATTCTTTTCTTTATAGGTTATTACAAGGTATTGAATATAGCTCCCTGTGCTATACAGTAGGACGTTGTTGTTTATCTGTTGTATATATAATGGTTAGTAGTTGCACAAAAGGCCCTCTGTCAAACAATCTGACCCTTTCTCAGCCTGCTACCTATCCTTGTTTCTCTGACACCAACACGTACACATATAGGCTAGCATTTCTGTCTTATAATATGCCATGTTCCTCCCCACCTTCACCCCTGTGATGTGCCTCTCTTTTTTACATACAATATCATATTTGTTTCCAGTGTACAACATAGTGATCAACATTTTGTACATTATGAATAGATCACCATGATAAGTCTAGTAACCATCTGTCACCATACAAAGTTATCACAATATTATTGACTATATTCCCTATGTTGTATATTACATCTTGGTGACTTATTTATTTTATAACTGGAAGTTTGTATCCCTTAAGCCCCTTCGCCCATTTCACCCATACCCCACTTCCTTCCATTGTGGTGACCACTAGTTTATTTTCTGTATCTATGGGTCAATTTCTGTTTGGTTTGGTTTAGTTGTTTTCTGCTTCAGTTCCACATTAAAGAGATCATATGGCATTTATTTTTGTTTGGCTTCTTTCACTTAGCATAATGCCCTCAAAGTCCATCCATGTTGTTACAAATTGCAAGATTTCATTCTTCTTTATGGCTGAATACTATTCCATTGTGTGTGTGTGTGTGTGTGTGTGTGTGTGTGTGTGTGTGTGTGTGTGTGTATCACGTTTTCATTATCCCTTCACCTGTTGATGGACATTTCCATTATTTCCATATCTTGGCTGTTGTAAATAATGCTGCAGTGAACATAGTGGTACATGTGCCTTTTCTAATTAGTGTTTTCATTTTCTTCTGATAAATACCCAAAACTGGAATTGCAGGATCCTATGGAGTTCTATTTTTAATTTTTTGAGAAATTCCCATACTGTTTTCCATAGTGGCTGCACCAATTTACATTCTTACCAACAATGCACAAGGGTTCCCTTTTCTCTACATCTTTGCCAACACTTGTTATTTGTTGTCTTTTTGATGATAGCCATTCTGACAGGTGTGAGGTGATATCTCATTGTGGTTTGATTGGCATTTTCCTGATGATTAGTGACGTTGAGCATCTTTTCACGTGTCTGTTGGCCATCTGGATATCTTCCTTGGAAAAGTGTCTATTCAGGTCTTCTGCTCATTTTCATATGTAGCTCAAGGCTTCAGTATCTTTAATTATTTTTTTAATTGAAGTACAGTTGATTTACAATGTTGTTTTAATTTCAGGTGTACAGCAAAGTGATTCATTTATATATTTTTTCAGATTTTTTTCCATAATAGATTATTACAAGATATTAAATATAGTTCTCAGTGCTGTACAGTAGGTCCTTGTTTATCTATTTTATATATTGTAGTGTGTGTATGTTAATCCTAAACTCTCTCCCCACAGTATATCTTTCCATCTGTTTGTGTCATCTTCAATTTCTTTCATCAGCATCTTACAGTTTTTGGAGTACAGGTATTTTGCCTTAGGTAGGTTTATTCCTAGGTATTCTTTTTGATATGATGGTAAATGGGATTGTTTCCTTAATTTCTCTTTCTGATATTTCACTGTTAGTATATGAAAATGCAACAGATTTCTGTATATTAATTTTGTATCCTGAAACTTTACAGAATTCATTGATGAACTCTGGTAGTTTTCTAGTAGTATCTTCAGGATTTTCTGTGTATAGTATCATGTCATCTGCAAACAGTGACAGTTTTACTTCATCTTTTCTAATTTGGATTCCTTTTATTTCTTTTTCTTCTTTGATTGCTGTGGCTAAGACTTCCAAAATTATGTTGAATAAAAGTGGTGAGAGTAGGCATCCTTGTCTTATTCCTGATCTTAGAGAAAATGCTTTCAGCTTTTCATCATTAAGTATGATGTTAGCTGTGGGTTTGTCACTATGGTCTTTATTATGTTGAGGTATGTTCCCTTTATGCCCACTTTCTGAAGAGTTTTTATCATAAATGGATGTTGAATTTTATTGAGAGATTTTTCTGCATCTATTGAGATGATCATATGGTTTTTATTCTTGAATTTGTTAATGTGATGTATCACAATGATACTGAAAAACCCTTCAATCCCTGGGATAAATCCCACTTGAGCATGGTGTATGATCTTTTTAATGTATTCAATTTGCAGGATTCAGTTTGCTAATGTTTTGTTAATGATTTTTGCATCTATATTCATCAGTGATATTGGCCTGTAATTTTCTTTCTTGTGATATCTTTGTCAGATTTTGATATTGGGTTGATGGTGGCCTTATAGAATGAGTTTGGAAGTGTTTCTTCCTCTGCAATTTTTTGAAATAGTTTCAGAAGGATAGGTGTTAACTCTTCCCTGAATGTTTGGTAGGATTCACCTGTGAAGTCATCTGGTCCTGAACTTTTAGTTTGTTGGAAGTTTCAAAATTACTGATTCAATTTCACTACTAGTAATCAGTCTGTTGAGATTTTCCATTTCTTCCTGATTCAGTCTTGGGAGATTGTGTGTCTTTAGGAATTTATTCATTTCTTCTAGGCTATACAGTTTGTTGGCATATAATTTTTCATAGTAGTCTCTTATGATTTTTTTTATTTCTGTGGTATCGGTTATAATTTCTCCTCTTTATTTTATTGGGGCTCTTTCTTTTTTTTTTTTCTTGATGAGTCTGGCTAAAGGTTTATCAATTTTGTTTATATTTCCAAAGAAATATCTCAGTTTCATTCATCTTTTCTATTGTTTTTTAAGTCTCTATTTCATTTATTTCCACTCTGATCTTTGTTAGTTCCTTCTACTAACTTTGGGCTTTGTTTGTTCTTCTTTTTCTAGTTCCTTTAGATATAAGGTTAGGTTGTTTATATGAGATTTTGTTTGTTTGTTTTTTGAGGTAGATCTGTATAGCTATAAACTTCCTTATTAGAACTGTTTTTGAAGCATCCCATAAATTTTTGGAAAGTCGTGTTGTCAATTTCATTTGTCTCAAGGTATTTTTAAATTTCCTCTTTGATTTTTTGTTGACCCATTGGTTTTTTAATAGCATATTGTTTACCCTCATGTGTTTATGCTTTTTACCATTGTTTCTCTTCTAATTGATTTCCAGTTTCATACCATTTTTTCAGAAAATATTCTTGATATGATTTCAATCTTCTTAAGTTTATTGAGACTTATTTTGTGACCTAGCATGTGACCACTGTTGGAGAATGTGTCATGTGCATTTGAAAATAATCTGTATTCTGCTGGTTTGGGATAAAACATTCTGTGTATATCTATTAAGTCCATCTGGGTAAAGTGTTATTTAAGATGAGTGTTTTGTTATCAATTTTCTATCTGGATGATCTATCCATTGATATAAGCCAGGTGTTAAAGTCCCCTACTGTCATTGTATTACTGTCAATTTCTCTTTTATATGTCTGTTAATATTTGCTGTATATACTCAGATGCTCCTATGTTGGGATGGTAAATATTTACAATTGTTATATCCTCTAGTTGGATTGACCCCTTATCAATATGTAATGCTTTCTTTGTCTTTTCTTATAGTCTTTGTTGTCTGATATGACTGTTGCTACCCCAGCTTTCTTTTCATTTCCATTTGCATAGAATATCTTTTTCCATCCTTTCACTTTCAGCCTGTTTGTGTTTTTAGATTTGTAGGCTGCATATAGATGGGCTTTATTTTCTTATCCATTCAGCCACCCTATGTATTTTGATTGGAGCATTTAAACCAAAGTAATTATTGATAGGTATATACTTATTGCCATTCTATTCATTGTTTTCTGATTGATTTTATAGTTTTTCTCTGTTCCTTTCTTCTTCCTTTAATCTCTTCCCTTGTGATTTGATGATTTTCTTTAGTCTGGTGTTTGGCTTCATTTCTCTTTATTTTTTGTGTATCTATTGTAAGTTTCTGGTTTGTGGTTACCATGAGATTTCTATATATTGATCTATATATAGCAGATTGTTTTAAGCTGGTAGTAACTGAAGTTTGAATGCATTCTAAAAGCAATACATTTTTACTCCCTTCTCCATTTTTTTGTTTTTGATGTTATAGTTTACATCTTTTTACTTTGCATATCCCTTAACTACTTTTGTAGTTATAGTTTTTTTTACAATTTTTGTCTTTTAACATTCATACTAGCTTTTTTAGGTAGCTCATCCACTGTCTTTACTATATGTTTGCCTTTACCACTGAGCTTTTTCCATTTATTTATTTTTAAATATCTAGTTGTAGTCTTTTCTGCCTAAAGAAGATGCTAACATTTCTTATAAATCTAGTTTAACAATGATAAACTTTTAGTTTTTGCTTGTCTTGGAAACACTTTATTTCTCCTTCAATTCTGAATGATAACCTTGCTAGGCGTAGTATTCTTGGTTGTAATTTTTTTTCTTTTCAGCACTTTATTTTTTATTTTTTAACTTTTTTTTTTATTGAGTTGTAGTCATTTTACAATGTTGTGTCAAATTCCAGTGTAGAGCACAATTTTTCAGTTATGCATGAACACACATATATTCATTGTCACATTTTTTTCACTGTTAGCTACCACAAGATCTTGTATATATTTCCCTGTGTTATACAGTATAATCTTGTTTATCTATTCTGCATATGCCTGTCAGTATCTACAAATTTTGAAATCCCAGTCTGTCCCTTCCCACCCCCTCCCCCCTTGCCAACCACAAGTTTGTATTCTATCTCTATGAGTCTGTTTCTGTTTTGTATTTATGTTCATTTTTTTATTTTTAGATTCCACATATGAGTGATCTCCTATGGTATTTTTCTTTCTCTTTCTGGTTTACTTCACTTAGAATGACATTCTCCAGGGCCATCCATGTTGCTGCAAATGGCGTTATGTTGTCAGTTTTATGGCTGAATAGTATTCCATTGTATAAATATACCACATCTTCTTTATCCAATCATCTGTTGATGGACATTTAGGCTGTTTCCATGTCTTGGCTATTGTAAATAGTGCTGCTATGAACATTGGGGTGCAGGTGTCTTTTTGAAGTAGGGTTCCTTCTGGATATATGCCCAGGAGCAGGATTTCTGGGTCATATGGTAAGTCTATTCCTAGTCTTTTGAGGAATCTCCACACTGTTTTCCACAGTGGCTGCACCAAACTGCATTCCCACCAGCAGTGTAGGAGGGTTCCCTTTTCTCCACAGCCTCTCTAGCATTTGTTGTTTGTGGACTTTTGAATGATGGCCATTCTGACTGGTGTGAGGTGATACCTCATTGTAGTTTTGATTTGCATTTCTCTGATAATTAGTGATATTGAGCATTTTTTCATGTGCCTATTGATCATTTGTGTTTCTTCCTTGGAGAATTGCTTGTTTATGTCTTTTGCCCATTTTTAGATTGGGTTGTTTGTTTTTTTCTTATTATGTTGTATGAGCTGCTTATATATTCAGGAGATCAAGCCTTTGTCGGTTTCATCATTTGCAAAAATTTTCTCCCATTCTGTAGGTTGTCATTTTGTTTTACTTATGATTTCCTTTGCTGTGCAGAAGCTTGTAAGTTTCATTAGGTCCCATTTGTTTATTCTTGCTTTTATTTCTATTGCTTAGATAGACTGCCCTCGGAGAACATTTCTGAGTTATATATGAGATAATGTTTTGCCTATATTTTCTTCTAGGAGATTTATTGTATCTTGTCTTATGTTTAAGTGATCCATTTTGAGTTTATTTGTGTGTGTGGTGTAAGGGAGTGTTCTAGCTTCACTGCTTTACATGCTGCTGTCCAGTTTTCCCAACACCATTTGCTAAAGAGACTATCTTTATTCCATTGTATATTCTTGCCTCCTTTGTGGAAGATTAGTTGACCAAAAATTTGTGGGTTCATTTCTGGGCTCTCTGTTCTTTTCCATTGGTCCATATGTCAAATAACATAGAAATACAGAATATTGTACGAGAATATTATGAAAAACTATATGGAGCCAAAATGGATAACCTAGAGGGGATAGACAAGTTTCTGAAACATACTGTCCACCAAGACTGAATCAAGAAGAAACTGACCACTTGAACAAACTGATCACTAGAAATGAAATCGAATTAGCAATAAAAAACCTCCCTACAAATAAAAGTCCAGGACCGGATGGCTTCACCGGGGAATTCTACCAAACATACAAAGAAGAACTCATACCAGTCCTTCTCAAACTCTTCCAGACGATTGAAAAGGAGGGAATACTCCCAAACTCATTCTTTGAAGCCACCATCACCCTGATACCAAAACCAGGCAAAGGCACTACCAAAAAGAGAATTATAGACCAATATCACTGATGAACATAGATACAAAAATCCTTACCAAAATATTAGCAAATAGAATCCAACAGCACATAAAAAAGATTTTACATCATGATCAAGTGGGGTTCATCCCAGGGACACAAGGCTGGTTCAACATATGCAAATCAATCAATGTAATACATCACATCAACAAGAGAAAGGGAAAAAAAACCCATAAGATCATCTCTTTTCAGCACTTTAAATGTATTTTGCCACTCTCTTCTGGCTTGCAATGTTTATGCTGAAAATTCAGGTGATAACCTTATAGGAGTTCCCTTGTATGTAACTATTTATTTTCTTTTGCTACCTTTAAAATTCTCTAACATTTTTCCATTTTAATTGTGATATGTCTTGGTGTGATCTCTTTGGATTAATCTTGTTTGGGGCTCTCTGTGATTCCTGGACCTGGATATATGTTTCCTTCCTCACGTTAGGGAAGTTTTCAGCCATTATTTCTTCAAATAAGTTTCCTATTCTTTTCTCACTCTCTCCTTCTGTGACCCCTCCAATGTGAATTTTTGTACCCTTAATGTTACACCCAAAGGTCCCTTAAACTATCCTCATTTAAAAAAATTCTTTTCTCTTTTTCTGTTCTGCTTGGTTGATTTCCACTGCTCTTTCTTCCAGGTCACTGATCCTTTCTTCTGTATCATCTACTTTACCATTAATTTCTTCAAGTGTATTTTTCATTTCAGGTGTATTCTTCAGCAATGGTTCTTTTTTACATTTTCTAACTTTTTGTTGACGTTCTCACTGTGTTCATCCAGTCTTATCCCAAGTTCAATGTGTATCTTTTTGGTCATTACCTTGAACTCTGTGTCAGGTAGATTGATTACCTCTATTTTATTTAGCTCTTTTTCTGAGTTTTTGTTTTATTCTTTCATTTAAAAATTCCTTTGTCTCTTCCTTTTGCCTAATTTTCTATTTATTTCTCCCTATTAGGTAGGCACTTTATATTTCCTGATCTAGGAGAGGTGGCCTTATACATATGTATAAGATGTCCTGTGGGGCCCAACAGCATGCTCCTCTCTAGTCACCAGAGCCAGATGTTCCAGAGGTGTCCCCTATGTGGGCATTGCACACCATTCTTCTCTGGCAAGGCCAACTGCTGTTGATGCACTGGTAGGCAGGACTGGCCTCTGGCCTGGCTGGCTGTGCAGCCAGGTGGTGTGCAAATGCTGCAGGTACACTGATGGGCAGGGCAGGCCCCAGGCATGGATGGCTGTGTGACTCAGTTGCACATGACTGCTATGGGTGTACTGGTGGGTGGGGCAGCCCCCAGTAGTAATAGGCTAGAAGGAATATTCTAAAATGGTGTCTGCCAATGCCAGTGTCAGCACAGTAGAATGAGCTTACAATAATGGCTGCCACCAGCATCTCAGTCCATCGGGGGAGTCCCAGCTGCCCCCTGCTTCTCTAGAAGCCTCTCTAAGATCAGAAAGTCAGTCTGACCCTGGTGCCTTTCAAATTGCTGCCTCTGTGCTGGTACTCAGAGTGAATGAGTTTTTGCATGTGCCCTTTAAGAGTGAAGTCTCAGTTTCCTACAACCCTCCAGCTCTCCTGAACATAAGGCCCACTGGTTTTCAAAGCCAGATGTTTTGGGTGCTCATCTTCCTGGTGCAGAACACCCAGGCTGGGGAATCCAATGTGGGACTTAGATCCCTCACTCCTTTAGAAGGACCTTCATGGTTATGCTATCCCTTCCACTAGTGGGTCACTTCACCAAAGGATGGATCCTGACTGGACTGCATCTCCACGCCTCTTACCTGTCTTGTTGCGGTTCCCTTTTTATATCTTTAGTGGTGGAAAATCTTTTCTGCTAACCTTCAGGTCATTCTCTTAGATAGTTGCTCTGTAAGAGTTGTAAATTTTGTGTGTCCATGGTAGGAGGTGAGCTCAGGATCTTATACTTCTTATCTTGATCCTGCCTCCTGTTATGTGCCTCTCTTAATCCTTACTTGCCAAACCTCGGAATAGTTTCCCACCTCTGTTCTACAAGTTAGGATCCTACCCATCTTTCAAGACTCCAGCTGAAGTTGCACATCTTCTAAATAGCCTTACCCGATTACTCTAGTCCTCGTTGATCTCCTTCTTTGACCACTTTGAGGACTTAGTCTGGTTTATGGACTACAGCATTTAAAATATTTTCTTCAATTGTTCATTATTTTATGGGTCTTGGCTCCTCAACTGGCAAGCTCTGAAGGGAAAGGACCATCTTCTTCCTCTGTTTCCCCTAGCCACATATTAAGCATATAGCTTATGATGGATTTGTTAAAAGGAAAGAGAGCCACAGTTATGAAAAGCTTTTGACAAGCACTGAAAGTGCGGTCCTGGCTGGGCAGGCAGGAGAATGACTGACCTCACAACTTACTCAACCTAAGCTTATTTATCCAGCACATCTCCAGTGAGCCCAAGATGAAAACTGAATCTCTTTTTATGAAATTGAGATACTTCTGCTAACTCCTTCAAGGTAACTGAAACTGGAAGCAGCTGTTTAAAGGCAATTTGTTAGTGCTCAAGACAACTGCCATTTTACCTAAGACTCTTGATTTCTCTTTCCAAAAAGCAGCAAAATTACACCTCAGATGCCATCTTGGCTGTAACCCAGAGAGCTCGAGGGAAGTGGTATGTGAGATATTTCATTTTTTTTAACATCACAAAAATCTACCAACTTTTTCAAAGTTTTCAAAATCAAAGGAAACTGGAAAAAATAACAACTCCAAATATAGATCCGCGCATATCAGCTGTTTTTGGTTTTGCCCACATTTTCTGTGGAAACACTACCATTTCCTAGTCACAATGATAGAAAGGAAACATTGCTAAAGAAAAATACTACTTAAAAAATAAAAATTAACTGAATAACTTTTGAGTTTGTATGTTCTCACCTAAACTTTAAAATGTATTGAAACACTCTGATCTTCGCATAGCTATAGAAGAGTCTGACCACCATTAATAATTCTTTCTCAAAAGTCAATCATTCATGTTGATGAATGTGGGACCATCTTAGGGATTTTCCATCCTTGTCTACCTCTCTTATTCTTCTAAATACCAACTGGAATCTCTTTTTCCAGGGAAACGTTCAGGTTGTTTTTGTTCTCTCTGCATCCCTTGCACTCAGAATTCATCTCCAGCATGCTTGCTGCATGCTGTCCCGGGACTCCCACCCCTCTGAGGTCATCATGTTCCTTCTCAGCATGTCTTTTATGTCTAGAATATTTCTCCTTAGACAGAAAGCTCTTCAGACTGTGGATTGGATAGCACTGACTTTCATACTAAGTTTAACAAATTAATAGTGATGATTCCTAATTGGCCATCTGGGATATCCTGTCAAGGTCAATAATGCCTCATCCTGTTGCTGAATTGGAGGGTTTTTCATGTGTCTATGAATCTGGTTCTACAATAAAAATAAGAAATTCCCAGTGAAGCATTTCAGAGCAATTATTTCTTCACAGTGAATGAAAGTCCAGGTCTCCATAGCCCAGGCAAAGTGGATGGTTGATACAATTATTCAGTTGATTTAAGCAAATTGCTGGAATGACTACATCCACTTTTCCTTTTGCTTTAGCTATTAAAACTATATCCACATCCCTTGCTCCCACGAAGTAGTCCAATCCTTTTTGGATAGGGCCAGGAAGCCAAAGTGGTATTCATGGAGACAAGAAAGACCTTAAATTGACTGCTTTTCATTCCCAGGTTGACCAGGTGGTAAACACTGGTAGATCACTTAGTTTCCCTTTTCCATCCTGCTTGTTATTTTCCATGTATGAACGTGATAGTGCAGGACTTTACTTTATTTGGGTACTTGGATTTTTACCACTCCACTTTATGACTATGTAAATTGCACTGCCTCCCAAAGAAGCAGATATCTGTCCTCTCAAGCGTCACTTTAAACCAAGAGAGAAAAAGGTTTAATTAAAACATAAGCTTCTTTCTAAATAAAGATGAAAATAAAGAGAGGACTAGCATAATGATGAGAGAATCTGATCATTAGTTGAGAAGGAATGAGCTGAAGGAATCTCTGCAGGCATTTAAAAAATTTTTTTGGTATCTCCAGGACCCTGGCTGTAGAAATGAAATTATTCCCTTTCTGTATGTGGGCATAAGTTTTCTCTTTATGCTAGGCTTCATTTATTTGTTTAGTCCAGGCAGTTTTCCTTTGTTAAATGCGGAGCACACTTCTGAGAGTCCCTTCAGTTGGGTTTTCCTCATATGTAAGCTATTCTTGAGAAGAAGGAACTGGAGGCAAAGGATGGGAAGAAGGGGGAGTGGGGAATAATAGCTGACACTTACAATGTGCCAGGCACTGTCCTAAGCTCTTTGCATATACTCATTCATTTCATCCTCACAACCCTATGGGATAGGTTTTATCATCTCTATTTTAGCAATAAGGAAGCTGAGGCACAGAGAGGTTCATTTACTTGTCCAGACTCACACAGGTAAGAAGGGGCAGAGACAGGGTTTGAACCCAAGTAGTCCGGCTCCAGGCTGTTTTCTTAGCCATTATTACTATGCTGCCTCTCAGCCTGGGGATGCAAAGCAACTTTGGGGACTCTGTTAACTCTGAGGCTACTGGGAGGAGCAGACTTTGTGACAATTCTGCTGCCAGGGACCAGACATGGTAACACTTCCAGCAGATTCACTGGGACTGCTCTGGGATGTAAAGACCCTATATCTAACCATAAACTTGGATCTGTTTAACCACATCTCCACCAAGAGAGCAGAATGTGGGTCATGGGCATCATCTAACTAAGTTTCTTTATTCCTTCTCCCATGATGCCTTCTTGCAAAGATATGCACTCTCACAATGCACTTTTTAAAAAGTACATACTTCTGTTTTTTCTGGATAAATACTTTGATACTGCTCTTCAGATTTGGCTTGCCACTATTGGCAGGAGTTCCCCCTTGCCTGTGTCTTAGTGTTTCTCAGGAAGATATTTTATTTAAAATGCTAAGAGCTTGTATTGGCAGCCCAAACAATAAAATGCTTTATTTGACAATAAAGTTATTTTCTTAAAAAAAGTGATTGTCCACTTTATGAGACACTGGAGAGCTTCTTGCAATACTATATATCATTATTGTAAGCTCAGATGTCTACCGATGGTGAATCCTTATGCCAGCGTTCTTTAAAGCGTCCCTCAAATTTCAGTACACTTGCTCCCTCTCCACAGAATCTGTAGAATTAGATGTTTGGCAGAAGCTATCCAGAGTCATCTGCTGACATTCCCTCTTTCATCTCCAGCTTGAGTATTGTGTACTGGCTATAAAATGGCCCACCAGGGAACCTGGCACATAGTAGGTAGAGATTTCACGATCAGTTTCTTCCTCTCTGCCCTCTCCCACTTTCCCTCAAAAGCCCTTAAGTATTTGCCTTGATTCTGCTGATTTCAACTTGTTCCTCTAAAAATACAGAGATCACATTCCCTTGTCATGGAGATCACTTCTCCCTGTCTCAGGGATTCATTTAAAATTTCCATTTGCTGTATGATTAAAGTGACCATATCGTCCAAACCAAGACACTTTTGAAAGTGATAATTAATAATTATGCCTGCCAAAAAAAAACAGGCATGAAACTAGGATGTCCTAGATAAATCGGGACCTATGGGGCACCCTGTTTATGATGTTGTGTGTGGTTCAAAAGTGGCCACATGCTGGCGCAGTTTTGCTGTCTGAGGTTTATTTTCATGGGTATCTCGTAATCTCATTGTACACTTAGTCCTTTTGAAAGGACAGGGTTTACTTCAGTGACCTGCTCCAGCCAACCAGAGATTAATGGGAGCAATGGGAGTTATAAACAGTCTGAATTTTAGCCCAGCTCTTGACCATTTTTCAAATACTTGTTCTCCACTTCTCCCATTACCAGAAAGCCAAGCCATTCCATCTCCATAGGGTACCACTCAGAGTATAATTGAGGTTTGAATAAACAACACATGTGGCTTTTAAGGTTAAATGAATATTGTTTGACATACAGTACACTAGAGTTGTTTTTCATTTTGGTTTTAAAAATTGGTTAAAATTACATCTTGTTGCTTCTCGGAATTAACTAGAATCCATCTGTCTCCATTAGAATCACTTTTTTTTTTGTTTTTTTTAAAGTCTTGGCTGAAAAAAGAGGCTTCCTCTCAAGATAATTTGCCCAGTGAATCAGGGGAAAAAAACCAAAGAAACAGGTTTTTTTTTACATAGTTTTGATGACTACTTTTTAAAAATGTATTTTGTCTCTTAGCTATATCTAAGGTATAATATCTAAGATTGTAAATGGACAAACCTATTTTCAGCTCTCCAGACAGACCCTGCCCCTGTCTAAAGAATCACTCTATAGCCATACAAAATGTGAACATCTAAGAAGATAATTCAAGTTTAACTATGCTTCACATATAAAATAACTAAAATGTTGAAACCCTTACTGGCTACTTACAGAACATTCAAGCTTAGAGAATGCCATTTTGATGACTTTGAAAGCTCAAAGGCAACAAAAATACTAGTAGTACCTAATTGAGAACACACACACACACACACACACACACACACACACAAGTAATAGCTCCAGTAGCTTTTAATGAAGTGGAATAGTTCAAGTTTAGGTAGACATAACTGTCTGCTAACGCTTAGGGTGGTTGTGACACATTCATCTGAACTTGTGCTTAGGGTATTTAATAGTCTGCTTGATAAATGACTTGCCTCGTCCCTTTATCTTGCCTTTCTCCTTATTTAACAGGGATTGTATGCTTCTATATTGTTTTAAGCTTCTGGCTGGACTGTTAAGTATTTAAAGACACTCTTTAAAAGCCCTTTTATGACTCTAGGGTCTAAATGCAATAAATTGAACTTCTTAGAAGGTCGTGCTGAATAAACATTTCATGTCAATACTGATTATTAAATCTATATTTTAAATGGACATTTGATGAAGAGAGCTAGTCTACCATTTTTTTCTTTTATAATTTGTCCTCTTTTGGCTGCTTCGATTAAGCTTGAAACCACATACTATAGCATTTATGTTTTGTTTTGCCATTGGCTGGCGAATCTTTTCTGGTTTCAAAGCTTCCCTCTTTCTGGTTCCATATTTTCATTTGGCTGAGGACATAGCTTAGATCCACTGCTACCAGCTAAAACGGAACAAGTAAATCCCAGTTTATCCCCACTCAGTCACTGTCAAGGGCTGTGCCATTCCCCAGCTCTCCAGATCTGCAGCTCTAGAGTCATTTTATACTTTCTCTTTTGCCTTCAGCCTCGATTATCAAATCTTCCACCACGGTCTTATCATTTTCTTGTTATCTGCAGTAGTCTGATTCACCCCTTCTCCATTCTTTTGTAGACTCTCATGGCCTATCACATATTACTATAACAGCCTTCTGGTTGGCCTCCCAGATTCCAGTTGCTCCGTAACCAGTCAACACTCCATTGCCAGGATAAGCATCCACAGATATCATTTTTACCATAGGCACCTCTAATTAAAAATTTGTAACATGATCAAATGTGAATTCTTCAGCTTCTTTTTGAAGTCTATGTGGCAATTATTTACCACCCTGGTTACCTCAATAACCTGTCTTCCTCCCTTCCTCCCTCTCACCCTTCCTCCCACCAACCTCTCTCCCTCCCACCTCTCTCCACCAACCTCATTTCTCTTGCTTCACATCTGAAGTTTCTACTCAAGCCACGCCTTACTTGCTGTGTCCAGTATGTGACTTACTATTTCCAAAGCTTTGGTCCTTTGCAAATGCCATTCCCTTCAGTTGAGATTCCTTTTATCCATATCACTGTCTGTTTATACCCTGCAGTATCTACTTCTAAAGATGTGGTTTAACAGTTCTTTGGGGATGCTTTCCATGATTACATTTGACTGCTCACTCGACACATTCAGTATCTCCTAAGCATGTATATGCCATTTGTGTTTCCAGTTGCTACTCTGTCTGTGTGTGTGTGTTCAGGCTCTGTTCTCTATTGATTTCCTGTCACCTCCAAACAGGTTGTAAATGTCCTGAGGGCAAGGGTCCAGCCCTGATTTCTCTACTCCTTCTGCCTTAGTATCAGGCTCTCCATCCAAGAAGCATTCGATGCAGTTAACTGATGTTTGAGCATTATTTTTTGACATGAACAAAGGTGAAAGCATATTCGCCCTTACAGGGTTAATCAGGGTTTCCATGTAGTCTTGTCTGCCATCTTTACTCAGACATGGAATAACCAGGAAGAAGCAAGTATACTATTAGCTAAGCACTTAATTCTATATTTTTTTAACTGAAGTTCAATTCAGTATGTATACTGAGCACCTGATATGTAACCAGGAATATGCTAAGTGCTCCAGCCCAGTTATTCTCAAATTCTTGCTTGCATCAGAATCCCCAGGAGGGCTTGTCAGAACCGAGATCACTGATCCCCACTGATCCAGAGGGAGATTGAAGACATGATCTCTGGTTTCAAGGGATTTACAGTCTCTTCAGGGAGACAAAGCAGGCTCAGGAAATATTTAACAGCAGAAAATATTGTGAAGTGTTTTAGTATTGATTCATTCAAGAAAATCTGAATAAGTACTATGTGCCCAGCACTGTTCTAGGTGCTGGGATTACATCACTGAACATGATAGACAAAATCCTTGTTCTCATTGGGGAATTCTCATGGGAGAAAGCAGACAATAAATAAAATATGTAAAATGTAAGATACTGTGAAGTGTTAAGAAGAAGAAGCAAAGAGGGGGGATAGGAATTATCAGAAGGGGGTTGAAATTTTAGATAGGTGGTCATAGAAGGCCTCCCAGTTCCATCATTTGACAAGTATTTATCAAGTGACTATTATATGTCAGGCACTGTTATAGATGATGGTGATACAGCCACAAATAACACAAATAATAAACCCTGCCCCTGGAGAATGGATACACTTATTTGGGAGCCAGGAAATCTGGGATTTTGGGTGTTAACTTTTGTCAACTCATTAGGTGAGTGAAGGACTCCTTGCCCTCTCTGAGTCTTGCTTTCTCCACCTGTTAAATGGAACAGTTAGACAAAATTATGCCTGAAGTTCTATGCACCTCTGAGGCTACAGGATGCTAAGTCCTTTAGGCAATTGGAAATATGTAAGAATACTTGAGGAAGACTTTGTAGAGGAGGAAAAACTTAAATGGTTTTCATAGTCATATAGGAGCTTTGGGGTGTGGGAGGTGGGAAGTTAACTTCAGAAAAGGAATAACATGAGCAAAAACACGGAAGCAAGAGTGGGAGCTACATGTTCAATGAAGAGTAATGAGGTCAAAGGGTTTCCATTGTAGAGTAGCTCAGATGGTTAGATAGGAGGTAAGTGCTCAGTAAAGATGAGGTGGGGGCTGATTATAGAGTCTTGGATGGAAACCCATGGAAGGTTTTGATCAGGGAATAACACGATTATACAATCAAAGCTGTGTTTTAGGAAGATTAACCTAGCAACCAGAGTTAAATTTACAAAATTCATTTTTTTTTCCATAAGATGATCTTTGAATCATGGAGAGCTAAAGCCATGCTTTGTTTTACGTTGCTGCCTGATGATAATATTGGTATCAAATTAATTTTCAGGTCTTTTTCAAGCCCTAAACCAGTAACAGTACTTGAACATGTTATTGTTTAGACTTAGGTTTTGAAAGCTTGGGAGATAAATTAGAATAGAAGATTCTTAATGTTTATACATTTTTGTATTCCTTGTTATTCCATGAAATATATGGTTGAATAGATATTGTGTTTATCTTCAACCAGGTATACACACACACATACACACACAGAGTAATCATTTAGAGTGGTGCAAATA
Organism: Camelus dromedarius; assembly: GCF_036321535.1. Classification (NCBI taxonomy): domain Eukaryota; kingdom Metazoa; phylum Chordata; class Mammalia; order Artiodactyla; family Camelidae; genus Camelus; species Camelus dromedarius. Next base: position 36,489,989 of record NC_087472.1, on the reverse strand, counting down.
TCTCTAATATCAAGCTCTTCCCATCTGTTTGCTTGGTTATAGATAATACAAGGCAATATTCTTGGAGGTTATCCTCTTGTTTATTATTTTTAATCAGCTGAGGAATAGCCACATCTGTTGTGTGTTTCTTTTTCTCAAGGCTGAAAGTAGAATCTTCCTCCTAAAAGTAGTTACTCTGGAAGACAGCAATGATAGGGATTCACTGTTCAAAGAGTGGGTCATAGAGACCCAGAGAAAGGTGTCTCAGGCAAAAACAGAGGAGTACCTCTTGGATATTGGTTATGTAAACACTCCAACCATAGCAAGTTTTACTTAACTTTCAGATCAAGTCATAACTTCTCAGAGACATAATGGTGAATTTAACAAATCATGACAGACCAAATCCTCAAAACTCTCATTTTTTAAGGGTAGCTTAAACACAAGTTGAAAATGACCTGAAAATACTTAACTATCATCAGAGTTAAATAAGCAAAAGTGACAATGATGGCTCTATTACAGTGGAAAGTGATTATTTTCCCTTTTATTTTCCAAATTCTGTGTAATGTTGCTGGATGTTCTATTTTAGAAAGTGGCAACTTTCTTCAGAGTTGTCTTGAAAAATGAGGCACACCCAGAAAGAAATCTCCAGCGTTGCTGTTTGAAGGACAGCTACAATAGCTAACATGTCTAAAGAACTTCGGGATCATAGAACCTAAAATGTTACTGGGTCACAGGGGTGGTATTGTTCCCTCTTATGTATGTCTAATTCTTTTTTTATTTCTTTTTAATAAACAGGAGATGGAGAATTGTCGTGGGAACATTCTGATGGTGATATCTTCAGGCAGCCTGCCAACAGAGAAGCAGTAAGTGTGAATAGCTCAAATAATTCAAAACTCCCCAGCATCAGGCCAGACTTCCCTCTCTCCATGGCTACTGTCCCAGCAATTCCACAAGAGGGCCCATTTTTAACACTATTTTTCTTTCCTTTCCTTGGAAATGTTGAATGCCACCACCACCAACCTGTAACCATTTAAGTGCATTGTGTAATTGGTAAATGGGGCCAGGACATGAATTCCAAGAAATCATAGCCCAGCCCTGAGGCACCCCTCATCTAGATTAGAAGTTGGTACCCTTTCGAGATGACTTGCCAAATCTTTGTCTTGGGTAAGAAAGGCAGATCACCACCCCTAGCCTCAACAGTGAGGACCTTCTGGAGATTGGAATGTAGGTCAGCCCATCATTTTGGCCCAGATACTTTGAACATGTCCACATAAACCCTCGCCTAAGCCTCAGACTCTGAGTCGTACAGCTGGAACAGAGGGAAGGTAGCAGCCAGATTCCCTTCCTCAACCTGCAACATCTTCTCATTTCCATTCTTGGTGCTAATCTCAGAATAAGCTTTATGAGCAGGCATCTTTCTGTGTATAGTAATATCATCTCTTGTTCCTTTGTATTTTGAAGTAATTAACAAAACAGAATCCCTCCAAGAAATATATGTCTAAGTAGAGTTACACTCCAAACCTCTAAAAACCTGAAAAGGAGATGCTCCAGTTCAAAGGATCTATCATATTGAAGGACTTTATATGAGTCCATATGGGATTCCATGAGGTCATGTGTGTGAAACTTTTGAAAATTGTCAAGCACCATAGAATTTTTTTTAACATTTTTTATTGATTTATAATCATTTTACAATGTTGTGTCAAATTCCAGTGTTCAGCACAATTTTTCAGTTATTCATGGACATATACACACTCATTGTCACATTTTTTTCTCTGTGAGTTATCATAACATTTTGTGTATATTTCCTTGTGCTATACAGTGTAGTCTATTCTACAATTTTGAAATCCCAGTCTATCCCTTCCCACCCTCCACCCCCCTGGTAACCACAAGTCTGTATTCTCTGTCTGTGAGTCTATTTCTGTCCTTTATTTACGCTTTGTTTTTGTTTGTTTGTTTTTGTTTTTGTTTTTTAGATTCCACATATGAGCGATCTCATATGGTATTTTTCTTTCTCTTTCTGGCTTACTTCACTTAGAATGACATTCTCCAGGAGCATCCATGTTGCTGCAAATGGCATTATGTTGTCGGTTTTTATGGCTGAGTAGTATTCCATTGTATAAATATACCACCTCTTCTTTATCCAGTCACCTGTTGATGGACATTTAGGCTGTTTCCATGTCTTGGCTATTGTAAATAGTGCTGCTATGAACATTGGGGTGCAGGTGTCATCCTGAAGTAGATTTCCTTCTGGATACAAGCCCAGGAGTGGGATTCCTGGGTCATATGGTAAGTCTATTCCTAGTCTTTTGAGGAATCTCCACACTGTTTTCCATAGTGGCTGCACCAAACTGCATTCCCACCAGCAGTGTAGGAGGGTTCCCCTTTCTCCACAGCCTCTCCAGCATTTGTCATTTGTGGATTTTTGAATGACGGCCATTCTGACTGGTGTGAGGTGATACCTCATTGTAGTTTTGATTTGCATTTCTCTGATAATTAGTGATATTGAGCATTTTTTCATGTGCCTATTGATCATTTGTGTTTCTTCCTTGGAGAATTGCTTGTTTATGTCTTTTGCCCATTTTTGGATTGGGTTGTTTATTTTTTTCTTATTGAGTCGTATGAGCTGCTTATATATTCTGGAGATCAAGCCTTTGTCGGTTTCACTTGCAAAAATTTTCTCCCATTCCGTAGGTTTTCTTCTTGTTTTACTTCTGGTTTCCTTTGCTGTGCAGAAGCTTGTAAGTTTCATTAGGTCCCATTTGTTTATTCTTGCTTTTATTTCTTCTAGGAGAAAATTTTTGAGATGTATGTCAGATAATGTTTTGCCTATGTTTTCCTCTAGGAGGTTTATTGTATCTTGTCTTATGTTTAAGTCTTTAATCCATTTTGAGTTGATTTTTGTATATGGTGTAAGGGAGTGTTCTAGCTTCATTGTTTTACATGCTGCTGTCCAGTTTTCCCAACACCATTTGCTGAAGAGACTGTCTTTATTCCAATTTATATTCTTGCCTCCTTTGTAAAAGATGAGTTGACCAAAAGTTTGTGGGTTCATTTCTGGGCTCTCTATTCTGCTCCATTGGTCTATATGTCTGTTTTGGTACCAATACCATGCTGTCTTGATGACTGCAGCTCCATAGTATTGTCTGAAGTCTGGGAGAGTTATTCCTCCAGCCTCTTTCTTTCTCTTCAGTAATGCTTTGGCAATTCTAGGTCTTTGATGGTTCCATATGAATTTTATTATGATTTGTTCTAGTTCTGTGAAATATGTCCTGGGTAATTGGATAGGGATTGCATTAAATCTGTAGATTGCCTTGGGCAGTGTGACCATTTTAACAATATTGATTCTTCCAATCCAAGAGCATGGAATATCTTTCCATTTTTTGAAGTCTTCTTTAATTTCCTTCATCAATGGTTTATAGTTTTCTGTGTATAATTCTTTCACCTCCTTGGTTAGATTTATTCCCAGATATTTTATTACTTTGGGTGCTATTTTAAAGGGGATTGTTTCTTTACTTTCTTCTTCTGTTGATTTATCGTTAGTGTAAAGAAATGCAACTGATTTTTGAACGTTAATTTTATAACCTGCTACCTTGCTGAATTCTTCAATCAGCTCTAGTAGCTTTTGTGTGGACCTTTTAGGGTTTTCTATATATAGTAACATGTCATCAGCATATAATGACACTTTTACCTCTTCTTTTCCAATTTGGATCCCTTTTATTTCTTTCTCTTGCCTGACTGCTGTGGCTAGGACTTCCAGGACTATGTTGAATAGGAGTGGTGATAGTGGGCATCCTTGTCTTGTCCCAGATTTTAGTGGGAAGCTTTTGAGTTTTTCACCGTTGAGTACTATGCTGGCTGTAGGTTTGTCATATATAGCTTTTCTTATGTTGAGATATGTTCCCTCTATACCCACTTTGGCGAGAGTTTTTATCATAAATGGGTGTTGAATTTTATCAAATGCTTTTTCTGCATCGATTGAGATGATCATGTGGTTTTTGTCCTTTCTCTTGTTGATGTGATGTATTACACTGATTGATTTGCGTATGTTGAACCAGCCTTGTGTCCCTGGGATGAACCCCACTTGGTCATGATGTATAATCTTTTTTATGTGTTGTTGGATTCTATTTGCTAAAATTTTGGTGAGGATTTTGACATCTATGTTCATCAGTGATATTGGCCTATAATTCTCTTTTTTGGTAGCGTCTTTGCCTGGTTTTGGTATCAGGGTGATGGTGGCTTCATAGAATGAGTTTGGGAGTATTCCCTCCTTTTCAATCTTCTGGAAGAGTTTGATAAGGACTGGTATGAGTTCTTCTTTGTATGTTTGGTAGAATTCCCCGGTGAAGCCATCCGGTCCTGGACTTTTATTTGTATGGAGGTTTTTTATTGCTATTTTGATTTCACTTCTAGTGATCGGTTTGGTCAAGTGGTCAGTTTCTTCTTGATTCAGTCTTGGTGGACAGTATGTTTCCAGAAACTTGTCCATCTCCTCTAGGTTATCCAGTTTGGTTCCATATAGTTTTTCACAATATTCTCGTATGATATTCTGTATTTCTATTTTGTTTGTTGTAATTTCTCCATTTTCCTTTCTTATTTTGCTAATTTGTGCTCTCTCTTGTTCCTTCTTTGTGAGTTTGGCCAGAGGTTTGTCGATTTTATTTACTTTTTCAAAAAACCAGCTTTTGGTTTGGTTGATTTTTTTCTATGGTCTTGTTAATCTCTATTGTATTTAATTCCTCTCTGATCTTAATTATTTCCTTCCTTCTGCTGCTTTTTGGGGCTTTTTGTTCTTCTTTTTCTAATTCATTCAGGTGGTGGGTTAAATTGTTTATTTGAGATTGTTCTTCTTTTTTGAGGAAGGCCTGTATCGCTATAAACTTCCCTCTTAGCACTGCCTTTCCTGTGTCCCATAGGTTTTGAGTGGTTGTGCTTTCATTATCATTTGTCTCAAGGTATTTTTTAATTTCAGCTTTGATTTCCTCATTGATCCATTGTTTTTTCAATAACATATTGTTTAATCTCCATGCTTTCCTTTTTTTCTCCTTTGTTTCTCTGTTGTTGATTTCCAGTTTCATGGCATTGTGGTCAGTAAAGATGCTTGAGATAATTTCTATCTTCTTAAAATTGTTGAGGTTTCTTTTGTGCCCAAGTACATGATCGATCCTGGAAAATGTTCCATGTGCACTTGAAAAGAATGTATATCCTATTTTTGGGGGGTGTAATGCTCTGAAAATATCCACCAAATCTAGTTTTTCTATTGTAGTATTTAATTTCTCTGTTGCCTTGTTTATTTTCTGTCTGGAAGTTCTGTCTAGTGATGTTAATGCAGTGTTAAAATCTCCAACTATGATTGTATTCCCATCAGTATCCCCCTTTATCTCTGTTAGTAATTCTTGTATGTACTTAGGTGCTCCTATATTGGGTGCATATATATTAACGAGTGTAATATCCTCATCTTGTATCACTCCTTTAATCATTATAAAATGTCCTTCTTTATCTTTCTTTATGGCCTTTGTTTTAAAGTCTATTTTGTCTGAAATCAGTACTGCAACACCTGCTTTTTTGGCTTTTCCATTTGCATGGAATATCCTTTTCCATCCTTTCACTCTCAATCTATAAGTGTCCTTCTCCCTAAAGTGGGTCTCTTGTATGCAGCATATTGAAGGTTCTTGCTTTATTATCCAGTCTGCCACTCTGTGTCTTTTGACTGGAGCATTTAGTCCATTAACATTTACAGTAATTAATGTGTGTTTATTGCCATTTTGAACTTATCTTTGCAGTTGAATTGGTATATCCTCTTTCTTCCTTTCTTCTTCCTTTTGTGGTTTGGTAATTTTCCTTTGTATTATCATGGATTTTATTTAATTTTTGTGAGTCCTTTGTAAATTTTTGGCTTGTGGTTACCCTTTTTTTTAAATCTATCAACCCATTACTATAACTGTTTTTATTAAACTGATAGTAACATGATCTCAAACCCATCCTACTGTTAAAAAAATTTAAAAAAGAAAGAAAAAAATATTCTGTATTTCCCTGCCTCCCTCTCCCACTCTCAGTGATTTGTATGTCTTCTTTTATAATTTCATGTTTACTTTATTTGTAATTCATGAGTTATCACCTTTCCAGTTGTGTGTTTCTCATTTCTGTAGCATCCTGCTGCTTTTCTATTTAGAATAGCCCTTTCAATATTTCTTTTAGCATGGGTTTAGTGTTGCTAAACTCCTGCAGCTTTTTTTTTGTCTGTGAAACTCTTTATTTCTCCTTCTATCCTCAAGGATAGCCTTGCTGGATAAAGGATCCTAGGCTGCATCTTTTTTTCATTCAGGGCTTTGAATGTATCTTGCCACTCCCTTCTGGCCTGTAGTGTTTGTGTAGAGAAATCAGCTGAGAGCCTTATGGGGGTTCCCTTGTAACTTACTCTTTGCTTTTCTCTTGCTGCCTTTAGAATCCTTTCTTTATCCTTGACTCTGGCCATCTTGATTATGATATGTCTTGGTGTGGGTCTATTTGGGTTCTTCCTGTTTGGGACCCTCTGAGCTTCCTGTACTTGGATATCTGATTCCTTCTTTAAGTTTGGGAAGTTTTCAGTCATGATTTCTTCAAAAACCTTTTCAATCCCCTTTGATCTTTCTTCTCCTTCTGGGACCCCTATTATGCAAAGATTGGGACGCTTTATATTATCCCATAGGTCCCTTATGCTGTTTTCATTATTTTTTATTTGCTTATCTTGTAGTTCTTCTGAATGGGTGCTTTCTATTGCCCTGTCTTCTAGATCACTAATTCGTTCCTCTACATTATCTAGTCGGCTTTGCACAGCTATTAGATCATTCCTCATCTCTGCCGATGAGTTTACCCATTCTACTTGTCTCTTCTTTATAGCTTCAATTTCATTTTTGACATATTTTATATCTCTAAACACTCTCTCTTTTAATTCCTTCAGCAATTCGATCACTCCTTTTTTGAAATCTTGATCTAATAGGCTATCGATGTCTATTTCGTTGATCTTTCTTTCAGGGGATTTCTCTTGTTCTTTTAATTGGGAAAGGTTTTTCTGCTTCTTCATCTTGCTCATACCTCTTTGGCACTGTGGTTTATGGAGTATCAGTTGTTTATTTTGGTCCTTAAGGATTTTATCTATCTGATGCCTATTTAGGAATAAAACTTAGGAAAAACAGAAAAAAAATGAGAGAGAGAGAAAGAATTTTAAAAGAAGGGAGAAAGAGGGTTTGAAAACAGTGTATAATGAATAATAGAAGAGTGAGTTGAAGCAGAGTATTGATCGGGTTGAGACGTCCTTTTGAAACCTTTACAAAAAAGGGGGGGGGAGATGAATAGATGTATTTGAAATCTGTGTCTAATCAATAGCAGGACATCAAAACCCAAGAGAAATAGAAATGAATTAAGAAGTAAAGATTAAGAGAGTAATAGAAAGTAGAACAGGTAAAAACAGATTTAAAAAACAAAAAAAGGGGGCGGGGTTTGTTGGTGTTCTCCTGGAGTCTGTGTGCTTTTAATGTGAAGTCTTTCTGTCTTCGTCCTGTTTTGGAAGCTCAGCTTGCTGTTTTCAGAGGCCCTCCGTTGGCGCCCTCTTCTGTGCTGCTCCCAGCACCTGTCGGCAAGCAGATCGCGCCTCCTCCTAACACTGGGTCAGGTGCAGCTCTCTGCTGTGGGCGGGCGGGTCGCTGCCCCTCCGGATGCCGCAGTCAGATGTTGCAGACTAGCCAGGTAGGAGGGCGGGTCGTGCCCCCTCCCAGCACCTCGGTCAGGGGCTGTGTTCCTGCCCGAAAGGCTGGGGGCCGCTCTCGCTCTACCTGCGCCGCCGCCGGTAGCTCCGCTGCTCTGTGCGGCTGCGCGCTCCGCCCTGGTCGGCGCTCCGCCCTGGTCGGCGCTCCGCGGGTGGGCTCCGGGAAGACCGAGGGACAGCCCTGTCCCTGCTCCGAGCCAAAACACAGCTCCTTGTTTGTCTTTGTGGAGCAAGTTCTCTGAGGGACCAGGATGGAAGGATCCTATCTGCCCCGGGCTGCAGGCCAGTCTCAGTCTGGCCTTTGAGGCTGCTAAGCCCTTCGGTGCGGATGCAGGTCTCGCCCCCGCCCCCGCCTGGGTGCTCAGCGCCGGGGGATATGGCCGCTGTGCCTGAGCCCCGCCTCTCTTCCCCCAAAAACTTTCCGCGGGTTTTCAGAGATGGGGGTATGCACCCTTCCCCAGAGAGCACATCAACCTTGCTATTTTATGGAGGGCCCAGGTTGTTCTGCCCTGTGCACCCACAGCCACCGAGCCCAGCCACTTGCTTCCCCCGGGGCTGCCTCCGTGCAGCCGCCCCCGTCCTCCGCCCGGCTTGGGCAGCCTGGCCCTGCCCGCCACTGCGGGCCCGCGTCTCAGGCTGGGTGTCGGGGGGACGCTCTGTGCCCGTTTAACTTAGTTCTGTTAGTCAAGGGCTGCTCTGTACAGATCCGAAACTCGGAGGCTCCCCCTCCGTCCCGCTGGCCTCTCAGTTGGAGAGGGGAGACCCAGCGAGCGAGCGCCAGTCCTCCTTTGCCGCTCCCTGCTTTGCCTTTTGTTTTCTTTTTTCCTTTTCTCCTACCAGATTTTTGGCGTCTTTATCTTTTGAAGAGGGCGATGTTCTGTCGGAGTTCCACAGGTGCTCTGGTTGGCTGAGTGGGTCTGTAGATGTGGGTCTTGGTGTATTTGTGGGAGAGGGTGACCTGCGAGCGTCCTTCTACTCCGCCATCTTCTCCGTCTCCCACCATAGAATTTAAAGAATCTTTCATTCAATAAAAAAAAAAAGCTTACAAAAACTACAAAATGTCCCAAGGCATTCATTGCACACAGATGGGCGTTTATCATACCCTTGTGAAAAAGAAGTGTACAGAGCATTCAATGCAGAATTATTTTCAAAAAAGCAAGACAAATGGAGAAAATCTAAATGCTATCTGCATGGGCTTGGTTAAACACACCTGATCTATGGGACACCATGCAGTTGTTAGAAAGAATGTGGTACATCAAAATGTATTAAAGTTGTGCTGTATACCAGAAATTGACACATTGTAAACTGACTATACTTAAATAAAAATATATATTTAAAAATGTAGTAAAGTGTAGGGATCGCCAAGATATACTATAAAAACAAAACAAGATACAGGATACAATTTATACTGTCATTTCCTGATGTAAAAATTGTGTGTGCATGCCTTAAATGCATATGAAAAGATCTAGAAGGTCACATATCAACATGTTAAAAGAATGAGACTCTCAGAGGGGTGGAAGTGGGCAGGAGGAAAGATAGTGTTCGATTTTTTACTTTGTATCTTCTGTATTTTTTGATGTTTTTCAATGAGCATGAATTCATTGTGCAATAACTCAAATTTAAATGATTTTTAAAACCTTAGGAGTTAGTTTTCAACAAGCATTGTATATAAGGCAAGAGACTCCAGAATTATAGGTCAGGCCTGAGAATAGAGAGGGTGTTGATCCAGGACCTAATAAAGTGACCAGTACAACATCACAGTGTGGCTAAGGCCATCACACGTGCCACTTTTTACTTGCGTGCCCCCTACTTGCTAACACCCTCAGCCATGAAATGAAAGGATTTGTATTTGCTTTATTCTCTAGTCATATTCTTTTCTAGACATGGCTGTTTCCAAATAAGTGTAGAAGGATTTGTGGGTGGAGTGGAGAATAATACTCTGGATATCTCAAAGAAGCAGCACTCCTGCAAGAAAGGGTGGGCTTCCCCGTTTGCAGGTTAATATAGACCCCAAGGAAAGATTTTTTCCATCCAGCTCTATCTGCTTTGTACTGAGATTCCTTCCAGATCCTGACAGGAGGTGATGTCAGCCTCCGTGTTCTATGTTGTGTATTTCCTCTTTTTCTCAGCCCCAATTTTTTATCATGGTAGGAAGTTGAGAGTGCCTAAATTAGTGGCTGTCAATCATATGGTATTCTAAGCCAAATTTAGGTCTCAGTCACCTTAAACCCAGTGCCTTAGCCCCCAGCACTAAGCACCGTGGCCACCTCAGTGGTCTTGCTGGAAATGCCATTAATTAGCCTTTCTCCTTGACTTTGTATCACACCGCCCCCACCTCCATCATTCTCTTTCAGCCTTATTGTTCTTCCTAAACTGCTGGTGATAGGGCTGGACTTTACCCGATACTTCCTGTAGCAAAAGAGGTAAGGTATAGGAGGCAGGACCTTGAAAGAGTTAGAGATTTTCAAAGGAGTTCAAGACCTATCTTTAGAAACAAACATTTGGCCTGGTAGGCCAAAATGTCCAGATGGTTCCACTTTATTATAAATAAATATTTTCCTTTCTTCTACAAGGAATAGATATTGTGGGATATGATTTGAATAATAAGTAGCATCTGTAGTAATGGGAAAGTATGTACCTGGCACATAGTCGGCACCCAATAAATACGTGCTGAATGAATGGGTTTGGAAGGTAGAGTGAAATGTATGTGTGTGTGTGGTAGAGGGTGGGGGGTTCCTTAACATTAAAGCACAGGACTTTGTCCCAAATCAGAAATTCTTCAAACTTATTAGAAGATAGGAGAATCCCTTCTGACTATCCTTTGCAGGCCCAACTTTCTGCATGGGAGAAAGGGCAGCCCTAACAACACATTTCCAATTCAGTGGATGGCCTCCTTAGTAGACTGTTCCTATTCCCAGGGGACCATCACAACCTCGGTTCAACAGAAACACAGCTGATTGATTAATTTTGCCAAGTGGGCTGAAAACCATCAGTATACCAAGTTTTCTGAACTGTACATGAAGGAGAACCAGTGGTTCAATGATGACTCCTTTGTAAAAACCTGAAACAGTTTCTGTTTGATTTCCAGATCATAACTTCATATGAACTGGTCCTTGTACCATCAGGGGAAGCGTGTATATGTTTGTGGGGGCAGAGGGGCGGCTATGTGAGGAGAAAGAAGTAGGCACAGGATGGAAAGCCAAAACATGAAAGCAAGCATCATTTTGTTTTGGACAACAGCCAAACTCTGATTTTGCCCCCAGTGGATTACTCGGAGATTTCCCATTAGAGAAGTGAAAGAATTTGGGATAGAAACAATACGAGACAGATAAAAATCCATGTCTCATTCACATTGTCAGGACAGTGCTCTGGATAGGAAACTGGCCTACGTCTCTCCCAGATACGGATAGTCCTAGGTTACTTGTGACTAAGATATAATGTGCTCGTGGCTGTGTGGGTTCGAACGCAGTCTGAAAACTTTTTTTAAATTAAACTTTTTATTCTGTGATAAATGTAGATTCACTTGCCATTGTGAGAGAGAATGCAGAGAGATGGTGAGGACCCTTTACCCTCTTTCCCCCAATCGTAACATCTGGCCAAATGCACAAGATCAGAACCATGGAGGCACTTCTAAGGCCACTTCTAAATTTTCATGTTTTCCTGTCTCTGCCAATAAAACCTTTATATATCAGACCTTAGAACAAGTAAAGAAGAAATTCCTGGGTAAGTCCTGCAATGCCGGGGATTTTCCAACACCAGAAAAGAACTGTGTAACAGCCACCTCAAAAGCCTGAGATATTTGTCAGCCCTTCAAGTCAGTAAATCAAGTAATACCAAAATACTGAGCAGGAAAAAAAAAACAAAGCCTAGCTATTGGATCATTTCTACCTAACTGGTTTTGACCTGCTCTCTCAAGCAGCCTATTCACAGCTGGTTTTAAAGATAAGCTCCAATTTCACTTACAACTCCAAGGCGTTAATGCCTTTTTCTCCTTCGTTATAAGTTACAAGGTCAGACCGGCCCCTGGTAAGCCTCTTTCATTTGTTCGGGGGAGCGACTCTAAAAGAGCCATTACTCCTAAATCAAAATCACACATCAGCACCCCCACCCCCAAGCCGAAACAGAAGATCTTTTATCTCAGTGATTCTAAACCTTGGCTTCATATTAGAGTCCCCTGAGGAGTCTATAAAAGTCCCGATGCCCAGGCCTCACCCCAGATCAATTCCATCAGAGTCCCTGGGGGTGGGACTAATATTTTCACAGCTCCCCAGGTGACTCCTTGTGCAGCGGAGAGACAAGTGGTGTGTGTGGTTGTGAACGCTGCAGCAGACTTCTCAATTGGAAAGAATTTTTCTTTGGAGCAGCTTTTAAGCAAATGTTTGTGGACCCCCGAGCTGGATCAGACGTGATCTCTCCTATGTCCTCCCACTCCGCCTCCTCCTCCTGTTCATCTTCCTCTCTCCCTCCCTGCTCTCCTGCCATCTCCAAAAACTCAGCCTTCGCTGTCACCCTGAATAAAGCCCCCCTCCTCTCTGGCCTCACTTTCTCTGTGTGTAAAACAAAAGACTTAAATAAGATGAGGTCTAGGGGAGCTGACTGGTCTATATTTGGGCCTCTGATTAAAAACCCTTGAGGGTTTTTTTTTATCTTGATTCATTTTTCCACCCTTATCATATTTCCAGGATCTGAGTCCCCAGTACCAAAGAACGGCTTTTCATCCTGTGTTCACCCTCATGAATCAGAGAACTCCTTGTATTTGCAGCTCATCCTGGGTCAGCGACCCTCCCTCTCAAATTCTAGCCCCTTCGAACCCACTCCTTTTAGCATCAGTAGGACACCCACCAGCCAAACTGTCCTCTCTGTGTTCCTTTGGCAAAAGTTTGCCAAACTCCAGAAAGGACAGAACAATTTGTAATGGCCTTTGTGGAATGTGAGTGATTATGGTAGAAAAAGACATATGAGCCATTGTGGGAATGAAAAATATTTGCACTGAGAATCCTGTGTGCATAATAAATGGATGCAAATTCTTATTTGTGTGAGTTTTTATAGCAATGCACCAGCATGGGCTCTTGTTAGATATAGAATAATGTTCTCTTTCTCTTACTCCAGCTCCTGTTCACTCTCCCCTTCTCCCACCAGTGCCTCCCCCTGTCACCAGGAGAGTAATCATTCCCAAAGCTAAATTTGTAACATATGTGTCTATGGAACATAACTGTAATAAATGTTTTATGGGATGGTGGGGTCAGGGGACCCCATAACTACCTTCTCAATGTTCCCTGACATTTCTATCACTGAACATAAGGATCTTCCTTTTTAATTGCCTGCAAAAGGTTTTTTCATGAGTTTCACTCCCCACTCCTTTAACCCTAACAGTTACCCCTAAAACACAATGATATTTGGCTTTAAGCCTTGAGGTTCTGTTCTTCATCCATTCCATCCTCCTCCACCCCCACTCTACCTAGGCTCCTGGGCGAGGGGTGGTAGCAGAACAGTGGCCTCATCATGTCTTGAACCCTTGCTGAAAGAGCAATGATTGGGTTACTTGTACTTCAAGACTCTAAGCTTCCAAGAGGGACCACAGCTTTCCTTCATTAATTCAAGAAGACTGATGAGCACCTTCTAGATGCTAGACACTGTTCTAGGCACTGGAGATAAAGCAGTGAGCAAAACAAAATGGAGCTGACATTCTAGTACTGTCCTGCATGGCCCATTCTTCTGTCTATAAAACTTTGGGGTGTCTGTGTCCTGCTCTATGATCTCATGCCAATGCCTGCATTTGGAGTCTCAGTACGTCTCATCTAGACTAGACTCCCATCTCTTCCTCCTATCCAGTTCACTCTACACATTATCAGGGCTCAATGCTTTGAAACACAGTTCTGATTTTTTTCCCCTGTTCAAAAAAAAAAAACCCTCAAAGGCTTCTACACCCTCACCTCTATTGCCTACCAAATAAAGTCCTCACCCCTTAGCCTGTCATTTCAAGTCCTCCATGATCTGGCTCTAACCCACTTTTGGAATGTTATCCTTCAACTGTTCCCTTTTATGGACTCTGTGTTCTCTGCTACACCTTCTCAACTTGGAAATCTCTGCCTGGAATATTCCTCACCAACTCTGTCTGTAAAAAGTCTACTCACCCTTCATGGCCCAGGTCACAAACCCTCCCTGACTAGAAGCTCTCTCTCTTGTCCTAATTTGCACAGGATTTCATACTTCTCCTGTGGCCTCCATCACATTTGCCTTGCTTTGCAGGCTACTACCTTAATTCTTAAACCCGAATGTGAGATTCTTGGGAGCAGGAAAGACACTTTAGTCTTTTTGGCTGTTTTCCCCTCAGGAGCCCATCTGTAAATCTAGTCCAGTCTTCTACAAGGAGAGAGGAAAATCTTAGCATATGGCCAGCGCTGTTCTTCTTTCACATCCCAATTTCTCTATTGGTGTGGGAGGACATGCAGTTATGATCAGAGCTCATCACTAAAAATCATCAAACAGCTTCTCATGTAGCTAAGTCCATCTGCGCCTTTTCATTGGCAGATTTAGGGAACTGAGTCTGTCCTTTGTCATTTTACAGAGACATTCTTACCACCGCTCTCACTATGATCCTCCACCAAGCCGACAGGCTGGAGGTCTGCCCCGCTTTCCTGGGTCCAGAAGTCACCGGGGAGCTCTCATGGATTCCCAGCAAGCATCGGGAACCATCGTGCAGATTGTCATCAATAACAAACACAAGCATGGACAAGGTAAGGGGCATGCTTCTTTGGTTTCGCACCTACGTCAGGGCTTCAGCAGTCCTGGTCCTTGGAGGGCCAGAGCCGGGAAAGGACCCTTTCTCTCATGCATATCATACATTCACATGTGGATCACTTGCCATCTGGTCTACCAAGTGAATGTGGACAAGTGACTCCAGGGGACTCCTTGGACTTCCCTAAATATAGCGCAAAGAGCATAGTTTATATTTCAGTTGTATCTGTCCTTACTTTAAACAAAAGGCAAGAAAGCAGTGAACATAATGCACCCTCCAGCACTTTCTCAGTTGCCCCTGGGGGTTGAAGGTCATTTGGGAAAGTTCATTGGGGCTTTAACAAAATGAAAGACTGGTTGTTTTCCAGTAGTCAAAGGTACTCAGTGCTAAACTTCTGAAGCTCTTATCCAAACCTTAGGAATAGCAATTCTCACCCCTCATTGCACCCCAGATTCTCCTGGGGATCTTGCTAGAGGTACTTATTCCAGGCCTCATGCTCAGAGATTCTAATTCATAGGAGGAGATCAGCCTTAGAAATGAGTAATCCAGTAAGAAATCCCGAAACCTCCTGGCTGAACACCAGGAGGGCCGATCAGGTTAACACCACCATGCAGCCACTCAGCTGACCAGCTGGCTACAAAAGGCACCCACACACATCCAAGGTCCTGTTCTTTCCTGCACAGAGTTCTCTGGCCACACCCCCCCAACCTCTTGGCCCCGCCAGTAGCGGGGGTGGGGGGAGGAGAAATTCAATCAAACAATTGAGTGCTTCTTACTTTTTTAGGCATTGTGTCAACCAGCGCTTCAGAGCAAAAGCTCAGCTGGTTCCTTTTTATGAAACCACAAACATGTTTTGTTTCCTTTAAAGGAAAAACAAATCAAAGGCAGTTCTCTGAATGGGTTAAAAGTAATAAATTATTAAACCAAATGATTGAATAACATGGGTGAAAAACAATCCGTTACAAAGAACTCCTACTATAAATCTCAACAAAGCTAGTCAGGCCAAAGCTGGTTGATCACATCTGTTACTAGTTAGATGTAAATTTCAGATTACAGATAAAAAAATTAAATTGCTTTTGAAACTAAGAGGCTTAAAAGAAGAACATTCAAAATAAAACTCTTAATAAAAATGGTGATGTATTAGAAGAATTGGAAATATTTACTATTGATCTGGGTTTGATTTGAAATTTATTATTTTTAAATTCCAAGGCATCCTGATATGAATTTATGAAATGAGGAGGAGGAGTTATGTAAAGATGCAGTTTGATTTTCAATCCTAAATTGCCTCCAATAGATTCCATTTGCTCTGAAAGTATTTCAAAGCCTTAAAAAATGTGTGGGGGAAATGGACTTTGAAAATCCTAAATCCCATAATTTCCACAGGCCTCTTCACTTTCAGGACAGAGGCTCATCCCTTGATTTCTCCATATGCTACAAAAGCCCCAGCTGGTTTACATTTATTCATTGCCCCCATTGATTTGGATGCAGCCATTCTCTCCTGACCTTTCTATTCTAGTTCATTGGAAAGTCACTTGTCCCCACCTCCAACTCTCAATGCCTCAGCTGGATGAGTCAAAATCATCTTGAGAATTTGTTGGTAGGGAGAAGGCTGCCTTTCTCCCTAGAGAATTGACCTCACCCTAATGCACTTCCGAGTGTAGGCTCTCACCCAGTCTGGATTATTCCCTTAGTCCAAATGTTTAGGGGAGAGGGAACCTGCCTGCCCTACTCCTTAGCCCTCCTGCTAACAGTATGTTCCTCTGAGATGCATCTACTTTGTCCCTTGCTAGAGTCCAAGAGGAGAAGTAATTGGACCTCACCATTTTTAATTTGAGTCCAGCCAAACTTTTCTTGAAGCAGATTCTGCACCCACTTGATCGCATTGTCTAGAAGGGTGTGTCACTGCCTGCGGGGAGGAGAGAAGAGGGGAGGGCAAGAGAGAGAATAACACATCTGGTCTGTCTTGTCCTGTGATCCCATCCATAGCTCTGAGCCTCATAGTTTAGATGTGAAGTCCCTATTCTATCTCACTGTAAGGTTGGGAGCTTCTCTGGTTTAGATTCTTGGAAATATTTATGTGGATTGACCAGTTAGAGTGCCTAGCACTCTAGCAGCTCTTGCAAAGGACAGGAAGAGACAGCCAACATCATCCATATTTCCTAATGTGACCCAGTGGACTTGATGAGAAAGAAATATCCCAGTGATTCATCCTTCTGAGGCCCTTGTCTTGCAGCCAAATCAGTCAGTTCCTAGAAACGCCCCGAGTGGGGCTATTTCTCCCACTCTCACCCCGCCTTAAGTGATACAACCCACCCTAGAGATGTTGTTGACTGGGATGCCGACAGGTCTCCCTGGGTATGATGAGGTGATGGGAATAATGAGAAACACACTCAATCCCCGTCATGGCGTGAAATCTCTGGAATGTCTCAGCACTTTCGAAAGGGAGAGAACTCATTCTCAGACCTCCCTGTTGGCAGCCCTGTGCAGGTCTTATGCCGGAGCCTAGCTCTGTGCCTTTCAGTAGGAGCTGGCTATGTTTTGGTTGGTTTTCACTGAAGGATGTTCCTGTGGCCCCTTCCCTTCATTTGCCCCTTGGTCTGCAGCCCAGATGCTTGCTCTTGCAAAGTCCCTCAGAAAACATGGAGCCAGTGACTCTTCTTCCATTCAACAAATGTGAGGCCACCAAACGATATCTTTAGGGTGGGCAGTGATTTGCTATAGCCAGATCTCTATAGCCACTCTGAGGTGAAGGACACAGGACATTGCCTGAAGACTAGAGGCATAAAAGGCTGCCTTTCACCACTTACCTGGGATGCATAGGTCCTTTCCCTCTCATTCTTGTCTTAGCATCTTCCTTCCCATGCCGGAAAGTAGACCAGCACCATTAAGCTCCATACCCATCTGTGTTAGTGAGATAGGACTCGGGGCAGGCACAACCGTTAAAGGAATGACACAACAGCTGAGGACAGGACAAACTGGTTAGAACCAAGATGGCGGAAGATTCGACTTCCAGTAGACCTTGAGCCTCATGGCGCACCCATACGTGCCATGACAGTTCCTAGGCTGATCATAAAAGGTAAAAAAGTAGGTGGGGCCCAATTCCTGGAAATCCCTGCCCCTTTCCCAACATAGTTGGAATAATCCTCCCACTCATTAGTATATGAAATTACCAAGCCCATAAAAACTAACAACCCTGCACCTCGTGGTCGCTCTTTTGCTTGCCTTCTGAGATGGCCCACACTCTGTCTATGGAGTATATATCTCCCTGAATAAATTTGCTTTCACTTTACTATGCCTTGCTCTTGAATTCTTCCTTGTGAGAGACAAGAACCTATTCTCCGGCAACATTAGTAGATCAGATTCTTATGGCATTTGACATTGTGAATGGATTCACTTTAGGATCTAGAGAAACTGGCCTTTTGAGAAGAGCAGTAGTTTTTGCATCTAGCCTCCCTGGGCAGCAAATCTTTCTGGGAGATTTTCATGCCCAGAAGCACATCCACTTGGGCCATACCAATCCTCTATGGAGCTGCAGGTATGAACACTACATCCTAGCAGAGGTTCCTTATCAGACACCCAGGACAGATAGAACTCTGCTTTTATGCACCCATTCATTCCTCCGTTTAAAAAATATTTATTGACTGCCTACTATGTGTCAGGCACTTGTGGGCATCCAGAGGTTGCTGCTGAAGAACCTGATTAGTAACTGACAGTAGAACAAGACCTGAGCTGTTTGTTTGGCTACAGAGGCTGCTCTGTAAACATATCTCTGGCCATGACAAGAACAAAGGATGCTCAATGTCTCAAGGGGTTCAGGGCTTGTGTTCTGAGCATAAGGGTCCATTTCAGCTCCTGAGCCTTTAATTTCCAGTCCTGCGTTCTCTTCCAGTGTGTGTTTCCAATGGAAAGACCTATTCCCATGGCGAGTCCTGGCACCCAAACCTCCGGGCATTTGGCATTGTGGAGTGTGTGCTGTGCACTTGTAACGTCACCAAGCAAGAGTGCAAGAAAATCCATTGCCCCAATCGATACCCCTGCAAGTATCCTCAAAAAATAGACGGAAAGTGCTGCAAGGTGTGTCCAGGTAAAAAGGCAAAAGGTGCGTTGGTTGGAAGCCCTGCCTTTGGTTGGTGGAGATCCCCACGTAGTCATTCTCAGTGTTCTTTGAGCATCAGAAAACATCATCACAACCTGCCATTTTGTAACAGTAATAGTTCTGCTAATAACTAAATGAACTACATTTGCTCCTCTCTTGAAGGGCTGATAAGATGGTTGCTTGGAAGAAATTTACTTCTCAGAAATAGGCTGGGGATTTGCTTATGTCTACCACACCTTTGACCACATGTAGCCCTAAGGGCTGAACTGAAGTTTTGCTTTTCTAAATAGCAGAGAAAATAGGTTAATGTGATTATTAGGAGGGACAGTAAGTAGCACCTTCTGTTTATATCACTAACTCCTCCATTTCCCCTGTGAGGCAGGATGAAAGATAGGTGAGGTGTAGTGGAAGGAGAGTGGGTTCTGGTCCTAAGTAACTTGCTATATGACCTTGGAAATGTGCCACATCTGCTCTGGGCCACAGCAGCCTCATCTGCACAATAGAAAGTTTGGAACAATTGATCTCCAAGCTTCCTTCCAATACTAAAATCCTATAATGATATTATTATTTCTCTATTAAAGATAAGAAAACTGAGGTGTATAAAGTGAAATGACTTCCCCAGAGTCAGAGAAATAGATAATAAAACCAAGACTCAGAAACCAGGTCACTTCCATCCCATTGTTTTTTCCAGGCCCATAGAAAATGTTGTCTGATTTTCAAAAAGGGAAGTCAATTACTTAAATGGTGGTTTTGACACATGAGCTAGAAAAAAAATACAGTCTGTAGTATTGGGGTTGACAGAGTACTGGATTAGCAATCAAGCATTCTAGCCCAGGCTCTGCCACTGGTTTCCTGTGTGACCTGGAGCAAGTCACTTCACCTCTCTGAGCTTGTTTCCTTCTCTGCAAAATGAAAGAGTTAGAGGAGATTTCTTAGGCCCTTTCCAGCTCTAACGTTCTAGGACTGAATGAAATTATTCCCTTCCAGGCACATGAATTTATCATGTCTGATGTCAACCTGCAAAGCATTTTTGTAAACAGATGAAAAACCAAACGTTTTTAAATGTAGGCAGAGAGCTAAATCATTAATTCAATTTAGGCAATTCCTCATGAGTAGCAGGCAAATATAAACTTAGTCATTACATATACATAATTTGAGCATCTTCATGTAGGCCAGTTGTCCCCAAACTTGTCTGCACATTGGAATCCCCCAGAGAGTGTTTAAAGATACCTGTGTCTCATCCCCAGAGATTATGATTTAATTGATTTGAGGTGTGGCCTGGGATTTGGAATTTTTAAAAGATCTCCAGGCAATATTCATGTGCGGGCAAGTTTGGGAACCACTGCTGCAGGCCCAGGGTGGTTTATGGTCTTACTAATCAAAATGTGGCCTGAGGACCAGCAGCACCTGGGAGCTAGTCAGAAATGCAGGCTCTCAGGTTCCACCCCAGACCTGCATCAGAATCTGCATTTTAACCAGGCCCCCCAGGCGATTCCAATGCACATTAAAGTTTGAGAAGCACTGAGCTATGACACAAACAAAATCTTTCTTAATGTAATGACCTTCATCTTCTAGAGTAAACAGGGGGCAGGGTGTGGATAGGAAGGTCAGGAGCTATCTGATATGGAGCAAAGAATTTGGGCATTAAATTTGATGAGGAAATGTACTCATTAGGAGTAGGGAGAGAGCACATTCTGAGGATGTGGACATGGGGGCCACCCAGCTACGATGACCTATTACAGCTTCCAAGTCTGCAATCTCACTGGATCCCCAAGCCTTTCAGTGTCACTTAGGAGTACTTCCACCAACACAGTTTTCTCTTCTGTCAAGGGTCTAACACCTATAAAGATAAAAGTAATTCAATAAGATAATTTCAGATACAAATTAATAGTCAGCTAAACTACCTCAGGTAAGATAAACCCTCCCACTATATAATATTCCAATTTGAATTTCAGACTTGCGGACCAAATCCCATCTCTTTGTGTGGTTAGGATTTTATTGGTGTAGGTGATTCAAGTAAGAGTGAAGGAATCAAAAAGGTGTGAGAACAGGACACAGAACAGGCACTGCCTTTCAGGTTGGTGGTATTTATTAGAACCTTTACGTTCATACTTTTTGGCTAAGCAGTTTCACTCCTAGGAGTCCAAAGAAAGTAATCAGGGACATACAGAGATATACAAACAAGGATTTTTTCTGCAGTACTGTTTACAATGGTGAAATATTCGAAACAAACTGAAAGTCCGCCACTATGGAAATTGTTAAATAAATTATGGTATACCTGTACTGTGGTATATTATGCAGCCATTAAGAATCACCATAGAACAAGGTTTAATGGCACAGAAAGATGTTTGCAATATATCTGTTAAGTGACAAGAGCAAGCTACAAAACAATATGTATGTTATGATCCCACTTCTTGTATTTAAAGAAAAAAAGCATTGATAATATACTTAGACCAAAAAAAAAAAAAAGACTAGAATGGCATATGGCTGAATGTTAATAGTGGTCATATTTGGGTGACTGAATTATGGGTAACTCTTATTTTCTCCTTTTTATCTGTATTTTCTAAATTTTCAACAATAAGCACTTTTGTAGTTAGACAAAGTAATAATCAACTATACTTCAATTTAAAAAAAAAAGCAACTAAATGTGCCCTTAACATACCACCTGGCAGTTCCACTTCTGGGCGTTTAATCCAGAGAAATTAAATTTATGTTCACATTTTTTAAAAAAGAAAAAGTATTAAACAACCATTATTTTAAAGACTTCCCTTACAATCCCAATTGGTGATATATTGAAGAGTCTCGTTGACTAAACCTGTTTCTCTGGAAGAGAGGCTTTTCCTGCTTTCCCACACTGCTCAGACGTGTAGAGAGGAGGACTTACAGGGCAGCATGGAAGGAGAGAGTGTCTGTCCTATTCCATGTGCACCTGTCCCTCAGTGAGCCACACATGGGTGTCTGCAAATGGAAAGTCTCCTGGTAGTCCCATTGCCCGACAAGAGTCACTATCCGCAGAGACCTGGGTACTCAGCAGCTTTATGGCCACAAGGGGCATGTACTTGTTTGTGCAGCATTCAATCTGGAGACACGTATTTTGTGCCTACTGTGTGCAAGACACCGTTATAGGTACTGAAAGTAGAGAGAGAAAGCAGACAGACGCCGGCTACTTGCCAGCATGCTCCTTACATTCTAGTGGGAGAAGAAAGATAATGACCACAAACCAATAAGGGAATTATCAGTGGCAATGAGTACCATGAAGAAAAAACAAACAGGATCAGGCAATAGTGAATGGGACCGGCAGGGGTGAGCACTTTCAAATCAAGAGACTGGTCAGGGACTGCTTCTTTGAAGAATGCTGTTTGAGTAGAGGTTTTTTAAAAAATTTTTTTGCAGGAGGGAGTATAATTAGGTTTTCATTTCATTTATGTATTTATTTTTAAGTGGAGGTACTGGGGATTGAACCCAGGACCTTGTGCATGCTAAGCATGTGCTCTACCACTGAGCTATATCCTCCTCTCTGAGAGTTCTGAATGATGTGAAGGGGTGAGAAATGGGAAGATCGTGACATCCTCAGCCTCTTAGAAAATGACACAAGACACAGAGGAAAAGGAATAAAGGAGTGAGGAGGGAAGAAGACCGATGGAAAAACCAACAGTAAATTCAGTTATTCATGTTGAGAAGGGAAAAGAAATAAAAGTCACTGATGATCCAGCCAAAAGTTTCACCATAACAAATGATTGCAGGCTCCTCCAGTACCAAACCAAGGCCAAAAGAAAAGATGTGGAATTCACCTCTCTCTCTTCTCTTCACTCTTGTAGAGGTTGGCCTTGCCTTGTGTATCAGTGGCCGTCTGCAGGGCTGTGTAGGACTTCCACTCTTTGAAGGTTCCCCAACTCACCTCTCAACCCCACCATGCCACCCCAATACCTGGAAATCCTGTAATGACCCACCCCCTTTAGGTTCCAGCAGAAAAAGCCCCCCTTAAGACTTAAAGTTTGTTTCTTGGGCCAGGATAATACATCTCCTGCATCCATCACCCCCATTTCCATAAGGAATGGTTCCCCAGTTTCTTAGTTCTGGGGGGCTCAGGACAGGAGCATTCTCATGGGAAGTGGCAATGGCTAGAAATGACTTGAGGCATGGCCTGCTTCCCCAGAAGAAAATGAAAGTAGGTGAAAATGGAGTGATCAGGAAGCACCTCGAAGTGGAGTGTGTGAAATGAAAAAGACGTTGCCAAGTAGGTAGCTCGAAAGACACGTTCTGTTTATTTACTCAGTATTTTTATGTACCAGTGAGGTTGAGTCACTAATGATTCTGTGGTTTGTAGATCCCTTCTGGTGAGTAAATGAAGCTCTTGGAGGGGAGGGGTGGTGGTGCAAGATGACTCTTCAGGACACTGGGAGAACTTTTAGCATGTTACAGGTACTTGCCATGCCATCATGGATTTCACATGGCAGTTAGAGCCGTAGCCAGTATTAAGCTGGTGAGGAAGACTGAACACATGAACCTGGCTCTCATTCTAAAGCTGGTAATTAAATACACAGAGGTTCCGGTAGACTCAGTGACCTCTTCCCCCCTCCACCCATTTGAAAAGTGCTCACACACATCCCTTAATTACCTAATGGAACCAAAAAAGACCAACCCACCGAGTAATTAAATAACTTAAAAAAAAAAGACAAAAGGAGAAAGAAAGCTTGATTCTAAGGTGATCTATAAATTGAGTAATCCAATCTGGAATCACCCAGAGAAGACTTGGATTTTGTTCTTTCAGCACCCAAATGGTGGTGAGGGTTGGAAAGCGAATCAGATCAGCAAGAGATACGCACTAGCAGTTTGATTACCTCTAGTCCAAATGGCTAACAGTGAGCCCCCCCAGTTAGAATCACAGGTGCAAAGCACTCAATACACAATGCTTTCATCAGCTGTTCTTACAGATGGCTTCTGCACATACTCAGTTTTCAGGGTCCTCAACTTCTCTTTGCTGTTGCTGATTTGAGCATTACACTTTAAAAAAAAAAACAAATCCACACTTTTATTTATTTAATTTTCAATAAGTTTAAATCCTTGAGGGGTACAGCATCACACGGATTCTGTGTCCAATGGCCTTAGCAGGAAGGTTGCTTTGAAATTTGGCAGGAACCATGCCACTGTTTCCATGAGGGCGAGTTACCTTTCCCCAGATTACCCTGGTTTTGTTCGGTAACTGGGAGTTACTGTGTTGCTCTTTGCTTTGTACACATAAGCACATCTCTTGCCTAGACAGAATTCAGTTTCAGCTTAAGTGTTACACTTTAAATACACAGCTGAAAATGGTGCTGATTACAAGGCCAGCAAAGGAACTTAACTCATGGATAACCAACCAAGGGAAACTTCTTTCGGTGGGGGCCTGAAGAAAGAAGAGGGTGAAGCAGAATGGGGGGTCGAAGGAGGCTGGTACCTTTATGCCTAGAAGCTGAAATCCAACAATTTAGTTTATACTTTAAATGATCCATAGTTAAGGGATTTGACCAAATTTTTTTGTGTCTTCCAACTGTTCATTTGGTATAGCATATGTATGACTAATCTGACATCGAGGTTTTGGCCCTGGTGTTGATCTGGTATTTTCATTCCCCTTACAAACAAATTAAAGAGCATTCAGAAATGTCAAGCCAATTGAGATAGGTCCTTTGGGCAAATATATGCACATCAATAAGTGTCATAAATGTTTTCTAAGTATACCTAAGTGACATCAGGGAAGTTAACCAAGACTTTCTGTCAGCCCGTTCTTTGAGTCTCTGTTGGCAACACTGAGCTAGACAAACCATGATCCTGACCCAGCATGGAAGATTCTATGTTCCCTTAAGTGCCCAACAGATTCATACCTGGTCACATTCTTCTTCTTCATGAAGGTCCACTTCTCATGTGGCAGTGGTAGATCTAGTGTAGCTTTGGGGCCAGTGTTCTGCAGAACTGTGGATTCAGTCATCACATGGACTTAGAGTCATGTGCGCCTTTGTGATTTGGTGACTGCTAAAGGGTGGGCTTTCTATCTCTGAAGGAATATTCTTGTTGATTGTCCACTTTTGATGCTTGTGAGGTGTTATTAACAATGAGATACATAAGTGAAGAAGTTTGCTTCTAGTTTTGGAAACCCATGACAAATCTTTCTACTTGCTTCATGATTCCAGAAGAACTTCCCAGCCAAAGCTTTGACAGCAAAGGCTACTTTTGTGGAGAAGAAACAATGCCCGTGTACGAGTCTGTGTTCATGGAGGATGGGGAGACCACCAGAAAAATAGCTCTGGAGACAGAGAGACCACCCCAGGTAGAGGTCCACGTTTGGACCATTCGAAAAGGTAAGCAAGACAACATTAATTTCTTATGTTTTTTTTTTTTTGTAAGGGGGACAGAGGGAAGGAAGGGAAAGCTCACCTTCATTTTGCTTCAGTCTGTTCCTCTGTTGGGGTCAGAAGATTTCCTGATTGCTTAGAAACTAACACATGACTCATAAGGTGGCTATTGTGGCCTTTCACTTTAACTGTGACCTGGGCTGAAAAGTAAGTATTTACTATTGGGGTTTGTTGTCTTCCCCACACAACCAAGGCTGGAGGAGTGGGTTCTTCACCCTGGCTGCGCAGCAGAATCATCTGGGAAGGCTTTTAAATACCAAATCAGAGATTCTGACTAATGGGCCAGGAGTGGGGCTTGGGCTTACGTGTTTGTTCTGAAAGCGCCACAGGTAATTCTGATGTACAGCCAGGGCTGTAAATACCAAACTGTAGTCTACCGTTGTTTCCAAGACGAAGCTCAGCAAACGTGAAAATACATTCATTCAGTGCAAAGCTGAGTCTCTCGAATCATGTTGGGTGCTCTGCAGTCGGACAAATTTAAAACATTTAAAACATCATCCCTGCCCTCAAGAAGATGATAGTCTCACTGGAGGAACAATCCCAGTCATGATGTTCAGTTCCTTTCTGGTTACTTGCGTTGACTGCCACAGCAAGCCACATTCTGTTCATTGTGAACCTGCAGCTATTCAAACCATCCCACAGCTACAAGACTAGGGCAGTTGTAGTCTGGTCAAGTTTTCTAGGAATCCAAGTGTAGCGGTGAGATTTCAATTGGGAAATAATGCCCCCACGTAAGGCTCAAGAGTGCTCGAACTTGAGTGAGTTTCTGCATCACACAAGGAGCTGGTTTAAAACAGCTGTCCAGTCTCATCTAAGAAATACGAATTCAGTCAGCCTCGCATAGGGTCTACACGTTTGCATTTCTAACAAATAGCCAGGTGATGCTGATGCACGGGGCCCTTGGACCCATCCTTTGAGAAATACCTGCTCTAGTATTTGGGGGTCCTTTTTCTCTCCCTTTTCACAACAACCTTTCTTTCTGAAAAGAACGAGTTCCTCCCTGCCCCTTAAGAAATATGCTAGAACACACATAGATGTCTCATTGCTGTTTATTTTTGCTGCATACCTAGGGATGTTGATTTGCTGTCTGTAACTCCCTAGCCCCTCTGTAACTGGTCACTAGGAGTAAGCGCTGTTCTGTCAGCTTTCGTAGCGGTGGGCTCACAATTCATCCATCACCCCACATCTCTTGTGTCACAGAGGTGTGTGGATGCTTTTCAACTTGCTAGGGTATCATCTAAATAACCTCTTGTTCACAGTGCTGGGTAATCAAGATCTGTGCCTGGTGGACAGAGAAAACCCAGGCTTTGTGTCCGTCGCTCCCTGTAGACCTTGTGAAGATTATTTACATGGGCTGGTACCATATTGCTCCTTAACTGCAAGGCTGTTTTCTGTTGTTCATGTGTTATTCAGATAAAAACTACTCAGGCAAGGTTGAGCCTGTGGGAACCCCATTATTTGATCTCTCCCCATTTTTTAAAAGGGAAAGCTAAAGGAGATGTGACTGTTTCCCAAAGGAAAATAGGCTTTTCAGTGAGTTCAAGAATAGGGATGGCTTCTCCATTTACACAAAGAACCTGTCTGCAAGGCCCATCACTGGCTCTCACGGCTGAGCCAGAGGGCAGCCCAGTGGCTTGGCATGGACCAGACTTGGGGCAAGGACACGATGTCTAATACTGCCTTGGGATGCGGAAACTCCAACCGGCACCCATGCTTGATTCCCTGTGGCTTTCCCTAGGGGCGGGTCCCAACGGCCAGCGGCTCTGTCTCCCTTATCTCCATCCTCTGGAGAACCAGGGGGGAGGCTGGCGAGCCAAGGAAACAAATGGAGTCAATTATAACCCTCGAGCCGTCCAAGTTCCTGGTTAAGCACATTACACAACTCAGCTCGAGACTCCTAAGCCCCAGAAATGAGATGATATGTTCAGCCCAAGCAGGAAAAAAAGGGGTTGGTGGTTCCAGATAGAGAGTGTCTGACCACCTGCCGCACTCTTTGCTTGGCCCCAGGCATCCTCCAGCACTTCCACATTGAGAAGATCTCCAAGAGGATGTTTGAGGAACTCCCTCACTTCAAGCTGGTGACGAGGACAACCCTGAGTAAGTGGGGACTCTCTTTATTCCTCCCTGGAAAACACATCTAGTTTTCACTGTAGCCTAGTTCTAAACAAAGTACCCTCCAGCCCCCACCCCATATTCTCAGTAAACAGGAGCAATGCTCAGTGTCAACATTAGGGGCTATTCTCTCTCTCCAGGTGACTAAACCCAGAGTCTCAAAAGGGTTGGAGAAAGCTTACAAGATTCTAGGTCTGGTACATCTGTGCAGACTTCACATCTGGAAGGCTCTTCCCTAGGTGATGGGGATGAGAGAAAAATTAATGTATATCAATTCTTGTGTTGCATCAAAGCTCCATTTGACTCTTTGGAACGGCCCCAGGTGGTCATGTTTCTTTAAAAACGCTCAGGCCGACTCAGGCTCTCCCACTTCCTATGCTAGATGGAGCCTGGGACTAGAGCCTGCAGGCGCTGGTGGGTGGGGAGTACTTCTGAAGGAATAAAAGTCACAGAATTTCTGTCCACAGGGAATTCTAATGGGCGAGACAGAACATGAAAATGCCTTCACTATGTATTAGCATAGTTCTGAAGAGTTAAATACCTAAGAGCTCAGAGGGATCTGCAAAGAACAACGAGATGAGAGCCAGATGGGCTTAGTCGGGGAAGGCTTCGGGGAGGAGGTGGGTTTTGAAAGAGAAGGGTGTGACTGGGCAACAGGACAGGAAATCAGTCCAGGAAGAGGGTACAGCCTAAGAGAAGACTCAGACGGGAGCAAACAAGAAATGTGAGTGTGGATGGATGTGTGGGTATGGGTGAGGAAGAATTACAAAGGCCACAGACGGTGCACTGAAAGACGAGAAGAATTGTAGGCAGGGAGTAGTCAGAGGGCCTGGAAGAAACCAGTGAGAAGTTCAGGTAGGAGGCAAGTAGCTTGGGTAGTTGCTGCAAAATTCCACACAGTATAGTGGTTTCAAACTGGTGTTTTGGGAAGATGTCTCTCAGCTGTCAGAGGCATTTATGAAGCACCTACTTTGATGAAGCCATATTCTAAAGAGCCCAGTATGCCATGCTAAGAAGTTGGACTTGATCTCCAGACCAGAGAACCCCAGTGGGGGGTTTTAAGTAAGTGAACAATGCATTCACATCTGTTTTTTAGAAAGTGATACTTGCTATATGAAGTGGAAGGTGGGCTTTTATTGAGAGAGCTGGTGATAGTCTGTAGGAAGCTGTTAGACTGTATAAAGTTGGTTAGATGGGAGGAGGAGTTCCTGGGAGGGACAGCTCTGAGGTTAGATCATCAAGATCAGTATGAAAGAGAGAAATGAGTTTGGAATGACTCCAATGTTAACAACTTTATAGACGAGGTGGATAGTAGTACCATTCACCAACAGGAAACTCTGGAGAATGAATGGGTATTGGTGGGAAAAAAATGAGTTTTACTTGGAACATGTTTCGATTAAGATGCTTGAAGGCCATTTGAGTAGAGTGATCCAATAGGCAGCTGGAAATAAGGTTGATGAGGTCAATGGTTTATTCTGCTCAAGACTGGTAGACAATTACCTGGACAGTAGGAGGATTCAGATGGAGGAGTTGGGAGTTCTTATGAGTAAGGAATAAAGGAGGCAGAGCCTAAGATTCCAGGATCAATGATGTGACTTTTGAAATTACCAATTAATTACCAAGAACATATTTTTGTTCATACTGTAAGCAAGGCACTGTGCTAGGCACTAGGATACTTGAAAGATGATTTTAACAAACTGCCCATCACAGTTAGGATATGCAGTATCTAATGGAGGTAAATGGTATCTGCCTTTAACTGTGTGAAGCTGAAGGAAGTGGGTACGAACGAGATGATCCTGCAGGGTCACCTGGGGGCAGAGAATAACAAGCCTGACTCCTGTATATAATGTGCCTATCAGATCCTGGCACGCCATAGGGCTTCAGTAAAAGCTGGTTCTTTGCCCAACTTATCTCTCCTTTCCCATCGAGTCTGAGAGAATAGGGAAAAGTGAAGAATCTAAGGGAGAAAGGACCAAAGAAATGGAGGCTATAAGGAAGGGGGTCATGGTCTCCTGTGGCTAGGAAAAAAAAAAGAGGTTCAACATCAATTTTGGATTAAGAGGAGCTTGCTGACCTTGGACTGGGAGTTCTCCAGGTTGCAACACCATGAGAGCATAAAAAGAAGACTGAAGAGGAGATCCAGGATGGGCATTTTGTTAGGAAGGTTAGTTGACAGAGCAAGATGATAGCAGGAGGAGGAAGATCTTGCCACTGCGGGACCAGTGAGAGTTAGAAAAGGGATGGTCCAGAGACATCGGGTGGTTTCCAGCACTCAGCACAGGGTGTGCACTCAAAAATGTTTGCTCAGTTAGCATGCAGTATGGTGAACAAAGAAGTTGATAAGGACACGTTGGAAGTGTGGACAGTTCCATAGTGAAGGGGGAGGAGAAAACAGAGAATGGAAGGAAACACGAGCAGGGATGACAGGGAACAGAAGGGATGCAGCCGTGTTCATCCAGAGCAGAGAGGGATCACATGGGGAATGTGAGGATGGACCTTTCTAAGGAGCCCTAGGAAGGTGAGGGCCGCTCAAAGTGGTGTAAAGACAGTGTGTGGGCATCAGAGAAAGCAGAGGGGAACCGTTTTTAACAAAGAGTGGCAAGAATACAGAAAAGAGCAGTAAATAATCAAGTAACCCAAACTAATATTCAGACCTCAAAGAGCAAGCAAAGCCCAGGGATGCACCAGGAACTGTTCTCCAAAGTGTCTTATTTGACCTGGTGCCAAGTGAGCCACCTGATAGCTCACAACCTGATAGTGGAGCATTTTGCGAATGCTAAATAGGCTGTAAAAATCACAAGAGTAGTACTTAGGTTTTACTCCCGAGGAAGCAGTTATGTATTCTTGGGATTGTTAGAAATGTTGTGCATTGAAATGAAGGCTCTGAGGGTCATTTTCCGTATCTGTCCCCAGAAAAATGTTTTGGGGGCTGTTGGGCTGTAAGCACATAACACCTGTATTCCAGCTCCCCTGGCGGGTCCGGGAGTGGGTGGGGAAGGATGGGGTATATGGATTATACTCCTAACTGGCTCTGCTCTCCTCTTACATCCCTGGGCCACTTTGTGTTTGCCTTTTAGGCCAGTGGAAGATCTTCACTGAAGGAGAAGCCCAGATCAGCCAGATGTGTTCAAGTCGGGTGTGCAGAACAGAGCTTGAAGATTTGGTCAAGGTTTTGTACCTGGAAAGGTCTGAAAAGGGCCACTGTTAGACGAGACAGACAGTATTGGAGAGGGTATAGCAGGAAAACTCAAGCTGCAGCTGGACTGCAGGCTTACTTTGCTTAAGTCAACAGGGCCCTGAAACCCCAAACTCAAATGCAGTTAACTACTCACGCCATGCACAGCATAACTTGCTCCTTTATTGGAGTGGTGTGTCGGCCCTTAAACAGTTCCTCCGAACAGACTAGAAGAGTCTTGAATTATCTATGGGAGGAAGAGGGCCAGAACACCACAACACTGCTGTAGTTTCTGGGAGAATCACATTTCTTTACAGATTAAGGAGTAAACAAACCACCCCCCAACCCTGTCCCCGGGTTTCTATCTAGAAAGTCATTCCAGTGAGAGAAACTGAAGGGAATGACTTCGTAGGAGGAGTTCTGTAGTACAGAGAAAATATTTGTATGAAATTCTGCTCTTCAAATTTTAGATGTCTGGTGTTTTAAAAAAAAATTAACTCCCAACTTCACACACACACGTGCACACACCCAGGCACACACACTAAACTAGAGCCTTCACCTTGAGGCAAGGCCAGCACAGTCTCTTCCCTCCTTTCCATTGCCGGGCTCCCAAGTCGCTTGGACATGTTTGGTACCCAGGAGGATAAGTAAGGCATCGTGAGCACAAGTCTCTGCCCTTAGGTCTGCAGTGTGGTTGCTGAAGTCACCAACTCATGTGGTTGTTGAAGTCACCAAGTCTGGTGAAGAATAAGAACAGCATTGCATGGCTGCCTTCACTTTGAAGTGGGGAATAACTTCTCCCTCGTGACACCACTTCTCTTTTCTCCCCGAACCTATGGGGCCTCTATAAAGAAGTTAGAATTGGGTAAAAGTTTTCAGAAACTGAAGACAAAATAATTGTTGAAGAAAGGAATTAATAGCAGTCAACAGGCTGGCCATGTTTTCAAGTCAGTAAAACTCACCAATTAACAGCTCAATCCTCACTTATTTTCTTGAGGTCCTAGTTTTCTAGTCCAAAATTTTCAGTTAAATGATTAAATTCTAGAAGCTCTTTAAAAGGGCAGTTTTCTCTTCTTCAACTGCAGGAGTTGATTTTTACTTTGTAGAGGAGCTCAGTCCTCACAAGCTTCTGAACGGCGGCTCTTCAGTTAGAATTATTGCTCATCTGGGGAAGTGGGGATTCTGATAACATTCTTTATGCTAAACCTTCCACTGAGCACGGATTTGAACCATGGATCCCAGAGAAGCCTGCTCTGAAAATGTCTACTTGCAGCCCGATACCAGAGCCTAAACGATCCATTCTGAGGCCTGGCTTTAGAAATCACCTTTGTGGGAAAACTGTACATTCTCCATAGCGGGACGCTCAGGCCTGCCTTCTACATTGATCTCCTTGGAGGGGGCATGAATGAACTCTAGTGAATACTTAGAAAAGGTAGGGACTAAGAAATGCCATATTTCCTACTCTGTGATCATGGGTAAAAGGAACTCCCTCACCCTTAATTTGACACCAGTAGGGAAAAATGTAAAATGTCCAGTCTTTCTGGCAACCTGACATAAAGGAGTCTGTTCTCAGAAAAGAGACACAGGGGCCCAGTGGCCAGGCCTTCATGGGAGCAGCCTCTTACAAGCCCCCCAGACATTCTCCTGGGGAAGAGGAAGTAGGACACCCAGGGCTGAAAGGCCACAGGGCATTACTGGAGGCGGGAGGGTGTGGACGAGGTTAAGTAGCCGCTGCTCCCCTCCCAGAGGTGGCAGCCTTTCCATAGTGTGGAAACAAGTCACCGAATCCCGAGGCAAAGCGGTGATTTCCCCTCCTGGATGACCCACCACAAAGCCTTCCCACCCAGGTGTTCTCTGAAAGCTCAACCTTAAGGGAACACCCAGAGAGCTTCCCTAGATAGACTCCTGCCGCCAGGTGCTGGGACACACCTTTGCCAAGTGCTGTGTGAAGCAGGAGCTGGGGAGCTGTGCTAAGCCAGCATCGAAACCCTCCAGTGTTCGGTATCATGTCGGGAGTGGGGCATAAGGAGAAGAGGCCGAGCCGCCTGTAGTCAGTGGACAGGAATGGATGTGGTTCTTCTTGTGTATTTATTTGTACCATAAACACTTGGAACAACAAAGCCCATAAGCACCACTTAGCAGTTGTAGCCATTTAATAGTTAACTCATGTAAACAAGTAAGAGTAACATAACAGTATTACCCTTTCACTCTTCTCACAGGACATGTACCTAAACATGGTACTTATTTATGTAGTCACTGTATTTCTGGATTTTTAAATTAATAAAAAAGTTAATTTTGAAAAACCCTGTGCAGGAATGTTGTGTGAGTGATTGACTCTCTGGGCAGTGCTGACCTCGGACTGGGTAACAGGTGATGGGTGGGCCTGGCTGTTGCACACTCAGCTTGACACCCCTCTGACACTACAGCATCACAGTTAGGAGTGAGAACTTTGCAGTCAGATGACCTTTACTAAGTGAAGTAAGCCAGAAAGAGAAAGAAGAATACCATATGATATCACTTATATGTGGAATCTAAAAAAAGTAGGACACAAAGGAACTTATTTACAGAACAGAGATAGACTCTCAGACACAGAAAACAAACTTATGGTTACCAGGGGGGGAAGGGGTGGGAAGGGATTGATTAGGAGTTCGAGATTTGCACTTCCTAACTACTGTAAGTAAAATAGATAAACAACAAGCAATAAATTCTTTTTAAATTAAGATATGTGCATTATTTAGATATAATGCCATTGCACACTCATAGACTACAGTGTAGTGTAAACATAACTTCGATATATACCAGGAAACCAAAAAATGTGACTCGCTTTATTGCCGTATTTGCTTTATTGCGGAGGTCTGGAACCGAACCTGCAATATCTCTGAGATCTGCCCATGTAACCCCGCAAGATAGACATGAGACTCTACTTATTTCTCTCTCCTTTGATGCACATGAACTGCTTTTATTCCCCCAATGAATCCCTCATGCAAATTGACTTCAGGGGGCCTACCCCACAGTCTGTCAAGCAAGTTCAGTTACCTCTGAAACGTCCCAGTGGAAAGAAAGAAGTCTTTGAATGCAGAGCCCAAGCCACAGCACACAGTCTCACCAATATTTCATACACATTTATGACTTTGTGCCTTTGTATGTGCTTTCCAACAGCTAGGAAGTCCGTCCCACTTCTTTTCCTGGCAAACTCCTACTCATCCTTCAAGACCCAATCCAAATGTCACCTCTGTGGTGCCTTGCTGGCTCCCCACCTGGTTTGCCAGCATTTCCCCTTTCTCCTTATGTACTATATACTCCAATTATGCCAACTCAATTTTCCTAGAACTTACTGTGTCCTTAGTACTTCTGTGTCTTTGCACACAGCTCTGTTTGCCTGGAACGTTCATCCTCTGATGTCTCTACTTCACAAACAGCTACTCATCTTTTAAAATTCACTTTGCTCTTCTCAGACCTCATCCACCTCTTTCAGGCACAGTTAGTTGTTTCCCTAGGAAATAGCAACCAAAACACTAACTCGGTGCCAGCCAATGTGGTCATCAATCGACATGCATGTTTTCCTAGTTAATCCTCACCACAGCCCTATGTGATAGGGCCCATCACTGACCCTATTTTAGAGATGAGGACATGGAGTGCATTCATCTTTTACATGCCATCATGTGTTAAAATGTGAAGCATTTGCTCCGCCACAGTCTCCCTGAGGAGTCTGGAGAGCTCCGAGAGGGCAGGGACCTGGTGCCCAGCACTTCCAGACATTCAGTAAATATTTGCCAAGTGAATAGTCAGTCTGATGGGATTCTTTCTCCAGATCGGAAAGAAAGCGGTCCAGGGATTATTTAAATATCCAGGGGCTAGGCAGGCCTTCGGGACATTTTCTCTGTACCTAAGGGAGACGAATAAGATCTGGGTAAACAAACACAAATGAAAAGGTGCTTGTTTGCCTTCCCAAATGATTTGCCATAAGCCGTCTTTTAAAATTACTGATAAATATTAGATTTACACATAGATTTTTTTTTTCACTTCTTAAAGCAAGATGTCCCTGCATTTGCAGTACAGGCCTCACAGCTGTGAAGGATTCTTACTTCAAGAATATGGACGGTAAGCAGTATCTGTATTTCTACATATACTACCTATATCATAATGTAATATTTAGAATAGCTATAGTACATATTACAACACTTAGATCTCGCTCTATCTGTGTGTGTGAGTAATTAGGCTCCCACATGATGTATATAAAGCCTTCACAAAATGGACAATACAGGAGACCCAAGGCCTGCTTCAAGTTAATGCAAACAAGAGGAGTTCTGAGTTGCCTCCAAGTATATGAAGTCCCCAATCTAGGAATGAAATATTGGCCTCCAATTTAGCATCCGGAATGCATTTTCTTATAGAAACATCATTCTATTTGATGCTTAGATCTCCCAGCCAGTCGGCACAAGCCTCTTGAACCCTGAATGTAGCCAAGTTACATAGAGCACTAATTAGTACCTGCTTAAGCTGGGTCCTGGTGGTGAGGAGAGAGAAGCAACCAGGGAGTGTCCTTTCAATTTTCTGGGTGGGACGGGTGAAGGGGGGATGAAGAGCAGGCTCCAGGCAAAATTTCAAAGAAGGTAAAGCCTCCTCTCTCCATTTCATCACGAGCTCCCTGGGTCCCCAGTGCCGACGTCCCCTCTTCACATCCCGCCATCCCACCCAGGCCTGCCTTGCTCAGCAAAGAACCTTGGGCTCTGCCATTACCAACATCGCTCAACAAACAGAACCGAATCCCTTCAGGGCAGCTGTCCGGGCCTTCAGAAGGAAGCGGGAAGCAGCAAGCAGGTTCAGTGAAGTGAATGAGACTTGCTTAGCCCTCACTTACCTCTTCACTCACTTTTAAAGACTTTATTACTGTTTATTGTGCTCAAAATGAATTCCCCAAGAACAAAATTACAGGCAGGGGGCTGAAGTGAGTAAAAGCCTTCTGGCCACGGGGCAATGGAGGCAGTAGGAGGGAGTTATTTTTAGGGGGTGGGGGTTGATATTTAGGAAGGAGGGAGGAAGTAGGTGGCACCAAGTAAGCAAACCATTCCTACCTCTACTGTGAGAACATCTGCCCGAGGAAACACTGCAGAAGGGCTTTAGCCATTTTCTGTCCTGCGATCAAGACATTCACCTCTGTTCAGAGACTCAGCAAAATTAAAAATAAAATAAAATAAGAAGTTTAGGGTCAAACCTTGCAGGCAGTCCACCCCAATCAGGAAACCAAGAGGAGACAGAGAGCTAATAGATGCAAACAATTCACACTTCTTTCCCTTTCTCCCTGCTTTCGATATCTCTTAATCTCAGTTTCCTTTTCTGTAAAACGGGGGAAAGAATAATCTCTACCTCATAGGGTTATGGTGAATCTTAAATGATATTGTGTAAAGTGCTTATGATAGTGGCTGGCACATAACAAAGGCACAGTAAATTCCAGAGGTCTTTTTTATTATTACTAGGTGAACTGTTTGTTCTTGAACTTTAGTAGTTCAGAGAAAGGAGAAAGCAGTCTAGGCTTGGTTATTTCAGGCATAAAGTGGAATCTAAGCCTGGGATAGCCAAAAGGAGGTCTTGGTATAGAAAAGAAGAGAGGATGTCCTCGTACGACTTCAGCCAGGATTTAGTAAGAGCAAGAACCTGACTTTAGTGCTCAGGAGAGAAGGAATACATTTTCCCACTAGAAACTGAGCACTGTGGCTGCTGCATTTAGTTTTAAAATGTCATCGCATGACTACAAGGTAGGAAAACCTGGTTTACCACTTTGTTTGGCTCTGAAAAATGACCATAATGTCAATAAAAGCCACAGTGTGACAGGTGACTTGGCTATTTGCGGTGTTTATTGACTTGTTGGCTGTAGTAAGAGGAAAGCTTCCATTCATCCACCAGCTATTTATGGAACACCTACAGAGGGCCAGGCAGAACCTTGGTTCTACAACAGTGAGCAAGATCAACCTGGCATTTGCATGCACTGAGGTTACAGTCCACCAGAGAATACGGATTCTGGACAAGTAACTCCAAGTGTGATGGGTGGGATGAAAGAGTTAGTCCAAAGCGCTAGGAGAGTGTGTCATGGGGGCTTGTCCTCATCATGGAAGGGTAAAGAAGACTTTCTTGACGAAATGACATGAGAGGCAAGGCTTAAAGTCTTAGGAGTTGGGGTTTCATCCTCTATGTTGTTTGAAAACAAGGTTTCACTGCTTTAAAGGAATTTGAACAAGCATTGGACAAAAGCATTGATTCTTCAGCTGAGTCCAGTTACACTGCCGGTGCTCCTAGTCGGGAGTGCTAGGTACCCACTGCAAGACCCACCCCCATAAAGAAATTCCACCAAGGAAAGTAGATAGCAGAGCCCCAAGAGGATGGAACACAAGATAGAGAGATTTTGATGAAGGAGCTAGATATGAATGTGAACTGTTACCTGAAAAGTCAGCATTAAGTATGGCTCCCCAAGCTGGATGAGGGGACTAGTTAGGTGCTAGAGTTGGGAGAGTGGCATACCAAAGTGAGAAGTATTTTATCTCTGACACTGTTTAGAATTGCTAGAGCATGGTAAAAATTCAAATCTGACTAAGTTTTAGTCGATTCCATTGTTTTCAACTTCTCCAGAGACAATGCTCCCACTTATTGACTGCACCCTGTGGACCACTCCCACCCTCCACTCTCTCACCCCCACCCCGCCACATGCCACTAGGTGGCAGTCAGACAGAGGTTGGAGAAAGGCAGACATAAAATTTTCAAGCCAGTTCTCAAGAGCCTTTTACTCTGCAATACTAAGAAAATAATTTCTCTGGAGTACCTCTGGGGGTACAGCCTCTTCTTAAGCCACTAAAGTCATTGTACATTTGCCTTGTTACTGCCAAAGAAAGTAGCCATTGATGACCTGAAGGTCAGACAGAAAGGAGAACTGAGGCAATGAGTTGATTGTCAGGCAACCCAAAACCCCCTTATGCAGTGACTGGCCGATTGTTTCCTCAAATGTCTCTTTTGCTTTGGCTAGTGGAGACCCAGTCTGAGTATGATTACTCTCCTGGATCTGAAACAAAGACACAGTCACATTGGGTGGGATTGGAAAGAACCAGATATTAACCCCAAGCCACAGGCAGGGGGATGCCTGGAGCAAGACAACAGGCTTGAAGAGGCTCTGATGCAATGCAACAGGGAAGGAGGGGGATGTTTGGTTTAAAGGAAAAGGTCAGTGTGCATTTGAAGTCGGAGTTGTGGCCTATGGGACGCCCTGAAGTTTTGAAGATTGAGGACAAGCTCCAAGAATATTGAGACATTCTGGCAATGTTGAAAAGGGAACCCCTCCAGAAAAACACAAGACAACTCGAGCTGATTAAATGGCTTTGGATAAAAAGTGGGACTCTGGATTGGATGGGATGGGAAAGGTTTGCAAGCAAGTGTAGGGAAGGAGATTCTGGGAAAGAACAAAAGGAAAGGAGAAGCTCAAAATGAAATCTAAAGTAGTCTGCTAAGGTTTGGAGGTAGACACTACTATCTCCTTTCAACAAACTAAGAAATGGGCAGATTTGGTTTTGGTCACATATTTGGGAGCCTCCCCTCCCTTTTAGCTTCCACCCTTGGTGCTCAGCATCCTCTTGTTTCCCTTTGAGTGTCTTCCAATGCTGGAAGAAACTGGAGAACATTTGGAGTTTGGTTCTTTAGGGTGGTACCAGCCAAACAATAATCCATCAGATTTTGACCTCTGTCGTAAGTACAAAAGGGACACATTTCCCCAAGCAGACATGACACCTCAAAGGCTGACCTCTTAAGCCCACTAAACCTGCTCTGGCCATTTTTGATCCCCATTCTACTTTTAGAATGGAATTGTTCAGAGGCCCATCCTGAAGAAATTCAATGAATTCAGACTATCGTGTTAATGACTACTGATAATTTGATGCTGTACCAAGTGAAAACTGTGTATCCTATGACGTAGGATCATTATTTAATTCAGTGATTTCTCAACTTTTTTAAGTCCACATGACTTCTTTTGTGAATCAAATCTTTGTCTGATTATCCCATGATGGTAGTTTTATTTTTTGTATCTGATGATTGAGAAACTAGATAATGAAAAAAGTTACTAGGAAATCATGTTTAGAAGGTTTTGTGCTTTATTAATCACAACAGCAGCCACATGTGCTTTATAAATAAGTAGTAAATATATGTTTGAGACATATTTATCCAAAATAAAGACAATGCTTCGTCCACAGGTGGATTTGCAGGTCCCTGGTTAACCTGAAGGTTGTGGCCTCAGAATAAGAACCACTGCCTTAACCAGAAGAAATTATTAAAACAAGAAGTTTAATCATTTTGAAAGTTTCATACTGAAGATACTTTTGTGCCAGCAGGGTAGGGTGGAGCCTCTCCCATCCACCTCGCAGATCCATTTTCCATAGGAGGTCTGGGCAGGACTGGTTAATAGATGACAAAACAAAAATGAAAAAAATGCTCACGTTTCAGGGAGCCACCCTAAATGCTCATTTGATCTCCACAAAGACCAGTGCTCGAGGAAGCTAGTGGAACACTCAAGGTTTGACTTTTGGGAGCAAATTTGGCCCAGCAATAGGATGGTAATCAAAGTTTGACTATCATCACAAGCACAAAAAAATCAATTTCCTCAAGCAGAGCTAATAGAGAAGAGCTGTATAATTCAGAATATACTAGAAACCACTTAATTGTACAATTTAAAAGGGTGAATTTTACAGTGTGTAAATTATGTCTCAATAAAGGTGTTATTTGAAAAAACTCAACCATCAGGAGTATTGAGGTCAACACAGTCGCCATATTAAGCTCCCCATATCTGAGCCCCTTGTACCTCTAATATCCACAGCCTATGAACTTAAGCTGTCCTCAGCTCCACAGAAGGCTGACTCCTATTGATATCATCTCTCTGACTTTGTGTATTCTGAGAAGATGATGATAAGAAAAAATCAGGTAGTGAAGTGGAATGCTCCCTATCTTCCATTTTTCCAAATGTCAACACATTTTACTCACTCTTCAGTGCCTTCATGCTATTATTTGTTGTATTTTGTCCAGAGTAAGTGATGGCAAACTTTTTCTATAAAGGGCCAGATGTAAATATTTTAAGCTTTGTAGGCCATACAGTCAGTCACAACTAATTAATTCTGCCATTACATCATGAAAGCAGAAATTGAATATATATAAACCAATGGATGTGATTGTGTTCCAATAAATCTATGTCTACAAAAACAAGTGGTAGACTGCATTTGGCCTATGGGCCATAGTTTGCCAAACCCTAGTCTGTTATTTGCAAGAGCGTCAAGTCTAACAAGTTTACTTGGCCATGCTGGTAGCTGACACTTTTTTAGTATTTTCTGTTTTATCTAACTCATTTTTGGATACTCCACATTAATTGGATAAATAGAAAGAAATTGAAATTAATAAAACTTAAAGAAAAAATAGATAAAACCTAAAATAATGCCCCACCAAATCACAAAGGGGGCTATAATCATCTTGTCATAAATGAAATGTAAGTTTGATATATATGAGTTATAGATCAATGTGTGATTATTAGCCTAATTTTTTGGTTGTCTGACTTGGGGTTACAAAGAACAAGGCCTATTAATTCATCCAACAAACTTTTATTGAGCATATATGAGCCAGGCATTGCACTAGCTACTCGAAATACAATGGTGAGCAAAACAGCATGGTGAGCAAAACAGCATAACGGTTAAGAGCATTGACTCTGGACCCAGCCTCCCTGGGTTTGAATCCTGGCTCTGTCATTTATTAGTTTTGTGAGCTTGCAAAGGCTACCCTGCCTCTCTGGGTCTCAGTTTCCTCCATATGTATAACAATAATAGTGCCTCATGAAGTTACTGTGAGAATTAAATATATTAATATTTATAAATTATTGATAAAATTTCCTGACACATAATAAAAGTTATATATGTGCTTGTTAAACAACAAAGACTTATACCATCTGTGCCCCTAATTAACTTTGAATCTAGTAGGAGAGACTAACTTTAATCTAAAAAACAAGCAAATATAAAAACAAGTAAATATAAATTGCAAGTGTGATCGGTGCTACAAAGGAGATTTACGTGGAGCTATGAGAGTTTGTATTACAGGGATTTGACCAGAGAAGGCATCTCTGAGGAAGTTATATTTGAGCTGAGGGTAAGTAGGAGTAAATTAGGCAAAAAAAAAAAAAAAAAAAAAACCTATGTATTTGGAAGGAGCATGATAAGTGACTCTGTATTTCCTGTCTTGCTAACTAAGCACTCTGTTGAATTGAAGGCATGACCCAAGCCTCAAACTTCTGTATTCTCCATCATGCCCAGTAAGCATGATTGGCATCGCGAACAAGTCTGATGATATTTGTGACAAGCAACAGCTGCCATTCTGGAAGTTTATTCTTCCCTTTTCCTGCCTAGCTACCCCAAATCTGGAAAACCAACTGTACAAAAAATGCTTGAGGGTGTTAAAGTACTCTAACTCTGTCTAGAAGGCAAGGCCACTGAAGGGAAGCATGAGTTTGGATGATAAATGTAGCTCTCTTTGTTAGCATTTTAGCTGCTGTATCATTTCAAAAGCATTTGCTCCACAGACTCAGCCTTAAGAATCTAAGAAGCTGTGCTGAGCAGAGGACACTGTGGACTGAGGCTCCTCATGCTCCCTTGTGACATTGAACTCTGAAGCCCACGATCCTCTGGAGGGGCATTCGTTACAAACCAAGGTTTTTGTGTCATCACATGTGGTGAAAGGATTGGAATCATCAGGCACCTGCAACAATTTTATTTCCAGTATTCTTTCTCTTGTCAACTACAGATCAGGAAACAAATGTATGAAAGGGATATCTTTCTTCCTCATTCAAAATAGGAGCAGCTGACATCATTTGCAGTGTGGAACTGCTGAAAACCTTGAATAATCCATTTCAGGGCATTTTCTGCGGAACATTTCCATCTGGTGTAGAGATATGTACCAATTCAACCTGAGGACCCACCCATTTTGCTTAGTGCTTTGCTACTGCACTAAGAAGTTTAAGAAGTTTCATGCCCATTTGTAAGAAACTTACAAATAAATTTCCTTACAAATAAGCTGCTACTTCCAGAGCCACATACTACACTATTCACATCAAACAAGGAAGACATCCAGTAGTCCCAAGCAAAGTCTTGAGATTAGATTTTATTTCAGCACCTTGGGTCATATGCCCACCTCAAATCAATCACAGTGGCCAGGGAATAAAATGACTGACTGACTTGTCCTAGGCCATGTGTTCCATCTGGGAATATAGCCAGCTTTCTCAAAACTGTATGTATCCCTAAATGAGAATCAGAATTGGTAGGAAGAGACAAAATAGAAATGCATGGAAGGAAGACAAACAGTAAATGCTTACTCTGTGCAACAATAACTACTGCTTGTGTCAGACAAGTGTGTTCACTTTAAACTTGTCTAAGTCTTTTCCTGTCCATTGGCACACTGGAGTCTTGCAACAACCCTGGAAGGTAGTTAGACTGGAAATCCTGTTCCCACACAGCTGAGGAAACTGAAGCTCAGTGAGTCAAGTGAATTAGACACTTGACTCTCAGGCTATAGAAATGTGGGTTCTCTAAACACCAAATCAATGTATTGAGTTGTGTTCATTTTATCTTAGTTTTAAACCCCATAACCCATTCCCTCTTTTTCTCCTCATACTATAGCCATTTTAACATGTTTAATGTGTAGCTTTTTTGTTTCAATGTGTAATTTCAAACTGTGTATTGTATTGTGTGCATGTATTCTTAATCTACATAAGTGGTCCTATGTTATATATCTCATTCTGTTGTCTTACTTTTTTTCATTCAGCATCATGTTTTAGATCAATCTATGTTGCCAGGTGTATATTTAATCTGTTACTTCCAACTGTTGCATAATACTCCATGGCATGCATTCACTCTATTTTACCTATCCACTCTCTCTACACTATTGGTGGGAATGTAGTTTGATGTAGCCACTATGGAAAACAGTATGGAAAACAGTCTTTTAAAAGACTAAAAATAAACTTGCTGTATGATTCAGTAATCCCACTCCTGGGAATATAACAGGAGAAAACTAATTTGAAAAGATATGTGCACCCCAATGTTCATAGCAGCACTGTTTACAATACCCAAGACATAGAAGCGATCTAAATATCCATTGACAGCTAAATGGATAAAGAAGTTTTGGTATATAGATACAATGGAATACTACTCATCCATGCAAAAGAATAAAATAATGCCATTTTCAGCAACATGGATGGACCTGCAGATTGTCATACTAAGTGAAATAAGCCAGAAAGGGAAAGAAAAATACCATAGAATATCACTTATATGTGTAATCTTAAAAAAATGACACAAATGAACATACAAAACAGAAATAGACTCACAGACAGAAAATAAACTTTTGGTTACTGGGGGGAAAGGTGGTGGGAGGGAAAATTTGGAAGTTTGGAATTTGCAGATACTAACTACTATATATAAAATAGGTAAACAACAAGGTCCTACTGTATGGCACAGGGAACTATGTCCAGTATCTTGTAATAGCCTAAAGAACAAGAGTATGAAAGGAATATATATGTATAACTGAGTTACTATGCTATACACCAGAAACTAACACATTGTAAATTGATTATACTTGAGTAAATAAATAAATAGATTTTAAAAAAGCTCTTGCAGAGCAAAGGAAACCATAAACAAAATGAAAAAACAACCTACAAAATGTGAGAAAATATTTGCAAACAATGCAACTGATGAGGGACTAATTTTCAAAATATACAAATAGCTCATATACTTCAATATCTAAAAAACAAACAACGCAATAAAAAATGGACAGAAGACCTGAACAAACATTTCTCCAATGAAGATATACAGATGGCCAAATAGGCACATGAAAAGATGCTCAACATCGCTACTTATCAGAGAAATGCAAATCAAAACTACAATGAAATATCACCTGACACCAGTCAAAATGGCCATCATTGAAAAGTCCATAAACAATAAATGGTGGAGAGGGTGTGGAAAAAAGGGAAACCTCCTATACTATTGGTGGGAATGTATTTTGGTGCAACCATTATGGAAAATAGTATGGAGATTCCTTAAAAAACTAAAAATAGACTTACTGCTTGATCCAGCAACCCCACTTTTGGGAATATATCAGGAGGAAACTCTAATTTGAAAAGATACATGCACCCCAATGTTCATAGCAGCACTACTTACAATAGCCAAGACATAGAAGCAACCTAAATGTCCATCAACAGATGAATGGATAAAGAAGATGTGATATGTATGTACAATGGAATACTACTCAGCCATAAAAAGAATGAAATAATGCCATTTGCAGCAACATGGGTAGACTTAGAGATTATCATACTAAGTAAGTCACACAAAGAGAAATATCATATGATATCGCTTACATGTGAAATCTTAAAAAAATGACACAAATGTGCTCATTTATGAAACAGAAATAGACTCACAGGCATAAGAAAACAAACTTACGGTTACCAAATGGGAAAGCGGGAGTAGGGGAGTGAAAAACTGGGAGTTCAAGATTTGCAGATACACACTACTATACATAAAATAGATAAATAAGTTCATACTGTATAACACAGGGAAATATTTACAATATCTTGTAATAACCTATAATGGAAAAGAATCTGAAAAAGAATATATGTGTGTGTGTGTATGTGTGTGTGTGTGTGTGTGTGTATGTGTGTATATATATATATATATATATATATAAAATGGAATCACTTCGCTGTACAGCTGAAACTAACGCAACATTGTAAATCAACTATACTTCAATAAAAAAAAAGATCCACCAGGCTATCTTCCTTCCACCATGGTGACAGGCAATGCTTCAGGTGGTGGAAGCTCCATCATCCTTTGTTCCAGAATAAAGATGAAGTGGAGCAGAGTCCCTGATGTCTTGCAACAGACAAGTAGCTTGAGTGGGAAACACATTTTCGTAATTTTATATTACTAAGATTTGAGGTTTGTTTGTTACTACTGCATAACCTACCCTATCCTAACTAATACAGGAAAGAAGAGTAGCAAGAATGAAGAATGAAACTAGACAGGTAAACAAAGTCTTGATCATAATAAACTTCTTAGCCATGCTAAGAAGCTTTTCTTCTGTATGATTAGTGGTTGTTAACTCTTGTTCTGCAGAATCCTTGGTGCCTCAGGGAAGATAGGAGACATAAAATATTCAGGGATCCAGGCCTCTGACCTTCACTTCAATAGGATACTTCTGCTTTTATCTTTATACATACATATATATGGGTTTATTTAAATATTTCCTTTTAAAAAAAAGTCTCCACTGCCAACAATAACAAGAAATGAACAAAATGCCCAGATGAATCATACTCAGACTTGATTTGAGAAAGATTGCTTTGGACACTCTTTGGAGAATAGATTGTAAAGAGGCAAGGCTGAAGGAA
This sequence comes from Camelus dromedarius, assembly GCF_036321535.1. Taxonomy (NCBI): domain Eukaryota; kingdom Metazoa; phylum Chordata; class Mammalia; order Artiodactyla; family Camelidae; genus Camelus; species Camelus dromedarius. Next base: position 36,445,321 of record NC_087472.1, on the reverse strand, counting down.
AGGAATTCACTTAGGAAGCTATTTCAAGAGTCCAGTTGAGAGAAAATGGTGAATTGAACTAGGGAGGTGGCAGTAGGGTGGAGTGAGTGAATATATTTTAAAAGATTGTTTAGGAGATAGAATCCACAGACTTGGTGGCAGATTGACTGTTGGGGGGTGAGGCAACAGGAGATATTAATAGTGACTCCAGGGTTTCTGCCTTGGATAGAATGTTGGTGCAATTCACTAAGATTGGAAGCACAGGAGGAGAAGTAGGTTGGAGGAGGAGCTGATCAACTTAGTTTTGAACATGTTGCCACATGCCCGTGAGGCAGTCAAGTAAGGAGGAATCTCATGCAAGCAGTATGTTTTCAAGAAGTCCCAGTTCTACCACTTAGTAGCTATGAGAACTTGGGCAAGTCAAGTTGGTTTTATCAAATGTAAAAGTTTATGTGAGAAGGTACAATGCAAATTTTAAAATGCCAAATAAATGGTAATAATGAATATTTTCATGGGGAACAAAATGGATGTAGGGAGGAGAGAAGATTTTTCCAGGGACATTCAGGACTTATTTGGCTTGCAGAGAAACTACAGAGCTCTGTCTGACTCACGGTGGCATCACCAGGGACATTCCAATCTCTGTGAAACTTATCCCAACAAAGAAATTATTTCCAGTGGGTTGGTGTCATGGCGATTTAGCTGATTTGGGCCAAGGGTGGGGGATTTGGAGGAAAGCTGCCTAATCCTGGGCAGTGGGAAACTGGGATGAAGCCAATGTAAATGTGGCAGGCTGGGAAACATTTTTGCAGACAGAAAGCATTTTTAAATTTGTTTTTTATTGTGGTAAATATATATATAACATAAAATTCACCATTTTAACCATTTTTAAGTGTACAGTTCAGTGGCATTAAGTATATTCACATTGCTGTGCAACCACTACCAATATCCAGAACATCTTCATCCTTCTAAACTGACACTCTGTGTCCATTAACCAATATCTCCCCACTATTCCTCCCCCTAGCCCCCAGCATCCACTATTCTACTTTCTGTCTCTAAAAATTTGACTATTCTAGGTATCTTACATATAACATTTTCCTTTTGTGTTTGAGTTATTTCATTTAGCATAATGTCTTCAAGGTTCATCCATGTTGCAGCATTATCAGACTTTCATTCCTTTTTAAAGTTGAATAGTGCTCTGTTGTATATGTATACCACATTTGGTTTATCCATTCATCCATTGATGGGCATTTAAGTGGCTTCCACCTTTTGGTTATTGTGAATAATGTGGCTATGAACATTAATGTACAAATACCTGTTTGAATCCTTGCTTTTAATTTTTTCAGGGATAAACTTAGAAGTGGAATTACTGAATCATATGGTAATTCTATATTTAATTTTTTGAGGAACCACCATACTATTTTCCACAGTGGTTGCACCATTTTATGTTCCCACCAGCTATGCACAATGGTTCCAATTTTTCCACATACTTGCCAACACCATTCTTCTTTGATTTTTTTTAAAAGAGCTATTATAATGGATGTGATGTGGAAACTCATGACTTGGTTTCCATTACTCCAATAATTAGCAATGTTGAGTATCTTTTTATGTCCTCATTGGCCATCTTTATAGCTTCTTTAGAGAACTATCTATTGAAGTCTTTTGCCCATTTTTTAACTGCGTTGTTTGGTTTTGTTGTTAAGTTGTAGGAGTTCTTTATATATCCTGAATATTAACCGTTTATTAGATATATGATTCATAGATATTTTCTCTTACTTCATGGATTGCCTTTTCACTCTGTTCTCTGTAGCACAAATTTTTTTTTAATTTTAATGAAGCCAAATTTATTTATTTTTTTGTTGCCTATGCTTTTGCTGTTATATCCAAGAAATCATTGCCAAATCCAAAGTCATAAAGCTTTTATGTTTTATTCTAGGAGTTTCATAGTTTTAGCTCTTATGTTAAGTCTTTGATCCATTTTAAGTTAACTTTGTATATGGTATAAGCTTCCATCTTCATTCTTTTGCATGTGGATATCTAGTTTTTCCAGCACAATTAGTTAAAAAGTTTGTCCTTTCCCCATTAAATGGTCTCAGCACCCATGTCAAATATCATTTGACCATAAATACTAGGGTTTGTTTCTGGGTTCTCTATTATATGCCATTGGTTTATATGTCTTTTTTGTGCCAGTATCACAGTATTTTGATTACTGTAGTTTTGTAAAAAGCTTTGAAATCAGGAAGTATTGGACATCTAACTTTGTTCTTCTTTTTCAAGATTACTTTGGCTATTTGTGGTCTCTTGAGATTCCATATGAATTTTAGGATTTGTTTTTCTATTTCTGCAAAAAAAAAACGTTGCTGGGATTGCATTGAATCTATAGTTTGCTTTGGGAGAAAGCATGTTTTAAAAATCATTTTCACAGGTGATTTTGTATTGTTAAACCATGTGTTTTATTATAAAAAGCACACTCTTGAGTAAAGAATCCAGAATAGGCAAAGATAACAATAATGATAAAAAATCTGAAGAACAATGTTCTGGTTCTGAAGTCAGAAATTTTGGTCTCTGCAATATAGTTATGGGTGCAGCCTGTGTCCTTTTGCAGTCATTTGCATGTACTGTGTGTTGGTTTCCACCTGCTCTGTCAAAATGGCCTAAAAATCAGGAATTTTGATACTAGATGTAGATCTATAGGGCTATATAAAAATTTCACAGAACAGCTTTATTAATGGGTCATAATTCTTATTAAATCAATGATTCTATTTAATTGAAACCAGAGGAAATAAAATCACCATATGTTTTTTGAAATGATGATATGTCTGCCTTATGTGATGAATTCATCTACAAAGTCTTGAGCACTATACAGGAGGAACAGTTTAGAAGGCTGAAAAGAACTTAGGAACAATGTGCTGCCCCTCAGAACCTAATACACCAATTCCAAACTTCCCCAACCTGGACAAGTTATCTCCTCTTGACCATATTACTTCCTAATGGCACTATGAACATTTATAACACCAACCTAAAGTCAAGTGGAGCCAAAAGGTAGAAGATACCCCCATCCTACTATCAGCCAGGTTTGGACTTTCTCTACTAGACAAGAGGTAGTACCTACAACTTTACCTCTAGAGAATTTCTCCTTATTGTTACCTATAAGCCTTTGCTTGTTCAACTTCTGTATTAGTTATTCATTGCTAAATAACAAATTACCCCAAAACTTCTTGGCTGTAAACGACAAATTTATTATCTTACAATTTCTGGGGGTCAGGAATCCAGGAGAAGCTTAATCTGCGTGGTTCTGGCTCTGGGTCTCTCCTGAGACTGCATTCAAAGTGGTAGTAGGAACTGCAGTCATCTCAGCACTCAGCTAGAGGAGGATCTCCTTTCAAGCTCACTTTGTTATACGATTGTCATCCAACAAGGCTCAGAGTTCAGGCTTTTAGTTAAGATGTTTACATATAGACCAATGGAACAGAATCAAGAGCCCAGAAATAAACCCATGCATTTACTGTCAACTAATATTTGACAAGGGAGCCAAGAATATTCAATGGAGAAAAGACAATCTCTTCTTAATCAATCTGTTCTTAATAAGTGGTGTTGGGAAAATTGGATATTCACATGCAAAAGAATGAAAGTAGACCCTTATCTTACACCACTCACAAAAGTTAACTGGAATTGGATTAAAGACTTAAATATAAGACCTGAAACCACAAAACTCCTAAAAGAAAACATAGGGAAAAAACTCCTTGACATTGGTCTTGGCAATGCTTTTTTGAATATGCTGACTAAAGCAAAAGCAACAAAAACAAAAATGAATAAGTAGAACTACATCAAGCTAAAAGGCTTCTACACAACAAAAGAAATGATCAACAAAATGAAAAGGCAACCTAGGGAATGGGAGAAAGTATTTGTAATTCACATATCTGATAAGGAATTAATATCCAAAATATATAAGTACTACATACAGCTCAACAGCAAAAAACCAAAAAGTCCAATTTAAAATGGACAAAGGATCTGAACAGACATTTTTCCAAAGATATTCAAATGGCCAACGGGTACATGAAAAGGTGCTCAGTATCACTAATTATCAGCGAAATGCAAATCAAAACCACAATGAGATATAACCTCACACCTATTAGAATGACTATTATTGAAAAGACAAGAAATAACAAGTGTTGGCAAAGATGTGGAGAAAAGGAACCCTTGGTACACTGTTAGTGAGAATGTAAATTGGTATAGCCATTACAGAAAAACGGTATGGAGTTTCCTCAAAAATTTAAAAATAGAACTACCATATGATCCAGCAATTCTACTTCTGGGTTTTTATCAGAAGGAAATAAAATTACTGTCTCAAATTGATATCTGCATGCTCATGTTCATTGCAGCATTATTTATAATAAGGAAACCATGGAAACAGCCTAAGTGTCCATTAGTAGATGAATGGATAAAGAAAATGTTATATCTATCTATCTATCTATCTATCTATCTATCTATCTATCTATGTAATATATATAATGTAATATTATTCAGCCACAAAAGGGGAAATATTGCCATTTATGACAATATGAATACACCCTGAGGGAATTATGCTAAGTGAAATAAGTCAGACAAGAAAGACAAGTACTATGTGATCTCACTTATATGCAGAATCTAAAGAAACTGAACTCATAGAAGCAGAGAACAGATTGGTGGTTGCTAGAGGTGGCAGGTAGAGGGTAGGGGAAATGAGTGAAGGTAGTCAAAGGGTATAAACTTCCAGTTATAAGATAAATCCTGCAGATGGAATGTACAGCATGGTGACTATAGTTATCAACAATCTATTGTATATTTGAAAGTTGCTAAGTGAGTAGATTTTAAAAGTTCTTATCACAAGAAAAATATGACGGTGTAAGGTGATGGATGCTAACTAAACTTATTGTGGTAATCATTTTGCAATATATATAGATATCCAATCATTATGCTGTACACCTTAAATGTATACAATGTTATATGTCAATTACATCTAAGTAAAACTGGGGAAAACTAAATGATAAATTTCATTGGAAAAAAGACGTTCACATGCTTGGAGGTGACCCCATACTTGACTTTGTTAGAGAAGAGTGGCCAGCAGAGCCACCAGCCTTACCTAATTGGCTCGAAGTTCTTATTCTTGGAGGGAGACACTATTTTGACTCTCAACACAGGGGCAAAGCAGGCTGTACAATCACTATTGCCAAAAAGTTATTTTTTTAAATTTTACTAAATGGCAGAAATTCTTACCTATCTTGTTTGCCTTAGTCTAGAAGCAGGAGAATGGTCAGCATGATACCTTGAAGTTTTCTCTGGTTCCCATGGTTCTAAGTTATTAGTGTCCTCAACCAATCTCCTAGGTAAGTGGTGGTGATGAGGTTGGGGGTAGAAAACCTCAGCTAGAGAGAGACCACTGCCTCTGAAACATTTCCTGAGCAAAGACTCTAATATGTGAAATTATTTGTTACTGAAGGGCAAGGCCAACTCTGAGGTGGAAAAGGGTGAGTGGACCCTTCATGCCCATCTGGCCTACTCATTCTCTGAGGAGTCATTTAAAGGAAGGAAATCGTCAAAAGGCCCAATTGCCACAGCATAATTTTGCAGCCTGATAAGAGGAACAAAGAGACCACTGTTGGTGGGTTTGGCAACCGATGAGTGGGGGCTTGGAGCTGGAGGAAATCCAGCGTCCCAGGGCTGCTGAAAGATTGGATCATTAAGAGTTTATGGCCTCATGGAGCTATTTTAAACCTGTTCCATTGCTTGATGCTGGCCTCGACTTCAAGCTGCCACAGATTCTTTTATCCCCCAGGAACCGCGGCTTGGGCTGAACAAAAGAGAAGCTGCTTCTTTGGAGAGAAGAGGCCCTGAGGCTGAAAGATGGGGTTGCAGGGGAAAGGGTTTGTTGGACCTAATGAGCTGCCTGTGGTGCTGCTGTCAGTGCCGTTGCCACCACAGCTGCTCATATACTGTTCCTATTCTCAAGCAGCTGACTTGATGGGGCCTGCTCACACGAATCAAAAAGAAAACAACTGCTCTGCCTACTCTGAACAATGCAGAGGGGTACTAAGTAAGAAAACTGAGTCCTAACCTCCCTGCTTGGAGAGAAGGAGAGTAGAGAGTGAGGAAGGCAGGGCTCCTCCAAAGCTAATTAATCATTCCAGAAGCAAAGTGTCACACTGGCCAAAGGTATCTAATACCAGAGGACCACCATGCCTTAGGCCCAGAGACTTAAAGTCCTGGGCCTTTCTTCTTGGATTCTGCCTTTTAGAGGTAAGTAGGACAAGCAGCTATCTTGGAAAAAACATAGTAATTAATGTTAGCGAAAGTTTGCAGAGATTTTCAAGGTCCACGGATTCCCTACTAGAAACTAGTTTCCAGTAACTCATTCAACAAAAAAATGTTTTGAATGCCTACTATATGCCAGGAAATTTCCTAGGCCAATTGAATATAATAGTGAACAAAGCAAACAGGCATCTCTACCCTCATGGAGCTTATACACTAATAGGGGGTGACAGACCATAAACAAGATAATTTGTTAAATAAATATGGTGCCAAATGATGATGAATGCTATGAAGAAAAGAAAAGCAGAGTTTGGGAGCATGGAAAATACCAAGGTTGGGAGTGGGGGTTCATCATTTTAGATAGATCAAGGAAGATCTCATGGAAAAGGGGATATTTGAGCAGAGACTTAAAGGAAGTGAGGCAAAGAGTCATGTAAATATCTGTGGGAAGATTGTTCCAGGCAGAGGGAAGATCATGTACTAAGGCCTGGCATGGCTCAAGAACAGTGAGGAGGGTAGAGCGGTTGAAATGATGTAATGGAGGAGAGAGGTGGAAGGAACTGAGGTTAAAGAGGTAACGGGGGGCCAAATGGTGGAGTGCCTTATAAACTAAGGATATGAATTTTATTATGGGAAGCCACTGGAAGGTTTTCAATAAAGGAGCATCAAAATCTTATTTATGTCTTAAAAATGATTCTGAATGATACTTGGAGGATAGACTATAGGGAAGCAAGGATGGAAGTGGGAAGACCATTATGAAGAGATTTTGGTGATCCAGGCAGGATTAGTATGGTGAGTTGGGCCACTGAAGTAGTGGTGGAAAGATAAGTGGACAAATGCTGATACACTTGCAAAGCAGAGCTGACTCAACTTGCTGATGGATTGGATGTGGATGATGTAAAGAAAGAGGTCAAGAATGACTGTAATGCTTTTGTCCTAAGAAATTGGCAGGATCAACTTGCCAGCACTGGCATGGGGGAGACAAGTAGAGGAGCAAGGCTGAGAGATGGGAGGACATAAGAGTTTGATAATTAATGGATTTTTGGTTTGCCCAGGTCTGGAGGCACTAGGAGAAAAGGTAGTAGCTGGTGGCTGCACTGGATGAGTCATCGAGGAATATGGACTGAAACAACCTCAGTACAGTTGCAGACAGAGTTGGTTGGCAGTGGTTTGGGGAAATGGACCCAGCTGGTCCTAAGTTACCCTTTCTCTGCCTCTCCGTTCTCATGTCTGGAACCCAGCGCCTCCACTGCTCCACTCAGCTCCATCCTACTTGATCCACCCTTGGTGTCTAGTCTAGTTGATAAACTTTATTTGAAGAGCCAGATAATAAATATTTTAGGCTTTGTGGGCCTATTGGTCTCTGTTACAGCTATTCAGTGCTGCCATTGTAGTGCAAAAGCAGTCATAGACAATACATAAATGAATGAGCATAGCTCTGTTCCAAAAAAACACTGTTTTCAAAAGTGGACCACAACTTGATTTGGCCCATGAGCTGTAGTTTGTCATCCCCTGCTCTCGACCTGTGATTTACTACCCACAGAAACACAGGCCTCACACAGCCACCCAATCTTATAACACACAATCTAATTTTAATGTGAAATATTAGAATGGCATCTCTGGGTAGCTGTCCCTCAACATGGATGGATAGTAATGTTTTAGCTGCAGAACCAATGGTTTCATTGGCATTCTTTTACTCTACAAATTAAATAATCCAAGTCGAAACTCACGAAGGTGGTTCATGAGCATTTTAATTTTTCCTGAATTGACCCTCATTTTAAAAAAGTTTACTGGCCACTGCTCTAGAGCTGTCTCTCTTCTCACGAAGCCAACCAACATGTTCCAGGTCCTATCTCCCTCAGGGCCCTGCTAGGTCACTGCCTAATCCAGTTACAAGTTGTTAATGGCTTCCACCTCCCAGAAAGTTACAATCCAAAGTCCACTTTTGAGGAAGTAGCACCACATGACCTGCCCTTTCCAGGGTCAGCACAAGTTTGTACAATTTTCAAGCTCCAAGTACACAGAACAGTTCAGCTCACATGAGTGATCCTTAGAACTTGATGGACCTCTGTCAGATGGGTTGTTGCAATGAGCATATTTTATTTATAAAAATGTTAGATATATTAAAAAGATGTAGAGAAAAAATGTAATGAATACCCCATTTACTTACCACCTAGCTTAATAAATAAAATATATAGTCAAAGCCCTTTGCATGCTCCTCCCTGATCTCATTTTCCTCCCTTTCTTCCCAGAAGTAACATCTAACTTGAGGATGATTGTGTTCCTTTTTTTATACTTTTACTGTGTATGAATGTGTGTGTGTATGTATGTATGTGTATATCTATTTTATATATATATATATAGAGAGAGAGAGAGAGAGAGAACATATTCCTAAACAATATATAGTATTGCTTTGCATGTTGATAACCTTTGTATCAGTGATATGATACTGTAAATTTTTTCCAAGTTTGATCCATAGTTAACACATGTACTTCAAGTTCATTCATTTGTACTATTTATGTTCTTTCATTGTAAGAATATACTACAGTTTATCTATTTAACAATCAGTGATTTCTTAGGGTGATTCCAATTTTACACTATTTCAAACAATGCTGCAATGAACATTCTGGTTTAGTTTCCTGGTGCCATATGAGTGAGAGAGAATACTGCTATTTTGCTGAACTCCTACACCAATGTTCATGGAACTCCACTCTATATAAGAGTGGCACATGTAGAAAAACAAAGTCCCCTCCTGAAAGACCTAGTGACCAAAACACTAAAAGGTTGCAATGTCATTCCATCAGGTATCACAAGTGGCAGGAGACTTCCAGATGGTGCAGTCAAACCCAGGCTGTCTTGCAGTGAAAAGGCAGAAGGTAATCAAAAAGCTAGCCAACCCCTGGATTTCCAAATTGTTCTCCAGGTGTTTCCTGCTGTTGCTCTGTTGCAGAGCTGCATAAAAGAGCATCTGATGTTTATGAGTTTCTAACTGAGGAGGACTCAGGCTGTTAGGTCAGTGAGAAACCTGCCATTTTGGACATTAATGTGGACTGTTTTGTTCGTTTGTTTATTTTCTCTTAGAATATTTCCTGAAGATTTTCTGTGTTCACATTTGTCCCCTTTATAGAGCTGACCCTAGAGATTGTCAGTTGTCAGGGTCTGAAACAGGAAAAAAAAGTTGTGAAGCATCAGTGGGTATTATGATTTATGTCAATTTATAATGGAGATACTTTCTATTTTTTGGCCTCTATTCATTACATCCTCTATTTCAAACAAGTATTTGATGCCACTGTCCTTAAAAACCCAAGTAACCAAACCAACTCTTTTATCTACAGATGGCATCCTTGCATTGTGGCTCATCGGAAAAAACTACAGTTTAAGTTCTTACATACAGGTTTACTTTCTTAGATTAAATCCTTTACTGCTACCACATACTTTGTCTGTGAATTCCTTTTAGATATGTGGCCTGGAGTCTAGTAGGCGCCCCTCAGTTACCCTGACAATTCTCATGCCCCATTTCACACACAAAATCTGGTTCCCTGGTTCTTTTTTCACTCTGGGAAAACCGGTTCTACACTCTTTTTTTCTTTTTTTCAGGAAAAGTTTGAATGAAATATAACATAGTTAGGCTGTTTTTACATGATACTAAATCAAGATACAAATCCGAGTAATTCAGTATTGTTTCAAAAAAGTAGCATAAAATCATATAAAAAAAACAATAAATAGATTGCTTTAGCTCGTGGTCAATATTTCTATAAGTGTGATGTTTATTACTAACAGCAAATGTAAAATGAAAGCTGGTGAACAGACTAATTTAATTTTTTTCAAATTTGTGTATTTGTTCTTACATACTTTTAAAAAATACAAATATTATATCAGACCCATTATTTCAGAAATATTATTGCTTAGGAGGAGGTCATTTTTTTAAGTGAGTCACTTTGATGAAAGATATTAAGTGGACAGATGGTTTATGGGTATAGCAAAAACAGTGTAGGTGGTATATAAATTAGTGATGCCTGGAAAATACTGATATACGTAATATTTTTGTATCCTTCCAAGGATTCTTAAGAAATGTCCTAGGAATTCCAAAACCAATCTGAATCTCATTTAAAGATATTTATAAACAGCTTAAAATTTGAAACCAAAAAATATAACTAAAAATAATGCACACATTCAAAAATGTTATATATGTCACATTTTAGTACATTGAAGACCAACAGTGCATTAACTTGAGCTACCTGGTAGATTTATTTTTGTGCAGAATTCAAACTTAATTTGCCATCCAGTTTAATCAAAGAATATACTGTAATTCCACAGCATGCTGTTGAATGAGGGAATACAAACCACCATTTGCAAATATTTATCTTTGTGGGTTAGAATGCTCTTACTGCTACACAACCAAAACAAATTCATTTGTACAAATGAATTGATACAACTGCCTTATAACTTCCTATTTCAAATGTTTGTGTTTATCAAAACAGACATATTTACTACTTTTTCTTTATAATAAGTAAATACGTATTTGGGTTATCAAATTTGTATGAATAAACCACTGCTTTTACCTGTTTTATATATTGAAGTCCTGTATAGAACTTTATTTGAAAACAGGGCTTCATTAATAAACAGAAAACTGTTGGTGAAGATGAAGCAACCAGTTGAATTACTAAATTTTTCACTATCATGCTATAATGGGATTTCATGTAAAATGAGAAAGAGGGAGATTCTGCTTAATAATAAGAATGAACATTTATTCAGCATTTCTTTTATCAGTCAGAATAGATGAGGTTATGTTGCAGTAACAAATAACTCCAAAATTTCACTTGTGAATCACAAAGGTTTATTTCTCACTCATGCTATGTGTTCATCATGGTTTGGTTGAGCCTCTGATTCATATTATTTTCACTCTAAGATCTAGACTATTAAGATCAGCCGCTATCTGGAACATTGCAGTTGACATAGCAGAGGGAAAAGGGAATATGGCAAACCTGATTCCAGAGGTAAGGGCACTGAAGCAAAGACACTCATTGGACAGACTCTGACTAAAGGAGGACCCATGAACTTTAGGGTCAGAGGACCCCTATTCTTGGAGAAAATACCACTAATATTGCATCTTCTGGGTAGAACCAGGACCTGAGTTTTTATATAGACATGATGCCCCTAAGGATTGCAATCAGTTAGGAAACAAACAACTAACTGTGCTGGAATTTCATCAGTGCAAAATGCAGCTGGAGTTGTGAAATCCATGCCCCCAACAAACTGGGGCAGTATAACCCTGGCCACAGTCTGGCCAAATTTGCAGGTTGAAGTTTAGAGGCAAATTCTTACGGAGAGATTCCATAGCCATAGTAACAATCTCTGGACCTCTCCTGCCTCATTTCCTCATAGTCATGTTTTTTCCTGGAATATTTATAAACTTTTAAGCAGGTAAGTGAGTAGAGAAAATCTGTTTTTACTATGAAATCTACAAAACATTTCAGGTGAGCATACTTGGGCTTTAATCATTTTGTCCGTGTTAACAACCCCATGAGTGAGGTATTCAGATTAACCTGACTTTATAAATGGGTAAACTAAAACTTACAGTGCTATGGTAACTCACCTATGCTCCAAAATGGTAGGCTGTGTTTGTGCCTTTGTATTTCCAGCACCTCATATGGTACCTGACACATAATTGATGCTCAGGAAATAGTTGAATGAATGAATGGATAAGCAGCATTTGCTTTTTTTGCACAATGCAAACCATTGTGCCTCACTCCTATGATATCCTCATCCATCTTATCCTTCACTACTCAGACTGGGCCACCATCACTGTCTGTCTGACCTTTTCCAAGGCTTAGGGTGAGATGACAGTGGAAGGAGGCAGTTGCTTAGCCAATCAAATTCAAATTCTTTGTTCCCACATCTGCCTTTAAAAGCAAACAAAGTAATGCAATCCTGGAGAAGGCAGCTCTTGGGGAAAATGTTTTCCTACCACGTGCCTCATATGTTTCCAAACACAGCCTCCACAGGCCCCACTTTTTTTTTTCTAATTTGCACTCCCCATCTAAACAAGGCAGTCTAAAAAGGGCACCATTCTGTATTAAAATTTTTGATCTTGATTTCCAGCCATTAATAGCCTTGGAGAGGTTGTATTCCTGATTTTCTCTGCCATCTCACTTACAGGGCAGAGAAGAGACACGGGATGCCAAGGAGAAGGCATCAGCTTGGCGTCTGTGGTATGACCACTCGGGAAATTCCATCCTTTGAAAATCCACATCTCCTTCCTGTAGGTCCCGTGGCTGGGGCCCACAACTAGGGACAGAGGCCACACAGCTGCTTTCCCTTTAGCCTCTTCCCCTACCCTTATCAAAGGCAGAAAGGTGCTGATGGCCAGATAGCCAAGGGTTCAGGGACTTTGTCTTCTAGAATCTCCATCCTTAAAGACTTTTAGGATGAGAGGAACTTTTCTTTGTTTGTACTAAATCTGAACACACAAGCTCTTCTTTTATCATTTCAAGAAGGTGGTTTTTTGAGAGGTTGAGCCTAGAATCACTGCTATTGCCAGGGTCTTCCACTAGGGCAGTGGTTTTCAAATATTTCTTAGCTATGAAACTCTTTCTAAAAATGAAACTCGATGTATAAAGTAGACAAAAAGTGTAGGTACTCTGGATGAAGGAGGGAAGGGGACCTAGACCTCTGACAGTTTTGTCTCCCTATATCAGCCTCTGAGGATTCACCATGAACCCAAGAAGTTACAGAACATAATTCAAAAGTCACTGCTCTTGAGTGTAAACTTCAGGATGGAGGAGTGTGGACCATGTCTGGCTTACTTGCGTCTGTATCCTCAGCTGTGTATTCTGAGCCCAGCACATAGTAAGAGCATCAAAATCATGCACTGAATAGGAGGTACCAGTGTTTGGTGGCAATTGCTGTTGGTTACATGACTCATCCTACTGTGATGTGTGTGTGTGTGCTTGTGTATGTGTTTTGAAGAGAAGAGGGACTAAAAGCTGAGGGTTGGAGTGCACTGGAGTTGAGATGAGTGAGCAAGACTTTGATGGTGAACTTGGAATGGTTAGAGTGTAAAGAAGAGCTGAATAGAGAATAATGAATGGCTCAGCAGGCTGCTAGGTCCTGCAGATTGGCTGGTAAAGCTGGTTGGTTTGCTCATTCATATGTTAGACATTTATTGATCTCCAGCCATGTGTCAGGCTAGCTCCTAATAGACAAAGATGACTAAAACACAATCCCTGCTCTCAAGTACTAGTGTCCTGTCTAATGGAGGAGACAGACAGTAAAACAAATCAGTGCCAATAAATAGTGTAATGGCTATAATCATTTTTAAACTGTTATGCAAATGAATCTTTTATTCCATATAAGTCTTGATGTCCTGGGGTTCACTGAATCTGTAGGTTTCCACTCTTCAGGGAACAGTACTGTAAGTCATTGCTTTGCTTTGGCTGTCAGATTAAATTTTGTGGGTTTTTTTTTTTTTTTTTAGTATCTAGATGAGTTGTACTTTTTTTTTTTTTTAACCATGCGATCCACAGTAAAGAAAAATACTCAAGGGCAATGTGCATCTTAACTTTCACCAAAAATCTCTCACCAAACATTAACGTTTACTTTAATTATGAATGTATGAAACAAACCACAGTAATTCAGCCACACCTATGACTTTGTCATTAATAGGAATCACATTTTCATATCAAATTAATAATGGTGTAGCTTTCTGAAAATATTATTTACCCTCCTCATTACTTCAAAATTGTGGTGGTTACTAGACCTGCGATTAGATTGTATTATTTAATGCACTGATAAAGAAGCACAAATATTAGTCTATCATGATTTGCTAATATTTTGTAATTGTATTTCAATATAATTGGCTTCCTTTGCAATCTTGTGTACTCTGTCTAATCTATTTAAACATATCTTTCTGAGAAGGAAGCCATAGGCACCATCAAATTGCTAAAGAAGGCCACCATGTCACAAAATGGTTAAGAACCCCTGTTAGACAATGGTCTTAAGAACGAGGTTTTATCAAGTAAGAAAATAATTTTCAAACATCAGAAGCTCCCTTTATATATTCAAAGCAAAGCATGTGCTTTTATTATAAGCCATGAGTAAAGAGAACTCAGTCTAGGATGTAAAGAAAGTTCCCACCAAGGAGAAGAGCAAGTGGACAGATATCAGAGGGGCCTGGTAGAAGCCACCAAAGCAGTGAGGGCTGTTCCTCACCTGGAACAGACTAGGAAGATGTGACACTCCCTGGAGAAGATCTGCATCCACCTTGGTATTGGAGCAATCTTGCATCCAGAGGATAGGACGGCAATAGGAGAGGGAGGTCTCAAAGTTCATGGGCCTGATGTAGCACTTCTGTTTCTTCATAACCTGCCCCTGGTATGCAGAAAATCCAAAATTGAGGGGTAGAGAGGACCAGTGGGCCACCAGAAGCCTATGTTTGGAAAGAAGAGGCTACAAAATCAGGGGACTTTTGCAACCAGAAACAAATACCTGGGACTATGGATTTCAATGAACGGTGCAACCAATGAAATTCTTAAAAGACTAGAAGGGACTCATTGCACTTCAGCAGAAATCAGCACAGAGGCAGAGGGATTGTTCCAGACCAGCCACTCTGTAGCAGAAAATAGTGAGCACCCAGAAGAATGATCATGGATCCAAGAATCTATTATCCTCAACCCCACAGCCCCTGGACACCTCCCATGTAAGGGGAGGGGAAGTGAAGTTAAAACATGCAAGACTCAGCATTTATCCAAAGAGGCAGATTCTTTCAAATGGCACAATGAGTTATGTGTCTGCACTTCCTCCCCACTACCCAGCAGGATGGGAAGTTCCTGGGGGTAGTTTAGTTCAATTTTAGAGAACATTTTTGCACATCTGAATTGCTAGATATACATTCCAACCCTGCTGTATGTGTTTTGGCAATATGATATAGAAGTCAGTTTGGAGTCAAAGAAAGGACAAAGGGAGAAGTGTTCAGTTCCATGAGGGTGTGGGTGGCAGGACAGGTGGGTCAGGAAAGACATTGCTTGAGCTGTGCCTTGAAAGATGAGCAACTTTTCCAGAGGCAATCAGGCACTTCGCTTGAAAAAATCAACCTTGGTCGAGAAAGTAATAGCCTATACAGTGTGATTTAAAAGTTAACAGGAAGGACCTCTAATGGCCCCAACATAGACCCGAATACCACCATCAGAGATTAATTCTTTATATCTTGAATGTCTTCTAGCAGTGTAACATGCATGTGAATCACCCGTGCATCTTGTGATGCTTCAGATTCTGGTGCTGTAGGTCCGTAATGGGGCCTGAGATTCTGTGTTTCTAACATGCTCCCAGGAGATGTTGGTATTATTGGTCCGCAGGTCACACTTTAAGTAGCAAGGCTCTAGAATACATTAATAAATGTAGCTAAGAATTGTTAACATCTACCATGTCATTATTACATGGCCAGCATTGTAGAAAGCCCTCCATACATTATCACTGTGTTTGATCCTCATGAAAACCGTATGAGGAAACACAGAATTTTCAGTTATTTGAGAATGACTGAAATCTCAAATTCAGAGAATTTTCAGTAATTTGTCCAAGGCCATTGCTGTGATGAAACTGGAACAGAATGCAGGTTGCCTTATCCTGGACCCTAACTCTTAGCTATTAGACTCTACTGTAATACCTTAAGGTGACAGTTTTAGTTTTGTTTTTGTGAGTTTTTTTTTTTTTAAAGAAGCTGGACCTTTTGGTAGAGGCCAGTATGTATAGAAGACACAAATATCAGGTCTGGGGACTCCAAAGCCCAAATGCTCAGCCAATTCCACTCAGTTTCCAAAGTGGCCCTCGAAGCACTACCTCAGAACCCTGGGACTCTGGGATATTTAGTTTATAACCCAGTGGTTAGGGATGTTCCAAGTTATCCTTTCTGGGGAGAGATTAGTGGGCATTTAATTGGGAACAAACGCAGCATCTGGATGGAAGCTGTATCAGGGATGCTGAAAACAGAGAGGGGGCACAAAAAGAAAGATAAGAGGTTACAAATACAGCCACTGCTAACATTCCTATGTGCTCAGAGTTAGTTCTATCTTGGTACTGTCTTTCCTGAAGCCTGTTTACCTGCTTTCTCTCCCTTTCTCCCTACCATTAGCTTGTGACTCTGCTCCCAAAAACAGAAATGGTCTTCTGCTTTGCTCCTCCCAGGCTCTCAGCTAAATGCTGCCCGGATGCCCTGACAGTCAGGCTTGTTCCCTCCTGAGGTAGTCTTTTAGAGTATCTAGTCCCATGGTTTTAAAACTTTGCCCTGGGAAAACTGGAGCTCCTCCAGACCTTTCAGTTATGGTACCAGGTGGGCAGGGTAAGGTTATGGAGGAAGCATAGAGGAGGTTAGCAGAGGCCAGTGACTTGCCCATCACAGAAGCAGAGAACCTGAGAGCCTAAGGAGCTGAGAGCTCCAACTGCTGGTTTCTGTTCCAGATACAGGCCACCCTGGTGGGCACTCTGAGTCCTCCTCTGTGAACAATGGCCTGACTAGTGCTATGACTCTTGGATACTGATATGGGCTATAGACTCTTTCCCACTGCTTGCCCAGACCTGGTCATCTCTTACTTTAGGTTCAGGGGAAACTTTCTGCCCTGAGTCTCAACAAGTTCTGGAAACAGACACTGGATAACTGTTTTAAACAGATTTCAACCCTTGGAATGTCTCTAATCGTGCTGTAGTCTCTTCAATTCAGCTATCTGCTCTAATGTCACCTCCTTAGAGGAGCCTCCCCTGACCATGTCATCTAAACAAGCACTCCCATACCCTGCTTTGTTTTCTTCCTAGCACTTACCATTGCCTGACTTTATGTTATTTATTTATTACCTCTCTCTCCACTAGAATGTAAGCTCCAGCTCACTATCGTTACCCGCAGAACCTAGAACTTTGCCTGGGATATAATGGGTGCTCAATAAATATTTGTTCAATGAATGGATGGAAGGATGGATGAATGAATCCAATTCACACTGAACCACAGACTTATTCATTAGATCTGTGGGGCCTCTCTTTTCACAGGAAGGAACATAACATGAGCTTGCACACTCCCCAGAACATGGTAGTGACTCAATAATGAGCTGAATGAAAGAGAGAGATGGTTATGGGGAAGGAGGCTTGGCTTAGACCAATGATTTTTGCTGTGCGTGAAGGCACTGTAGACAAACTCCCATTCCCCCAACCCGGGTAGAATATCAAAATCAGAACATCTTAAGAAGCACTTTTATCATTACAAATATGTGGTCCAAGTTTAAAAATTATTTACAAATTGTAAAAAATTACAAGGAGAAAATGTGAAAAAGAAAGATTGTTTTCATGATACAAAAAGCACATGAGCTTTTTGTTCTTTGAAAGGTCAGCGTGGACTTATAATGGTTGCGGGCAGCACTGGAAGGACAGTCCCTGGGGCATCACTCTTTTGAAAATTCTGTAATTCTAAGCCTGCATACATCCCATGGCACGTGATCCAGCTGTACAACATCTCTTCCCTAAGGAGTGCCTCTTACGAAAGAAAATGCTGTTCAAATTGTTTTCCCCATCATAAAAAAAAAAAAAGCCATGGAAATTACCAAACCACAACTGAACTGTGGTCAAAGCAGTCTTGAATGAGCATTAACAAGAAGAGGGTGCCATGAAGCAAAGGCGAATTTTCCCTTTTCTTCCCTACCCCATACTGATCACATACAATTTTTCAAGATGATGGCAGCTATCCAGTGGGCGTTTAATTTATGCAAATCCACAGCAGCTCCTAGGTGGAAATGTCACAGCAAGGGGCCACAGAAGCCAGACCTCGATGTTCTAATTGAGATTCTGTCCCTGGTTGGCTGTGAAGAATGTAAAGTACCTCATATACAGCCCAGGCTGCATTTATTAAGTGTCCAAACCCGCTGCCGAATGAGGCAGATCAGATACTATAGGCTTTGAATTTTTAAATGACTGTTTAAAATTACACAAGTATCTGCTCATTGAGAAAAAATGAATAGAATATAAATAGCCAGGAGAGCATAAAAATGATCATCAACCTAGAGATAGCTACTGTTTATTATATTGATATTCCAGACCTGTCCCTAAGCATATGTGTACACATATTTTTCAAAATAAGGAATAATAATGTGCTATTTTATGGCCTGATTTTTTTCACTTAGCAATACATCATAAAGATCATTCATTGTCAAGGCATGCAGGTCTACATTATTAATAGATGGTTTCTGGTTTTCCACTACATAAACATGGTTGCAGTGAACATACTTGTAATCGAATATGTAGTTATTCATTTAGGATAATTCTCTAAAAGTGAGATTTCAAGGTATTTTCATTTTGAGATTTATGATATTACCTCTTTCCTGACAACATATTATTATTATTATTATTATTATTATTATTATTATTATTATTATTATTATTACTACTACTACTACTACTACCACTACTACTACTACTATATAAGCAGCAAACACTTACTGAGATCTTACTGTATGCCAGAACTATTCTAAGCATTTTATATGTACTAACCCATTTAATCCTCTACATGATTCTGTGTGATATGTGCTATGATGCCCATTTCACAGATGGGGGAAGCAAGGTCGAGAGAAGTTAAGTAACTTGATTAAATTACATGTCTAGCAAGTGGCAGAGTCCAGAATAGAACTCAAAAGAACAGTAGACTATTACATGTCTAGCAAGTGGCAGAGTCCAGAATAGAACTCAAAAGAACAGTAGAACAGTAGACCACCACACAGCCTTTGTCAATTTGATAAAGCAATCAACCTCAGGCTTTTAAGTTCTAGCCCACAGCTGGAGTTACAGGTATTTCTTAATGTTTTTCACATTTGTCCTCAGCCAGACATCCCTCACCTTTCATTCATCAAAGCAAATACCTTATCCAAGGAGTCTGCATCTGATTTCTTACCTGGAAAGACAAAATACTAAATATAAAACTGTTAAAACAGCGAAAACAAATGTGACAATGAATATATGTATGTTCATGTATAACTGAAAAACTGTGCTTTATACTGGAATTTGACACAACATTGTAAAATGACTATAACTCAATAATAAAATGTTAAAAAAAAAACCATTCTAAAAGATAGCCAGTTCTCCTTCTTTGGCACCAGTGGTGACTGTTGGTGACAGTCCACTGGAAATGCATTCTTATTTGGACAATGTTCCATTTTAACTCCCAAAAGTCCCCCATGTCATGGAGTCACACCTGAACCTCTCAGCTAATTTTGCTTTCACTTTTTAATTGCAAATATTTGCAACCAGATGTCACTGAGAATTCAGTAGGGTTGAGGCGATCCTGTTTCTTACAGCTTTTACCCCTAAGTGTGGGAACTGCTTATAGATATTGTCTTCCCTTCCACTTTTACCACTGAAGCTGCTTGAGCTCCAGCTTTGTTCCAAAGAGCAGAAGAGCTAAGCATGCCTG
Organism: Camelus dromedarius; assembly: GCF_036321535.1. Taxonomy (NCBI): domain Eukaryota; kingdom Metazoa; phylum Chordata; class Mammalia; order Artiodactyla; family Camelidae; genus Camelus; species Camelus dromedarius. Next base: position 36,425,619 of record NC_087472.1, on the reverse strand, counting down.
ACCTGGGTTTGAATCTTGGTTTCACAAATATAAGCTATGCGACCTGGAGTAAGTTACTTAAATTCTCTATGACTTTAGTCACCTCATCTATAAGATTAGGGTGATAAAATAGCATTTTGTGAGGTGAAATGAGAAAATGAGTGTAAAACACTTAGAATGTGAGCTATTATCTTTAGAGTAACAATGTTATCTATTTGTCAAAAGCAAAAATTTTGGAGTCAAACTTCCTAGATTCAAATCTTGGCTCTGAAACTTTTTAGTTGTGTAAACTTGGGCAATTTACTTATTTTCTCTTTGCCTTAATTTCCTCATCTGAAATAATAATACCTACATCATAGGGTTCCTATGAAGATTCAATGAGTTAATTTATGTAAAGTGCTTAGAAGAGTACTTGACACAAAGTAAGTGTTGGTTATTATTGTTGTTGTTGTTATTATTATTATTAAAGTGCATGACCTGCTTTAAACAGGCTTTTAAAACACTAGTGAGGATGTGGAGAAACAGGAACCTTCATACATTGTTGATGGGAATGTAAAATGGTTTAGCCTCTGCTGAAAAAGTTAGTTCCTCGATATTTTAAGCATTTAAAATTACCATAGAACCAGCAATTCTACTCCTAATATATATTCAAAAGAATTGAAAATGGAAGTCCAAGCAAAAACTTGTACACAAATGTTCACATCAACATTATTATTAATAGGTGAAAAGAATCAAAAGTCAATCAGCTGATGAATGGATAAATAAAATGTAGTATATCTGTATAATGGAATTTTATTTGGCCATAAAATGGAATGAAGTACTGATATAGCTACATCATGGATAAACTTTGAAAACATTATGCTAAGTAAAAGAAGCCAGTCACAAACCATCATATAGTACATGATTCTATTTATGTGAAATATCCAAAATAGGTAAATCCATGGAGACAGAAAGTAGATTAGTGGTTTCCTGGGGCTGAAGCAGAGAAGGAGGGACAGCAGGAATGGGGAATGACTGCTAATGTTTATGTGGTTTCTTTTTCTTGAGGTGATGAAAGTGTTCTAAATTTAGATTGTGGTAATGGTTGCACAATTCTGTAAATATACTCAAAACCATTGGATTAGATACTTTAAATGGGTAAATTTTATGGTATATAAAAAAAATATATAATACCTCAATAAAATTGGGGTTTTTACAGGCCTGTATACATAAGAGGATTAAGTTCCCCTCATACCACTTGACATCAGTTTTGGTCAAATGTGATGAGGTCTTTTTGGGGTTCTAATAAGAGGATGATCAGAGCAAAACTGGTCCTTCTCCTGGCCAATGTTAACCAGATTTCACCATGGCCCTCCAGGATCTTTGTAATCAAATCATCTGTGTTGAATCTTTGTGCAGCCATGGGGATGCTCATTGTCCTGTCATCTACTGTATTCAGGATAATTTCATGCTGTAAATGAACCCTGGTGGAGAGCAAGGACTTTTTCTATCTTATTCTCCATTGTATCCACAGTGTCTATTTGGCACATAGTGGGTGCTCAATAAATATATGATAAATGAATATACTGATAGATAGACAGAAAGCATGAGTTGTAGAAAGACTTTGAAATCAGGAGTTGGATTCAAATCTCACCTCCAGTAATAACTAGGTATGCAACATTGAGCATGTTGATTACTTTTTCTCAAACTCAACTTCTTATAAAATGGACAAAACAGAACCTCCTTCATAGGCAGTAAGTTTTAACTGAGATAATACATACTATGCGATAACTCAACAAATGTTAGTTTCCCTCACTTTTCTTCCACCAATTAGAATAGCTCTGGAACCCTAGAGAGTTCTCTACTACAAATAGCTTTGTGTTAAGTCCTGTTGTAGCAATAAACATGAGCATTGACACTTTCTTAAGCACAAACTTAATGTCATATGATATCTGTCCTCAATCATGGAAGCTGGCAATGAAATTTGAGCCCATAAAATGCCAGAATTGGGAGGGCTGTTAGTAATAGATCATCTAGTCCAAGCCTTATAACTGATAGAGAATCTTTAAATGCCACAACATTAGTGACCCATTTGGAGACTCTGGCTTAATTTTAAAAAGTGGGCAAAGAAATAACTGGCAAGGTAGATGGCAGACATCTGGGGGACCATCAGTGAGAAATTCCAGGAATGATTCATTGTCCTCACCCTTGAAAAAGTCCCGTATGATATCTGACAGCTTAATCATCCTGTGTATTTATACAGGGTTAGGCAAAGGTCACTGTACAAGAGAGAATCACTAGAGGAACAGGTGTTGATCTTCAATCTTCTAAATATATTAGTCAAAGCAGAATGTATGCAGTGGGGAAAAACAGTCAGCATATCTATATAGGATCTTTACACTTCAGTTCCAAGAACCAAATTTTACTTTCTTCACTAAGCTTTAGGCCTTGCCTTCACGAAAAGGAACTATCTGAATTCGGCTCCCTGATGTCCAGTGAAAGGATGGCATATAAATAAAATAGGCAAACAATGTTTTCATTTATTAAGGTCCTGAATCAAAACCAAACCATTAGCTTATGAAATAAATAATTGGTTGATTTGGAAAGTAAATAAGGATAATTAACTTGCTAACTTGTTTTCCATACTTGATAACTCCAAGTATGACAGATATGTCTATTTATATTATATAGAGAAAGTGCATGTCACAAATTCTGTCTCCTTATTTATAAAATGCACAGAAGCATCAAGGGTAATACTGGAAGCCTAAGAGGAAAAACAACACTGGGAGGCAGTAGAGCCTAGTGGTTAAAAGCACAAGCTTGTTTTCAGTCAAGATCAAAACCTAGGCTGATGTAGATAGTAATCCAACATCCTACCAACACACACACACACACACACACACACACACACACGCACACATACCACAAACTCACACATTCTAGATATGTAGAAATGCCAGATTTAAAAGTATAAATGTATACTTGATCTTGAAAAGAAGAATAGAAATTTCCAGGTACCAGAAACAAAGAAAATACCCAAAATGGTGAGTAGAATTTGAAGACTTGTGACTCAAAGGGATAAGTGAACCAGATATAGTTCTTAGGATCTGAATTTTAATACTTAAAAGAGGATGAGTCCGGGCTGCAAGTTCTATGTGTAGTGGCAGAGTTAAAACTGGCATACCTGGGAAAGGAGGAAAGCAGAGAAATGAAAAGACTGTCTTCTTAAAAAAAAAAATCTAATTGCTGGCCTGAGAAGAGCAATTATGTACTCCTTGCCCCAATTCATAGGTGAAAAGAAAGTCATCCTGAAAAAAAATCAATGACCCTAGACAATGTGACTTGAAAAGAAAAGAAGCAATATATATATATATATATATAAAATAAAAATAAATAATATATCAATAATCACAATCCATGTAAATGGATTAGAAGCACCTATTTGAAGACAGAGACAATCAGATTAGATATTAAAAATTAAGCTATATGCTGCCTATAAGAGACATACCTAAAACATCGTGAATCAGAGAAGTTATAAGAAAAATAGGGGGATAGAAATAGATGGAACAGGCAAAATGGAATCTAAAGTCAAAAGCATTAATAAAGACAAAGAGATGCATCACTTAATGAATAACAAATCACCATTCACTAAAAAAAGTTCTATGCATCTTAAAATATGGTTCCAAATGTATAAAGTGAATGTTGACAGAATTAAAATGAGAAATAACCTAATCCATAATCATAGTGAGATATTTTAACACATCTCATTTGGGAACTGATAAAGTAGATAAATTTATCAGGGATACAAAAAATTTGAATCAAATGAATAAAACAATAAAATTGAGCTAATATATAAATATATAAAAAAACACTGGCCAATCTGATAAGGCTACATACTGTATGAATCCAACTATATGACATTTTGGAAAAGGCAAAACTACAGAAACAATAAAAAGATCAGTAGTTGCCAGTGGTTGCAGAAAGGGAGGGATGAATCAATGGAATGCAGTATTTTTAATGCAGTGAAACTATTCTGTAAAATACTACAATGATAAGTTCTTGTCATCATACATTTGTCCAAACCTATAGTGTGTAAAACACAGAGCAAACCCTAATGTAAACAGTGGACTTTGGGTGATAATGAAGTGTTTAAGTGAAGGGTCATTTATTGTAACAAATATATGACCATGGTGGAAAATGTTCATAGTGGGAAGAGATGTTGATAGTGGGGGGAAGGGAGTATATGGGAACTCTCTGTACTAACTCACTTTTGCTGTGAACCTAAAACTACTATAAAAAAAAATAAAGCCTATTTGTTAAAAAAAACTTTAAAAAACACAGACAAAAGAATTAAAGGCTTTAGAATGAGATCAGATAGCCTAGAATCCCAGCTCAGCTAAATACTAGCTGTGTGTAGCTGTGTGACTTTGGAAAATTTGCTTAGCCTCCTTGTGCCTCAATTTTCTTATTTTGTACATGAGGATACCTCATAGAGTTGTTGTGAGAATTAAATAAGTTAGTACCTGCACAGTACTTGGCACATAGTATAATAGTAGCCATTGTTGGCACATAGTATAATAGTAGCCATTGTTACTATCGGAGACTGATGGAAATGAATGGGTTCTTAAATTATTCAAGGATCTAGAACTACATCCTCTCCTAGTAGCTTAATCTAATATCTAGTTTCTCATTCATTTGGATACTTTCTCTTTACAATAATGAAGCCTGTTTACTCTAGTTTGGACCATTGTAGAACTGAAGAACATGTTTATCATCCTCATAGTAACACTCCAAGAGCTTTGGATGAGATAGGAGCCTGGATTCTAGTCTCATCTCCACAATCACCTAACAGGTTGCCTTTTAGTACTTTATTTTGTGCCTTCCATAAGAGGATAATAATTCCAACCCTACTCTACCTACCTCCCAAATTTGTTGTGAGGACTTTATAAAATAATGTGCCTGATACTGTTTGATAGTTTAAAGGACTCTATAAATGTAAGGGATTAATAGTTACCTGAAGAAATGTTTTAAATTATCTCTTAATCATCTCTGTTCAAACTTAATTACTCTAACCCTTTTCATGTTCCTCTGAAAATGTGGATATAAATAAAATATTAATTACTTAATTCATTCATTTCACAAACATGAATTGAGGGCCTACTTCGTGTCAAGCACACTATTAGGTGCTGAGGGAACATGATTAATAAAGCATTGTCCCTGCCACCAAGAAGCTTAAAGTCTAATAGAGAGACAAACATGAAAAATAAATGTGTTATATCATGGTAAGTGTTTTGGGACAGATAAAGAAATGCTATGGGAATATAGATAATAGGAGATTTATTCTAAGGGAAGCTATGAAATGCTTCACAGGGAAGGTGACATTAGTGCTGGACTTTGAAGGATAAATAGGAAATTTCCAGATGCAGAAAAGAAGAGCATTTAAGCAGGTGGAATAGCATAAGTAAACTCATGGAGGCATAAAATTACATGGCATGTGTAATGAGGATGATATTTATGCATGGTGAGAGATAAAGCAAATGAAGTGCACTTGGTAGTGAATTATATTTGGAAAATGTTGGCTTTAAGATGCCTATGAAACTTCTCTTTGGGTGTTATAAACCAATGGAAACATAGATATGGAGTGATTTGGCGGTCATCAGTATATAGGTATTAGCTAGATATGATGAGGGAGACAGAGTGATCTTGAGTAATATTTGTGTTTCTTGTTCGTGTGACTCAGTAGATAACGGTGCCTTCACTGATATAAAGAACATATAGGAAGAGGAATATAGGGGTAGGAGATCACATGGTCCTTTGGACATGTGGATTTTCAGGTACCCATGGGACATCCAGATGAAGATGCTCAGTAGCATTTGAATATATAAATATAATATTCTAGAAAATGAATTTGGTTGGAGATATAGAGATGGTAGCTGAAGTAAAGGAAATGGGTAAAATTGCTCAGGAATAGTGTGTAGAATAAGAATAGGAGCTAGGACAAAGCCATGGTGAATACCAACATTTAACAACTAGGCAGAGGTATGGGTCCAGCAAAAGAGATCAAGGAGGAACTAGAGAAATATGATGAGGACCAAAAGTGTCACAGAAGCCAAAAGAAGAGGATATTTCAAGGGGGGAGAGGCCAACTGTGTGAAATACTGAGGACTGAGAGATCAAGTAATATAAGAACTAAGTGCCCATTGAATATTTATTGAATAACTGGTTTTCACTTGCAATTTTCTGGACACAAAGGACTCTGAGAATATCAAACCTGAAAACTAGAAAAAGCACTGACAGTCAGTGCCTTGTTTTCCACCCATCTGGTAACTGATACACCTTCCTCAAGTTCAACAATTATTATATGTGCTCCAACACCTTGGTTTCCCCCTTGCCCTGAGCTGCCCAGACAAGGAAATCACCTGGCTACTTGTTGGAACACTTGTAATCAATTCAAGCAAAGTAAAAAATATCAAAAGCTTAGCCCGAAATGAAACTGACCATATAGGCCTCCCCAGGGTGCAGAGGTTTATGAGCTGTGCCTGGACTATGTTAAGAAAATTAAAACTGGGCTTGTAACAAAAAGGCCAAAGTGTCAAGTCACTGAAAGCAGAAAATTCCACTTGCAACACAGATACCCACTCCCACGCTGGTTTATGATGAGAGAAAGTGAAGATTTACAATATGCTTTCCATAAAGTTGTGACAGCCATTGAGCTGGGGCCTCTAGGGCTGCCCAGAGGTTCTACCTCATTATCCAGGGAGAGAGGGCAAAGTGCTTAGTCACAGAACAGGCTTTGTCTTTAAGAGGACCACCTCTTACACCTGGACTTTTTCAGTATTTATACTAGAATTGAAGCAAGAAGTAAGTTGGTTCTTCAGTCTAAGCTCAAGAAACAGTTGTTGTGTACCAACTGCAGATGATTTATTTAAAGTCACTCTTCTGACATCCTTGGAAGCTATACAAGCTAGTATAAGCTAGGTTATGCCGCAGTAAGAAGCAATCTCAAAATTCTAGTGGCTTATAGTAAACATTTATTTTTTGCTCATACTACATATCCAAATAGGTTGGTTAGAAGGCAGTGGGGAGGACACTACTCATAAGCAGATCTTAGTTGTCCTCATTCTGGAATCCTGGCTAACAGAAAAGGAGGTACGTTGGATGTTGCCAGGTAACGCATCACGTAGAAAAGGGAAAGTGGCAAAGCAAGCACTGGTTCTTCCAGTTCACACCAAGAAGTGACACATGCCACTTCTGTTCATATTTTATTGACCAAAGCAAGTCATATGTCAGAGTTTTATTTTGAAAGGGTGGGAGAGTATCATCCTTCTGTAGGTAGAGGTACTGCAGGAAGGAATGCCAAATATGATTGAAAAATATAATAGCCTATCAGAGAAGACAAAAAAATTGTTAAACCTTGAATAGATTGCTAGGATGGGTTACACTGGCTGACTTTTAGCTCTACTGAATAGTGGATAAATGATCAGGAAAATGATATGGCTTTTAAAATCCATAATGGTAGTACACATCTGATCCTGGCACTCCTACCCACTCCCTTCAAAAAGAACCCAGAACATGGATTGTAAATTTAGTACAGATCAAAGGGAGAATTTCTCTCCAAAGGGCAGCACCAGTGAGACATACTCAGGTGTTTAGCAAATCCTTTCCACACCACACATTTATCCACTCATTCAACATATATTTATTGAGCATCTACTGTGTTCTCAAGCATTGTGGTAGGTGCTGGGAGAAAAACAACAAACAAACACTTGACCCCCACCTTTATGGAGTTCACAGTCTAGTGGGAGACAGATATTAACACACAAGTTGATACATCATCACAAATTAGGATGAGTGCTGTGAAGAAAATAGAAGTGCAATATGAGCAAAAGAGGTGTGCCTACTTAGATAGGGCTGGTCAAATAAGGCATCTTTGAGGAGATGACATTTAGGTTGAGATTTGAAAGATATATAAGATATATAAGAACCAGAAACAAAGTCACTGATACAAAGAATAAACTGGTCAACCCAGGCATTTCCTCTTTGGCAGCCAACGACTTCTGTTAGTCTTTATTGGAATGAAGCCTCAACAGTGGATTCTGAAATGGTAGCCAAATAGTTGGCAGTGGATATTTTCATGACAGCTATGTCTGGTTTCTCTACTTTGTTTCTGTTTTGTTTTGTTTGTTCATTTCTTTTGTTTTCTAGATTCCATATATAAGTGAAATCATACAGTATTTGTTTTTCTCTGTCTGACTTATTTCACTTAGCATAATGCCCTCCAGGTCCATCCATGTTGCTGCAAATGTTAATAGTTCTTTTTTATGGCTGAGTAATAGTCCATTGTGTGTGTATCTATATATAGATATCACATCTTCTTTACTCATTCATCTATTTATGGACACTTAGGTTGCTTCCACATCTTGGCTATTATGAATAATACTGCAAAGCACATTATCTTTTCCAATTAGTATTTTCACATTCTTCAGGTAAATTCCCAGAAGTGAAATTGCTATATCATACGGTAGTTCTGTTTTTAGTTTCATGAAGAATCTCCATACTGTTTTCCATAGTAGCTGCACCAATTTTCATTCCCACCAATAGTGCAAGAGGGATCCCTTTTCTCTACATCCTCACCAGAACTTGCTGCTTCTTGTCTTTTTGGTAATAGCTATACTGACAGGTGTGAGGTATCTCATTGTGGTTTTTATTTGCATTTTCCTAATGATAAGTAATGTTGAGCACGTTTTCATGTGCCTATTGACCATCTGTATATCTTCTTTGGAAAAATGTCTATTCAGGTCCTCTGCCCACTTCTAATCAGGTTATTTTTCCTTTAAATATGGAGTTGTATGAGTTCTTTATATTTTTTGGAAATCAAAAAACCCTTTTTGGATATATCATTTGCAAGTATCTTCTCTGATTTAGTAGGCTACCTTTTCTTCTTGTTGATCATTTTCTTTGCTGTGCAGAAGATTCTTAGCTTGATGTAGTCCCATTTGTTTATTTTTGCTTTTATTGCCCTTGCCTGAGGAGATTGATCCAAAAAAAAAATATTAAGACCAATGTCAAAAAGTGTACTGCCTATGTTTTATCTATGTTTTATTTAAGCATTTAACCCATTTTGAGTTTACTTTTGTATTATAGTGTAAGAAAGTGGTCCAGTTTCATTCCTTTGCATGGAGTTGTCCAGTTTTTCCAACACCACTTATTGAAGGGATCATCTTTTCCCTACTGTATATTCTTGGCTCTTTTGTCATAAATTAATTGCCCATATAAGTATGGGTTAATTTCTGGGCTCTCTATTCCATTCCATTGATCTATGTGTCCATTTTTGTGCCAGTAACATATTGTTTCAATTACTTATCATTTTGTAGTATAGTTTCAAATCTGAGACTATGATACTTCCAGTTTTGTTGTTCTTTCTCAATGTTGCTTTGGCTATTTGGAGTCTTTTGTGGTTTTATACAAATTTTAGGATTATTTGTTCTAGTTCTGTGAAAAATGCTGTTGATTTTTTGATAGAGATTTCACTGAATCTGTAGATTGCTTTGGGTAGTATAGCCATTTTAACAATATTGAGTCTTCCAGTCCATAAGCTCAGTATATCTTCCCACTTAATTGTGCCACCCTCAATTTATTTCCTCAGTATCTTATGGTTCTTAGAGTACAGGTCTTCCAACCTTCTAATTAAATTTATTCCTAGATACTTTATTCTTTTTTAAAATTTGCATTCTTTTTTATTGAAGTATAGTCAGTTTACAAGATTGTGTCAATTTCTGGTATACAGCATAATGTTTCAATCATATATATATATATATTCATTTTCATGTTCTTTTCATTATAGGTTACTACAAGATAATGAATATAGGTCCCTGCACTAAATTTGTTGTTTGTTTATTTTTAAATTGATATAGATTGATTTTTGAATGTAGTAATATTATAATTATTGTATCTAATAGCTGCTGAACACTTACAACCTTATCTTAATCCTTGCAAAATCCATGTGAAATGGGTACTATTATTATCACCCTGACTGTACAAATGAAGAAAACAAGCTCAGAGAGGTTAAATGACTTGCTAAAGTCACACAGCCAATATGAGGTAAATCTGGGAATTGAACCTAGAACTGGTTAACATCATTTCTCATATCTTTTCAGTCTTTTCAGTCTGCTACCCTCCCTTCAGGTGCTGATCAGAAATTCCTTAGAATATGAGCTTCTACCATTGTATAAATAAACAGGGGAACTTGACTATAACAAGTAGGTTTTATCAAAGGTAAGGATTCTCTCTCTCCTGGTCTTTTATTTGAACAAAAGTCCCTTTCCTGGAAGTCATCAAAACTGACTGTTGAATCAGGGCCAAAGCTCTTTGGAAATGCCTTGAGATCCATGGAGTGGGTGGAGGTAGCAGAAGGTGTAATGATCAAGCTCAATTATTCTAAGTTCCAAGATCCACATTCTAAGGGTGGCTGTCAGAGCCTCCTGTCCCAGAAATGATACTGTCCATCAAGCTGCCCTTAAAAGGATTCATGTGTGTGCAAAATCCATCTGACTTTCTCCTTTAGTGACATAATGGAATCAAGGACTCTCTGGTGACTCAGAAGGGGCTTTCACAGCAGAGTAAGAAAAACTACTTCATGTAACTGTTTTCCCCAGATGATTAAATTAAACATCTTTCCTTGTTGTTGGATTTATTTTTCACTTTTTAAAATAAACAATCCCAGGATTTTTTTCCCTCTCTAGTCTCCTTATTACTATACCACAGACAAGAGAGACATTTGACACAAACAATTTGGGAGCAGAATTTACAGTGTTTATTAGATTTCCCTTTGTTTTCTTGGTTAATCCAAATAAACATTTCCCTCCTCTTTTAAAGGAAAAAAGTATCTGGGGCCAACTTTTTCAGATCACTTCTCTCTCTCTCTCTTTTCCCAAACCCCCAACCCCTACCTCCATCTCATGGTATCTCTTCCTCCACAAGTTCCCCAACTCATTGCTGTTTTTGTTATGTTTTGTTTTTACTTCCAGAAGAAATTTCAGAGAAAGGCACATGTTCCAGCTTCTCCAGTTCTTATTTCTCCCAAGAATGGCTCCAATGACTATTCCTTGTACTATCTTACTCAGTAGACTCAAGTTTTGTATTTACCTCCCTTCCCTTCAAACCCTGTGATCCCCTCCTAACCAATCCATAACCGTATATGGCCATTTCACTTTCAAGGTATCAAAGAAGGGGATCATTTCTTGTTTTTTGGCCTCCAGTGAGTCCAAAGCCTGAGAGATTTCCTTTATTTGGTTTCCTGGGCTCCCTTGATCTATCTCCTCAATTTTCATCTCTGTATCTGAGGCTCTTAGTCAGTTGAACAAGCTCTCAAATGTTCATCTAAAGCAGAGGTAAGAAAAATAAATAAACCAGGGTCCCATGTTCAGATGTCTCTAATCCAAGTTCTGTGGAGGTGAAGGGACACCATTCTGGAAAAACAATTGGGTCAGACCGGAGCTGCCATTCAGCAAACAGCTGCCTTCTTGGCACTAATAACTACTTGTCCTATTTACTCATTGAGTCAGAATTTTAGATCCCTTTCTCTCACAGTCACAAGGTCCTGACAGGGAAACTATGAGGAAATGGGGAGGCACATTGACTGTCCTTTTCCTAAGGATGGGAATAACCTGAGCAGGTGTGACCAAGGGGAGCGGGGAGAGATCCTAGGGGCACAGGGCTCCAGGTCCCTGCAAAGGGTGAGTAAAGAATCACCTTGCAGCAGGAGGAAGGCCTCAGGGTAGGGAGATTGAGGTCTCTCGATCTACTATAAAGAACTACATTATCTTTCAGCTTGAGATATATGAAGATTCTCAAAATCGGAAGAAGCTATCTGAGCTGCTGAGGTACTACACATCTGCTTCTGATAATGAGATGGTTTCTTAATCTGAGACTACTGTGGCTATATTACAAAATTGCTCCAGGCTCACCCTAGGCAGGCTCTAATCCCACATCATGCCCTCCTTAGCCAAATACCTCTCCCTGTCATGTCCAGTTTATTCTACAGATGTGTTCAGAAGTACTGGTGTATCCTGGCCATCTTATATACTGTGGATTCTATTTTTCTCACAGAGAAGTCTTTAAGGAACAACAATGTTTGGTTGAGCAGACCTTAGCTAGTAGGACATTCTGCAAGACAAGAACACATTTCCCAGTCACCATTAGTTAATATCCTCTTTATGGCTCCAGAAATGTATTTCCAAGTAATAGAATATGCTGATTGGCTGAATCACAATAACTAGTCTGGACTAGACTAGGCTAAGCAGAGGCAAGCATTATGAGATATTCATAACAGTAAGGTTGGTTGGAATGTCAGCATCTCCTCCATCACATCCTTCTCCATCCCTCCAATTATGCACATAATGGGACAGGAGGTAGCCAAATACACATGTAGCTGGCAAAGAAAAAACTAAGATAGCAGATAGCAGAAATAGAGCGCATGCTTGCGGGAAAGGGGAGGAAAAGAAGAGGGAATAAGACAGGCCATCACATAGAAAGGTGCTCAAGGCTTCAGGAATTGCCTCTGGCTAGACAGGAATTGACACCTGGGTTCCAAGAAGTCTGACAAGCAGCTAAATCAGGTGATTGGAGAAAATTGGGTTAAAGACCAATGACAGAAGGGCCATCCTGATCAGGAGCTATCTCCTAGAGAATGAGTTGTCCTTAGGAGGTGAGTTATACCAAAAGTCCTTCTTGAACAGGAATAACCCCTGGATACTACAATTCCAATAATAACCAGTCAACAGTTATTAAGCTCCTATTATGTGTCATGTGTGATTGGGGTACTAAGATACTAGATCATGAGGTCACAATCCAGTGGTGGAATTTCAATCACAATCCAGTGTAGTCACCATCTCCCAGTCACTCTGCTAGTCCTAGGGATTCAGCAGTGAATAAACAATTATGGCCTTTAGAGACAGCTATGTGTTTACCAAAATCCTTTCCCTCTTCTTCCCAGGTACATAACTAGACTATATTTCCCACCCTTCCTTACAGTTATATGTGGTTATGTGATTGAGTTCCAGCAAACAGAAAGTAAATGGAAGTGATGTGTGCCATTTAACGGATCTGGCCCATAAAAACCACCTTAGGTGAATGATTGTCTCTCTCTTCTCCCATTAATGGGCTGGATGTAGATTCTCAAGAGGACATTAGAAGCCACATGTTAAAGATGCTAGCACCTCCACTGGCCTGCCATCACCCACCCTGCCATCACCAACTGAACTTTATAAGAGTGAGAAGTAACTTCTACCTTGTTATACTATTGAGATTAAGATTTGAGGGTTTATCTCTTACTGAAGTTTGCATTAAATCAATACCAAAATCAGAGGTCCATGGAGCTTACAGCCTAGTGGGTATATAGTAGAAGAGTGTCTAGAATCCTATGGAAACATAGAGGACAGAATGATCAACTTGGTCTAGGACAATAGCAGCAGACTTCATAGGTTATAATGTTTGAGATGAGTCTTTAAGGGGAAAAAATTCCCCACAAGAGACAATGAGTTAAGTTGAGGGCAGCGTATGCTAAGGCACCCAAAGTGAGAGAAGTCAAGTATGGTTGAAGAGCAGAAGGCAATAGGGTTAGGGGAGGTCCTTGGGGATTCAAGCACTGATGAGAAATGAAAAAATGCCACACCACTATGTGGACAGAAGTCTATGTGATCCTAGGTATCAGTACACTTGGAAACATATGGAAGTTTGGAGTGGGCCAGCATGAGACAGTTTCCTTCAAGAAGTAAATCCAAGCCAGCTCCCAGACAGGACCAAGGGCCAAAAATGATGGCTTTGACCTCAGTTCTTGCTGAACTCCATGATTCCTATCCTGCAACCCATCCCTCAACTTTCCCACCCTTATCCACTGGAAAAGGAGCCCAATGAGTAGTCTTGTCCTCACCCCCCCCCCCCCAGTTCACAGGAGTTGCTCTTCTGGGCAAAAATCCACAGGCTGTGCTCTGCAGCTGTAGCCCGTGAACAACTTCCAGGAGGCAAGATCCCCGGAGCTAGGAGTTGAAGGGAAAGAGCAACCACCTGCATGTTTTGTTGTGTCTGATTAATCTCAGACAAATATTACAATGCTTCATATGTTCCTGGACAGCTCTCCAACATCCTGCAGTTAGCCTTAAATGGATATGCTCCACACAGGAAGATAGAATGAGGGTGACTCTGATCTGAGGGTGTAGATAAACAAATAAAACTATAGACTGAAATGGAAGGAAACTTTGAGATCACCCAGTTCAAATGCCTTGTGCAACAGATGAGAAAACAGGTTCAAGGAGGGGTCATGGCTTGCCTTACATCACAGAATGAGTCAGTAGCACAGACAGGACCTCCAGGTCTCAACTCCCAGCCCAGTGTTCTTTCAACTGTACTCATCAAGCATCTAGACCAGTTGGAAGAAGGATGCTGAGAGTTACTAATGAAGGAAATGGTGGGAGGTTCCAAGGCAGGTAAGCTTAACATCTGGCCAAAATGTTACAGACAAGGCTTAGTCATGTGCTTTCCTTGTATAGTCTTTCCATTGGGTCGCATACATCTGAAAACAATAGGCAGAGGAAAAATTAATTTGAGCCCCATTCACTTTGTAGAGGAAGGAGACAGTCACCTCTGTGATCTGGTTTGAGGGGTGCAGAAAAGGCCTTCCTGCCCCAGATGATCTTTCCTATCAGCCTGCTATTCCAGGTAAGTATTGACTTTCCTGGAGATTGCCTCTAAAAAAGCCTTGGAGAGAAAACTCTGAAGGCTGTTTCCAGCTACTAAAATCTTAGTATGAATTAGGCACAGATTTTATTTCCAGGGGTTTTATTAATTCATATGGAGGAAAGCAGCAAATAATGTAAGCCAAGGGCCAGACCAATAGGTCATGTGGTGTTTGGACTTCTTTAGAACTTTCCTGTCCATCTAGAGAAAGTATCCCAGCTTTGGAGATTAACTGCAGTGAGAAAATAGCCCAGAGACCTGGATGGGGCCTAGAAATTCAGGTTGCCTCCTACTGCAAGTTCCAGGGAGCTCTGTTGTGTGCATGCTTTAATCCTAATCACTGCCATCCAAAGGTCTTGCTGGTCATGCCCTTGAACTTGCCACACAAGGAGTCCTCTCTTCACTTCTTTCTGCACCTGGATTCACAGCAATCATTCTTGCTCCTCATCCCTGGGGTTAATATAGTGAGGCATAGTTTACAAAACTCTCTCCCTGTACCTTGTAAGACAAGTAAGAGAGAGGGTCTTATGCTCCTCACTTTACAAGTGGGAAACCTATGGCCCAGAGAGATTAAGTGACTTGCCCAAAGTCACAAAAGCAATAGAGGTAATTGTCAAGTCAAACTGGAACCCAAGTGTTCTGTCTCCAAACCCTGTCTTCCTTCTCTACATTGGTATTCCTGAAGTGTTCTCCACAGAGCACAAGTTCATTAAGAATTACATTGGAAGAAAGAAGAGATCCATGATCTAATAATCACTTACTTCTTTTTCTACTCCCCTTGTGATGATACACGAGGTACATCAGCCTATTGGAGGCTTTGAGATGTAATCTGTATAATTCAGACTTTCCAAAAGAGTATTTATGAATAAGAACAGTTCACATTAATTAAGTACTTAGAGTTCCAGGCCATGCACTATGTATTTTACATGCAGTAGTTTATTATATCCACCAAACAGTCTTATGGTCTTAGTACTGTGCTTCTTCTGATTTTACCAATGACAAGACCAAGGCCTAGAGAGATGAGGTGACTTGCCTCAGTAGGGAAGTTCGCATAGTAGGAACATGACTAGAAAGGTTCTTAAACCCAGCCGTCAGATCCTATGCAATATTTGGCCACGAAAATTTTCTGCGCACAAGCCCTCTTTACATCCCAGAGAACTAGCCTCTTACAGAATCAATGTTAGGAATGTAGTTCCCCCATTCACCAACCTTTTAACAATAACCTTACGTTGCTCTTACTGCTTCATCTCTCAACACCCAGAATCACCCAGAAAAGGTGTTACTTTCTACCACTGAGCACAGAACCTACACGCTGGAAAATCAGACTGCTGTTTGGCTACAGGAGGAGAGAGAAAGGTGTAGAGAGCATCAGCACTGTGCCAGTAAGGCAACCAGAGACTGGGCCCTGAAAGATGAGATGCCACCAACTAAACAGGCCTGTTTCACACTTTTGTTCTACATGCTCAGAGGCAGAATCATAACAGAGTTCTCAGTTGAATCAGTCAAACATGTCTTCTCTCTACCCAGCAGGGCAACTGGAATGATACAAATCCACTGTGGGGCTGCCGCTGATTGCAATGCCAAGTAAATGGATCAAGGTAGGTCAGCTCAACTGAAAGCAGCAATTGAAGTCACTGGGTAGTGGTCCTGCCACTGGGTGTGCATGCACACACACATACACACACACACAGATTCAATATGCCAGAAAGACTGGCTAATGAGGTCAGTTCAGTCAAACAACCAGTCAATTTAATGGCGAGGGGGAAAAAGTAAGTCAAAGGAGATGCTTGACTAAACTAGTGAATCAATTCAATACAGTCATTCAATCCATAGAAAAGCTCCAGTAGACACAGTTC
Source organism: Camelus dromedarius (assembly GCF_036321535.1). Lineage (NCBI taxonomy): Eukaryota > Metazoa > Chordata > Mammalia > Artiodactyla > Camelidae > Camelus > Camelus dromedarius. The sequence goes on along the minus strand of NC_087472.1, from coordinate 36,409,072 downwards.
AGTTGTCTTTGGGGAAATAGCAATAATGAAGCACAGGACCCAGGAAAAGAGAGGTGAATTGCAACACAAAGAATTTATGTTAAATGTCAGGGAAAGTTTTTTGACAATGAAAGGGTGTCCAAATGGCTCCTTTGGAAGGAATTTCACAAGTGAAAAACAGTGGAAAATTTTCAGTAGAGAAACAAGGCAGGAGACAATATTTGCAACACATGAGACAGATGAAGAGTTGACCTCCTTCATATTTTTAAAGGCTCTTACAATTTGATATGAAAAAGACAACCCACACAATAGAAAAACAGCAAAGATTATGAACCAGTGAATCACTGCAGAAAATCTCTAGCTGCTAACTCAGAATCACAGCAGAGTGTCTCAGAATGCAAATGGCAAAGACATATATGATAGTACAAAATACTCAACTTCACTAGCAGTCAAAGAATCACACATTAATATAACAAAGAAATACATTTTATCCTTTACATTGCAAAGATAAAAAATTAAAAGATTGTCAGTATTCAATATTGGCAAGCATCTTCATACACTGCTAGTGGGAATGTGAATTATTTTTTCTGTTCTGGCAGAACAAAAAATCTTATAAAAATCTTAAATATACATACTCTTTGGTCCAGCATTCTCACTGTATACATGGCGAATTTAAAAAGCACAAGTATACAAGGAATGTAAATCAGCATTAGACAGATAGAGTGCAAAAAAAATGCAAACAACATATTATCCCTCAATAAGGGGATGGTAGAATAAATTAAGGTACATCCATGTAACAGAATATTCTTCAGGTATTTTTTAATTGATTATACCTATACTGTTGACCTGGAAGAATGTCCATGATACATTGGTAAGTAAAAATAGATTATAAAATAATGTATATGGTTGGTTTCATTTTTGCAAACCAAAAAAGGGGAGAAGCCTATGTGTCTATGTGTGCCTGTATATACAGAAAAGTATGGAAATACACACATCAAGATGATAATATATATTTCATTAGGAAGATAGAATTGGAGGAGGAAGAGGGGAAACAACTATTTTTTTTCCTTCATACATTGCTTTACTTTTTGTTACCATGGACTGTATTACATTTTTGAAGTAGAAAACATTAGCATTTTTATTTAACATGGAGGGGATATTACCTTTTCTAGTTAGCAAAAAATAAAGTGAAAATATTTCAGGCCTTTTCCACCTTTAAAATACTTTTTCCCAATACTCCAAAGTCTATTTGGAAACGACAGATGGCACTTTCCCGCTCCTAGAACCATTCTGTGCAAATCCAAGAGAAAGAATCCTTTCTCCCCACTGATTAGAATGTCTGTCACAGTGGAAGCTGGGCTCTTGGAAAGCTATGTTGTGGAATCAGGGCCAGAAGCCAGTACTGACGCCCGGGGTCAGATGACAGAGTATATGCTCCTTGCACAGGGTGTGTGACTACAACTAAAATATGAAAAACCTAATTTCTAATGTGTCTCATAAGCCAGTTCTAAAAGCATTTCCCAAAAAAGAAGTCCAAAATATTTGGGCAGTAGTGGCTGCTTTGGTATAAGCATGTTCCCCCAAGGTTGCTATTTGGAAGGACAACACTCAACCACTTCAAAGTGATTCTCATCTGTTAGTGTAAAATGTTCTGGTCTGTTGATATAAAAAACACAAAAAAGCAGTCTCGTTTTATGGCCCTACCAATTCTGCTAAGTGCAATAACTATCTAACCCTGGATATTTGCACTTTTAATTCAACCTTTATGGGAATTTCATGTGACTTATTGCAGAGCTATCCTGTTGTCACTGCACTTTCAGGGACCTGGGTCCTACGTAGTGGAAGCTGACTTCATTTGGAAAACCCGAAGGGCACTGTGGTTACTACTTCTACTACTACCGCTACTGAGAGAAGCTACCATTTCTGAGTGCCTGTTTACCATGTGCCAGGCATTGTGTCAAGTGACAAAGAAATTGAGTCACGAGGGGGCTGAGTAACTTGCCTAAGGCCACACAGCTAGAATAATTTGGAGCTAGAGAATGAAACCAGTCTGATTGAAAAACCCTTTGCCCTCACCCTCTTTGTTATATACCTTAAAGGGCCACAGTGGTTCTCCAGCTTCAGCTTTTAGTCCATTCATTCATTCATAGAATAATTCTACCACATTTACTGAGCATTTACTATGTGTAAGCTGTTGTGCTGGGACTACAGAGAAAAGTGAAATACCATTTCTACTCTTGATAAATTTATATTCTTGTGTAGAATAGAAGTAAGCAACCATAGCATAATGTAGTATGACAATGTAATATACACCAGGAACCAGAATGCTTGGGAACAAGTATGAGGAGCCCCAGTCCTGCCTGGCAGCAGGAAGAAGACAACTGTTTTATTTTTTTTAACATTTTTTTATTGATTTATAATCATTTTACAATGTTGTGTCAAATTCCAGTTTAGAGCACAATTTTTCAATTATACATGAACATATATGTATATATTCATTGTCACATTCCTTTCTCTGTGAGCTACCATAAGATCTTGTATATATTCCCCTGTGCTATACAGTATAATCTTGTTTATCTATTCTACAATTTTGAAATCCCAGTCTATCTCTTCCCACCCCCACCCCCTTGGCAACCACAAGTCTGTATTCTATGTCTATAAGTCTATTTCTATTCTGTATTTATGCTTTTTTTTCTTTTTTTTTTTTTAGATTCCACATATGAGCAATCTCATATGGTATTTTTCTTTCTCTTTCTGGCTTACTTCACTTAGAATGACATTCTCCAGGAGCATCCATGTTGCTGCAAATGGCATTATGTTGTCGGTTTTTATGGCTGAGTAGTATTCCATTGTATAAATATACCACCTCTTCTTTATCCAGTCACCTGTTGATGGACATTTAGGCTGTTTCCATGTCTTGGCTATTGTAAATAATGCTACTATGAACATTGGGGTGCAGGTGTCATCCTGAAGTAGGGTTCCTTCTGGATATAAGCCCAGGAGCAGTATTCCTGGGTCATATGGTAAGTCTATTCCTAAGGACAACTGTTTTAGGTCCAGAGAAGGCTTGATTTGAAACAGACCATCTCAACATGTATAAAGGTCAAGTCATGGATCCTGACTTTTCTTTAGTATTTTTGTTAGGATCTAGAAAGGATATGATATAAGAAAGCACCTTAAAAAGGAAAAAGTGGAAAGAGCCATGTGAAAAGAATACAGTCGTTCCTTTAAAAACAAGTTGAGAAACATTAAATCCCTGAAATTAGTATGATGTGGTTGGTCATTAGATACTTTCACTAATGCAATTAGAAATAAAAGCAAAGCACTTGATGAATTGTAAGCAGAGCAAAGCTATCAGAGCATGGAAGTTGCTTGAACTGCTTGAAATATGCAAACAGGTAACCATGGGTCAGCTTTTTGGTATCTGATGTGTGTGAGAAAGATTCTCTATCAAACAGAGTAATTACTATCTGGCGTAGATTATTTGAAGTTTATTGTGAGACAGGGAACTAATTGTATCTCAGAATTTATGTTTTTTTTAATCTTTATATTATCTTTTCTTTGAAAGACACAATATTTAGAGATAATAATGGATGCTGTTATTTTAATAAGTTTTCTTTCATAGGATAAAGAGAGATTGGGTCATGTTAATCTAGCTTCTCTTAGTTTCACATTAGAAGATGACTGTGGAATGGGCAGACAAGACCCAAATGTTCACTTAAGCTGAAAAACCTTGTCATTATCATGGATCTATACAGACAAAGGGGTCAAATTTACTCAGGAGGTTAACGAGTGCTGCTAAGGAGAAGAGAAAAAGGGTATGAGTATGAGCTCATTAGATTGAGCCAGGTGTAGAAAAAAAGAAAAGAAAAAGGAATCAGCTACAGCTTGCCAGCACTAAGTCAGTGCACACCAGCTTTGTGGAGAATGGTGCACCATCAACCCCTAGAATAAGGCATACTGAGAACAAGTGATGACTTGGAATTCATAGCTTATGTGGAAAACTTTCTGTTCATCCACTGCATCAGGAGAGCTTCCCTCAAGTAGCTCAATAACTTGATTGGACTTGTAGTTTGGTTCCTTCAGGGTGCTTTCTGCCATTCTAAGAGAGCGAGCGAGCAAGAGAAAGAGTGTTGGAAATAGTCAACATATACCAGCAATCTATTGCTGTGTAACCAATCACCTCAAAACTTAATAATTTAAAACAACACTTATTTGGCTCATAATTTTGTGGGTCACCTGGGTGGCTCACTGCATTGGGATTAGAGTGAGGCAAGTGAAATGCCCTAAGGCACAAAATTTAAGGAGGAATCCACTCTTAGGATCATGCAATTGTCAACTCTGTACTTGTATGATCCTCAGAATGAATGCGTCCTTAAAATTTGTGCTCTAGACATTTCACTTGCTTCACCCTAGTGCTGGCCCTGATGATTCTTCTGATCTAAGCCAGTGGGGGTTGTCCTTGCTGGTTTCTTTTATTCTGTGGTATGGTGGTCAGGTGGGTGGTACATCAGCTAACAGCTAGATGATCTAACATAGTCTCACTTACATGTCTGGCATTTGGTAGGCTATTGACAGAGGCAATAGGGGTGACTGAGCCCCATATGTCTCTTCATTTAGCATACTAGCACAAGCTTCTTCACCTGCTGTCCTTTACAGATTCTTGTAAGCAGTGAAAGAGAGCAAGTCCCAATGTGTGAGCAATTTTCAAGTCTCTGTTTGTATTACATGTGCTACTTGTTCTAATGGCCAAAATAAGTCACACAACCAACTCCAGAGTGAGAGTGGAAGGAGATTATACGAAGGCATGCAACAGGGATATATGAGCAAATTGTGACCATTACTATACCACAATGTCAAACAATAAATTACAGAAATTGAAGAGAATGGCTGTGCTGAATGCATCAACTGAATAAATTACTGATTTGTAACCAGGAGAGCACCAGAAGAAGGATTCTGTCCAGACTGCATTGGCCAGTCAGGAACTTCCTCACTAAAGAAATTAGACTGCATTGATGCAACATATGCATTCCTCAGAGTTTCAAACATGGGCTTTCCAAGGACCTGTCCCATTTGTGACTTGTTCCCTAAATCTCCACCTGATAAGAACCCTGAGAAGGACATCTTCAACACTCCCACAAGGCACACACCACAAGAGAAACCAGCAATTTGTCCCCTGGAAGAGGCTGAGAATCCTTGTTTTAAAGGAAAAGGAGCCTTAATTCTTAACCCTAAATACATAAACACCATTTTACCATGGGATATAAGCACTGCTTCTGTTTGAAGCTCAACTGCTCTCCAAATCCGCATCTAGTTACATAAAAAAGTTACCATTTTCCTAATTGGTTATGGGTAGAATTTGGCAAATAAACCAATAAAAATATCTGAACATTTACTACTCTTTTTAACCTCACCTCCTATTTAGCTAACGCACTCCAGTTCTATCTGGAATTTAGATCCTGACACAGTCAACCACATTGCCTCAAATCTGTCTTATAGGAACTCTATGGCCATTTTGATAGTGAGGAAATATCCTTTGTTCTTGTCTTGGGAACTCTGAAGAGCAGGATTCTGAAGAGCATGTTCCTTGCCTGCTAGGAGCTTTAACACACCGACAACTCCGATGTGTGCAAACAGGGGGACAAGGGAACAGTTAGATGATTGTGGAATCAGTCACTTTACATGGTGTACAAACATATCCTGAAACAAGCCATTTGGAGCAATTGTCAAAGATATCTAAATTTGGTATGAAAAGTGTCAGCAGTCTCAGTCACTTTTTCTTCCTTGGAAATCATTCCAAGCAAAGAGGTTCTGAGAGGCTCATTTTCACTTGGTGGAACCAAAGAGCACATTATTCACTGGTGAGATGAGCTGGCTATATTTTATCCATTGACAGTTATTCCCACAGGCAGATCATCAAAATGCAGCTGTTGGAGTAATTATGGGAAATGTATTCACATACATGTGATGTGGGTCATCTTCAGAAGAAAGACCAGGCAACTGAGGTGGGGCTTATTGTGAATATGCACAGGAACCTTATTTGAAGAAAACTCGCAAATTGTTGGCTTACCAAGGAATCTGAAGCAGTAACGGGAACACTGGGGAGAAGAGTGTCTCAGACCTCTCACCACACACAGCTTACCCAAGAGGTAGATCAGTTCCACTAAGAGCCAGCTCATTCTCTAAAACATTAGGTATTTTCCTGCCATTATTTAGGAGCAACTTTTCCCTTTCACCGAATTTTCACTGTAAATGAGAAAGATAAATAGGTTCTTTCAAAACTGAAAGCAATTAATTCCAGCATCAGACATTTCCAAAACCATTTCCATGACCTTCCCTATGATCCCTAACAACATTGTTCATTCTAGGTCAAAACATTCATTTAAGGAGCAGTGTTCTACATCTGCTTTTTGGATGCTCACACTGATTTAATAGGCTTTGGTGGAGTTACCTCTCAATTTTTGAAATGCAATTGGTTTTGGTCCCAATTGGGTGTAGAGGAAGGTGACATCACTAAGACATTAGGTTTTATCAAGATAATTATTCTCTAGCATACACTTTGGGAAGAAGAAAAGTCACTGACTACACGAGGGTAGATAATGCAGGGTTTGAATACTAAGCAGAAGAGCTCAGGCTGACCTTACCCCTCCCAGACATACTCTCTACTACATTTATACTGATTATCTCATTGTCATCCTAGCTTCTGTGTTTCTCACTCCTATAATTCCTATGTAGTCTCTCTACCCAGAAATACTTTCCTCTGTTTCCTTTGTCTATCAAAATCTTAATAAGTTTCTGAAGCCTAGATTAAGTCCCATATCTTCTGAAAATCCTTCCTTGACTGCCACCAGACTAAGGACATCTCTCCCTTTTCACAAACAGTAACACCTACACTAGCTCTTGGTGTACCTCTTGTATTGGTCTATGCCTATAAGTATTAGCCCTTCCTCCCTAAATAGATTCTAAGATGCTCAAAGGCAAGAACCACATATGTTATGTTGCTCCTGAAACACTCTCTTTCTATACACACACAGTGGCTATATAAGAGCATATTGTTCGAAGCAAACAATAAATATTTGTTCTTCATCTATGTGTCAGTAGGTGGTCAATAAAGACTTGAGTAGGTCTTTTAATGAAAGCAAAGTCCTCAGAATTGTTCTGAGGCAAACTTAGAGAAACAAAATAGATTGTTTCCCTGGCTGATAAATCATATTCCAACACCACTGGCTAAACTGATTTGCCCTATATGGAGAATTTGTGGAGAGGTGCCAACTTTGAGGGAGAGTGATGACTTCTGTTTTTCTACATGTACACGTAGTCATTTTGGTTGAATAATTAGTTAAGTGACTGGGGTTTATGGACTATTATTTTTTACTTTTCAACCCATGGTTATTACGTCAGACAGATATAACCTCAGTGGTAAGACAGCCATAGAGCCAAGCTAACCCAGTGAGAATGAGCAGTATCACCACAGCCAGGATGGCAGTCTGGGGAGATCAAAAGAGCCCTAAACTAGGGAATCAGGAAAGCCAAGCTCGAGTTTAATCTCAAGTCTAGCTGAGTGACTGATGGATTGGTCAGTTATTGCTTTGAGTCTGAGTTTCCTTATCTATAAAAAGATGACCAATAGCCCAAAAAGACTGTAAGAGATAAAAAGTCAATGCATCTTAAAACTGGCTGAGACAAGGTCTGAACAGACAAACAGCAGGAAATTTTTTTACCAGTTCTGGGCTGTACCACAGCTACAGCCCACTAAGTGTAGCTAATAGGCATTGGGAACAGTCCAGTGCTGTAGAGTTTATCCATCTGACAAGGCCAGGCACACTGTGCCTTATGAACCCAAGCTGTGTTGAAACCCAAGCCAGTGTTTAACTTATCACTATCTCAGTTCACTCGTATGTCATCCAAGTCTCATGGAAGGAGATGTTCTTTTCAAGCAAGAAATTTTACTGAATGCCATAAATATAAGCTGTCACCCCATCTCAAAGTTTTCAGGTTTGGTGTTGCTTAAAATACTTCTCTTTTATGGAGAAATTCAAATGCTCTTCAATTCCACAGGCTGTGTTCCATCACTGTTTCTGTGTTGAGGGGACAGAGGGATGAAGAATAATTACTCTGGTCAGACAAGAGTACTGAGACAAAAAAAGACACCTCTAACAACGTACAGATAGTGTTAACTGAGTAAATGGGTTAAGCCAGCATTTAAAAAATTCACGTGAACTGTTATTCATTCAGCAAATGCTTTCATGAGTAGATACTCTGTCAGGATTTGTGCTATGTGCTGCTTCAGGAGAAGACAAAGTAGGGTGGTTCATCTCTATCCAGAATCCTGCCTCTTATTCTGACTGCCTTTCATGGATGCCATGGTTAAGATGCTAGGAAGATTAAGGCTGTAGTTTGATCTCCTTGGACCTCTGAGTCAAAACCCCACAACTCTCACAGTCCTAGAGGATAAACCCTTACACTGCAGTCTTCATCACATTTCTCAGTCATCAGAGGCAAGGTGCAAAAATATTAAAAAGAGACAAGTTAAAAAGTGAGAAAAGCAAGCAAAAATGGTACTAAGAATGTAAACATAGGAGAATTAAAAATAGCCATGAAAATCAGATTAGTCAGCCTCAAAAAGGTCAAATGAGTCAACTTTTCCATGAACTTTCATAGACTATATACTTCTTTCCTCAGCCAAGCCTGGTATTCTTGGACCTCCAAGGCTCTAACCCACTGTGGGAAGGCCCAGGGGTAACCATTAGGGACATGGAAATCCCTAAATTGAATCAATGTTGGTGTCTAAGAACAGGAGAAAGAATCTTATGCAGGAACTCAGTAATCATTTGTTTAATGGTCCATTTGTAGGCACTGGGGGATCTAAAATGACATAATGGTTACTCTGCAGCTAAAAAGAATATTCAAAACTGATTATCCAGTGGTGGGTGACACTTAGAAATTCAGGTACAAAGCCAATATCCAGGAAATAGGTTGACGGATAGCTGGGCCCCAACCACTGGGTTAAGGGTTAATGACAGGATCCCTGTCCCAAGAGGACATAGACAGAGTGGAACTGGAGGTACTAGATAGTTAAACAAGACAAAATGAGTAATCAGAAAATAAGGCTGCAGGACAGTTAGAATTGGAACACAAAGTCAGGTCTCACCTAAAACAAGGTTAACCTAATGCCCTTTTCCCGGAGTATTAGACTAGGAGACTGTTAATCCTTCCTGACCAAGGCTAGGTTTGGTCCTTGAGAACAAATGGAGCTGAAGCCTACAGGAGGAAATCAAGTAACTTCAGCTCTGGGAAAAGGAGAGTACAGAGGCTCTGAAGTAGACAGCATTTGATACTCAAGAGTCCTGCCATCTGATAGGAAGCAATAAAAAGAAACAAACCAAGGTTTTATTGGCTCACTGTGTCATCCTTTCCCAGAGCACATTTATATTTTAATCCAAGATAAGAAATAAGTAGAGTGCCCATGTAAATATATTTCTGGATGGAGTTGGGGGTAAGGAGTGCAGACAGCAAGAAGAAATCTAGTGTATATACTCAATATGTGGAATTTAAAAAAAAAAAGAAGAAGAAAAGAAAAAAGAGGACACTAATGAACTCATCTACAAAACAGAAACAGACTCACAGACCTGGTAAACAATCTTATGGTTACCAGGGGAAAGGGAGTGGGAGGGGATAAATTTAGGAGTTTGAGATTTGCAAATGATAACCACTATATAAAAAATAGATTAAAAACAAATTTCTTCTGTATAGCACAGGGAACTATATTCAATATCTTGCAATAACCTTTAATGGAAAAGAATATGAAAAGGAATATATGTATATATATGCATGACTGGAACATTAGGCTGTACACCAGAAATTGATACATTATAACTGATTATGCTTCAATTAAATAAAAAGAAAGAAAGAGACCTAGTGTACCTAAATGGCACCTTGTCTAGGCATCCCAGAGATACAAATTGCCTATTTTTTATAAGGGAGGCATCTGAAATTTTTGCCTGGATTGCATCTTGAGACTATATGCTGGGAAGATGGACCTTCATAGAGTTGAATCCACTTGCCCATCCCTACGTCTGAGAGAAAAAGAAGGCATGGAACAAAGAGGCTGAGGCCCACCCACAGACTTGAAAGCAACCACCTGAAGTCCATCTGGATTTAGGTTTTCCATTTTAGGAATCAGAAACAGTTGACCAGAAACTATTACATAAGAAGTTGTAAATTTTACAACTTGGCTCTGTGTTTGCTATTTGTGCTTGTTCTCCTGGAGTGATCAGCCTTCAAACCTGTCAAGCAGCAAACTTTTTTGGTAAGTTATCAGATAGTAAATATCTCAAGTTTTGAGGCCGCATGTAGTCTCTTGTCACAACTACTCAACTCTGCCACTATAGTGCAAAAGCCATCACAGACAATATGTAAACCAATGGATGTGGCTGTTCCAATAAAACTTTATTTACAGAATGCCCAGATTTGGACAGTGGACTGTAGTTTGCCAACACCAGCTCGAGATCCTTAAATAGCTTGTAGGCTTATCATTAGAAGCATCAGCAGAGATGAGAGGCCAGGGTGATTGCCATCAACTTTACAACCAGGTTTAGCAGGAAAGAGTCCAAGCTTGGCAGCTATGGAGGAAAGGGAAACAGAGACTTCAGGCCCTGCTGCTACAAGGAAAGAAAGGATCCCAGAAAGTAGGTCTGGCTCTTGGAATAGACACTGAGTTTGAACAGTGGCAGGCCCTGTGTGGTGCTCTCTGGGGGTGCCTCACATGGGGCCTCTGAAATCACAGCACACAACTACCTCCTCTGTTTGTCCATGTGGCCAGTTCTCGAACAGACAAGATATAGATGAAGGAAAAGTGAAGGAGGAAAGGGAAGTAACTCAAGGAAGCTTGGAAACAAAGAAGCCTTACTTCTTATTGAAACAACTTGGTCAGGAAAAAGTCTGAGAGTGCATAAGGCCCTGGCATAGGGCCTTGAGCCTAAAGGGAAATTTGAAAAGGCAGGTCATAGTTATAGCAGTTAAAGGAGTACCTAGCAGTCATTAAAAGAACTCTTCTTGAGGTATGAATTGGGACTGTTGAGTTTTTCTTGAATGGTTTTGAGTGTACAAATGTTACACTTTGTCCTTCAGGGCTCTCAGGGACTAATAAGTGTGCAAACCAACTCTGAACCATACTTAAAATGCAAAATAGATTTATTCGGGTGAAGCAGCACATACATATGCTCAGAGATAGTCTATTGGGACATTTTTCTCAACTGTGCCCTGCAAATAACAACTAGATTCTAGACACATAGCCAAATATGGTAGAGTCCAACAATAGTCCCTATGGGAACAAAAACTCTTTCTCACTGTGTCTTCTGACATCTTAGCAGACACTCAAAGGTGAGGGCACACAGAAGACAAAAGATTTGTTATCCCAAGGACAGAGAGTTACAATGGAATAACAATCCCAACCTGAGTCTGCTCCAGGTCAAAACGATCTGATCCTGCTTCTTCTGAACTCTCTCCAGAAAGAGAAAGGCACACCCAAGAGGACTGTTCCAACTTAGTCACAACTATGGGATAAGCCAACTAAGTAACTTAGGAGGAGGGGGGAGGGGGTTTTACAAAAACACACCCTCAAGCATGTGCGTTCACTCTGGAGCCAAAATGAATCTGAAGAAGAAACAACTCTTCATTTTCCACTTAGTTCTCATTAAGTTTTCTCTCTGTTGTGTGAGCAGAAGACAGTCTCCTTGGTGAATAAGAAAGGCTTTAAACAGAATCTAGACTGAGCTCATGAATCAGACATGATGGAAAATCGGTGACTCCAATTCATTAACCCAGGACCGTGACCCTTCAATGGCAGAGAACTAGAAATTCTACTCTCTTGGTTTATGGGGCCATCTGAAATAAGCTGGGACAATTTAGAAACACTGAGCCTTTTCAAATATACTCAGCTCAATCATGTGTCAGTAGATTTAGCCTGAGTCTAAAGAGACTTCATTTATTTCAAACTTTTTGCACAGTTAGAGACATGCTTATATATGTTATGAACCATGTTTCAAACATGGCTTTCCTTATACCAACACCATATCCCCAGACGAATGTATGTATGTATATGCATGACTGGGACATTGTGCTGTGCACCCGAAATTGACACATTGTAACTGACTGCACTTCAGTTTAAAAAAAGAGACCATATCCACAGAAATAGTCAGCTGTTTTGATTGAATTGACAAGAAACAATTTAGATCTGCTCTACCTGCTAGCTGAGATTTAACTAGTAGTACTGATTCCACATTTAAATGACCTAAATGAAAAAGTACCCAATGATAATGGCAACAACTTATCATAGGGTCTGTATCTTAAACCAAAGTACGCATCCTTTCCTCCTTCTTTTCCCTCCTCTTCACTCTGCCAAGAAACCAACAAACTTGTATGGGTAAGCAGTTTTCAAACATTACTGTTGATAATTAACAACTTTGATATGAATTATGAACCAGTGTTTTTTTTAATCAAAGAGTCGTCTAGTTTATTAGTGAAAATTATGTTAATAGTTGTGATTTCACTTTGTCAGACTAGCTTACAGTCAGAATTGGGCATGGCTCATAACATGCAGGTAGAAGAAAGAGGCAAATGTTGATCTCTTGGTTGATTTATGTCTTGACTCCTCATATCATGGCTGGTGTCCTGGTTTTCTCAAGAAGAATCGACACGTTATTGACTGATGTCTATCTTCTGGGATGACTGATCAGAAACAATTTGCTCACCATTATCTGTTCGACAACCATCCTCGGGGCTGTTCTGGTGGCTGATTCTATGGCAGTCTCCACTTGGCTTTGACCCTTTTACTCACTTTGGATTCTGAGCCTAACTTTTAGATCATGGCTTAATAACTCTGACTCCTGACTGGGTGGGCCCCTGGACTGATTTTTCCTGGAAACTTCGTTGGGTGTCCTAATTTCTAACCTTAAACTATGGCTCTGAAATTGGCTTACACATTTCTGCCTTGTTCCTGATATCTTGGGGAAAAGATTGATCTTCTGATATTTAGCATGAGAAAAGTGTTTGAGTCTATGCAGAAATGTGACCAATATGTTAATTTCCAGTTTTCTTGAACACAGAAGGAAAATAGACTGTTTTTCAATTCCTATAAAAAAGTATAGGGTGTTATAAAGTATTATTCTGGAAGAGGAAGTAAGCCTAAATTGTGGCAAGAGCAATTTGGTCTTGACAACAAAAATTCCTTCTGCTGTAGTCTGGTATTCTAAGCTATAAAGTGGCGATAGTAATGCTTATTTTGCTTGGTTGTGATGAGGATTAAAATGAAATGAGACCATTGCATAGATTGAGGCTGAATACATACTTCCATTAAAACAGCGTTTATTGAAAGCTTACCACATGCCAGACACTTACAGTTAGAAAGATGTAGAGAAGAGCTCTTGGGTTAGTGAGTGAAGCATCCACATCTACAATGTGATGATCAGAGTGCTGTGAGAGCCCAGAGGAGAAAGAACGACTAAGTGCCTGGGAAAGTTTGAGGTGCGCTAGGATGAATATAATTTTGCCAGCTAGAGAGGACAGAAGGAGGGTGGGGTGACCTAGGGAGTGTATTCCAAACACAAAAAACAATTTGAAGCAGGACAAGGCCAGATTCAAATGTTAATGACACTAAGCACTTAAAAGACATATAGTGCCTCACCCTATATGTAATTCAAAATGAAAATTATGTGTAAGGAAGTACAATTAGGTTCTTAATTTTCCTAAGAAATAATAAATAATGAACACTCCTTTACTGCTTACTGTGTTCCAGGCACTGTTATGAGCATTTTACATTTGTTAATGCATTTAATCTTTACAACAATCCGAGACAGATACCATTATTAGCCCCCATTTTACAGATGAAAAGACTAGGGCACGTAGAGGTTAAGTAACTTGCCCAAGGTCACATTGCTGATAAGTAACAGAGTCAGGAATTTGACCCCAGTTTATGTTCTTAATTGCTATGATATACAGCCTCTTCAAGATGACACACCTCTCTCTAGCTCTGTCTCTCTCTCATGTGTATGTGTCTCTCCCTCCTTCCTTCCTTCTTTTCTTATTTCCTTTTTTCTGAGAAGTCAAATATCAGCAACATGGCCCCCGTAGCACCTTTGTTTTCTTAAACATAACTTTAGACTTTATTCAAGTGTATGAATGCTTCTCAAACTGGGATATGTCATCATATACTGAGGGTATATGAAGTTACAGGATAAGTGAGGCTCATCTTCTTGGAGCATCAGTTTTATTCAAGGACATATGGTTATATGGAGCTAAAATTTACTGAACACTTAATATGTCAGGCATTTAATCTTCAAAACAACACAAGGTGGCTAATATTATTATTCTCACTTTAGTGATGAGGAAACTGAAGCTTATAAAGACTAAGTAACTTGTCCGAGGTAATAGCTAATAATTGGTGGAGACAGCCTAACTTGAAGGTTAACTTGAAGCTTGGCCTCACTGATTCCAAGTACTCTTAACTACTATGCTCCACCTCTTTAAAACACAGAGATATAGTAGAAAGCAAAATTTACAAGCTTAATGTTTTGAAGAGATATCAGACTTGTAGCCAGTTACTTTAGGCCAGAAACTCAGATCTCATTGATAGGGTAAAAATTCACTGTCTTCAGTCACTATGGCTACTGTTGTAGAGGAAAATGAGAAACCCTCCAAAAATTGTACACACTCAGAATTGGATGAGGCTGGTGCACTCAGTGGGCCCCATCCGTATTGACTAATGGATATATTATCTTGTGAGCATCTAATTCTGATTCCCTGTATTAGTCCTGGTCTCAATAAGAAACAGATGGCACATTCAAAATAGGAGAATTCGAGAGATGTTGAATTAAGGGGTTATTTTCCCCCTAGGTTTATTGAGATATAATTCACACATAAAAGGGACTATTTATGTAAAAGTGGATGAGATATAGAGGACACATAACGGATAGTGCAGTACTCAGAACTAGGAGCAGCAAAGCAATTACCAGCCGAAGGCCTGATGGCACAAGATGAAGGATGCTTACTGGAAGGCAGAGGAGAAAGCGCTGTGGAGAAGGCTGCCTTGAGAGAAGCAGTGATCTTTGGTTGAGAGACACAGCCACCCTTAGGAAACCTCACAGTGAGAGAGCCAAAGGAATCAATATTCTGACTTCCCTCTACTCCATCCCTCTGACCTCCTGTGGGAGCTTCCTATTAGCCAAAATCAGCCAGATGCCAGAGGGCAAGAGAGCTGGTTGATATAATCTATACAGTTCAGATTAGAGAGGGCAGAGAGCAAAGAAAAGGGTAGAGAGGGGATTTGGAGAGGGCAAATAGAAGACATCCAACACAGTTCCCTTGTGACAACACTGTGGCAATGGAGACCTACTAGAATGTCCTGTTACCCCTTTCTGGCCTTACCATGCACAGTCAGTAGAAGTGACCTCCAAGAGATCATTCTAAAGCTTAGATACTGAAATTCACAATGTATTCATTAAGATAGTGCTAGCTGCTCTCATACATAAACTCCAAATTCTCAGTGACTTAACACGGTAAAAGTAGTTCCCAGTCCTGTGTAAGTGTTCCTGGTTGCTGAGGGCTCACGTCAACCTCGAGGATCCAGATCATTCCAGCTCATCCTTCTGCCCTCCCCTGGGCCCTCTGAATTCTCCCTATTCGGTCGGTAGCTAGGGAGACAGAGTAAAGTCACTGCTTCTTAACTACTTTGGCCTGAAAATGACACAAAGCAATTCCTCTAAAATTCAATGAAATGTGAGCTGTCTCCATCTAGATGTGAGATGGGGTTGGGAAATGCAGTCCCTAGTCACATGACCCAGCTAGACGTGAAAGGGGCTAGAAATGCAGTCTCTGGCTAGATAGCCAC
The DNA here is from genome assembly GCF_036321535.1 of Camelus dromedarius. Lineage (NCBI taxonomy): Eukaryota > Metazoa > Chordata > Mammalia > Artiodactyla > Camelidae > Camelus > Camelus dromedarius. The sequence goes on along the minus strand of NC_087472.1, from coordinate 36,393,207 downwards.
TATCTGACAGCAACCCTACAACATGGACTGGGAGCAGGAATCTTCGGGAATCTTGTAGACATCTTTGCCACAGGTAGCTCTGCAGACTGAACTCTAAGTTCTTCATACAGACTGGCAAATAGCCTATCAGCTGTTTAATCAAGCAGGAATTTCAGGCTGTTTTAATGGCAGGCACTAGGCGGGAGAAAAGGGAAGGATAAGGCATGGTAACTATCTGTTAAAAGGCATGGTAAACGACTTAAAGCATCTGAAAAGCATCCAGCTAAAAAAACTAAAATGAATAAATTATTCAACAGTTTGCCAGTTTTTCATGCTTGAGACTGTGGAAACATAAACATATGACTGATGGATTTAAGTTATTCCTTTTTTCATCTAGATATTTGCAGTCTCTCCACACAGACTCTAATTCTATCACTCTGATTAAAATGATCCATCAAGGGGGAAGGTATAGCTCAAGTGGTAGAGCATATGCTTAGCATATACAAGGTCCTGGGTTCAATCTCCAGTACCTCCTCTAAAAATAAAAAAAAAAAACAAATTACCTCCCACTGACCCCCCCAAAAAAACTTTTAAAAAATGATCCATCAATTTTGTTAAACTATCAGTAAACTATTTGGGTATTCAGAAAATACAGTCAAGCATTGTGTTTGTAGCTGTAGCAGGAGCCTTGGATCTCCTAATCACTACAGACTAGCCCCCTCATCCCCTGCTCAGTATCCTCAGGCCATTCATTTAATCCCAAGGAGTAGTTATTAAGGAGCCTAATTTTATTATCTCATGAAAAAAAGAATTCCAATTAGTTACATATAATTTTACCCAAAGGTTCCAACCTCTTGTTCGATTTCTATTAACTTGGGCTTTTTCTTTTTCCCTTCCATACATCCTTTAAGGACACCTTCCTTATTTTATTCTTTGAGACTGAATTTTGTTAAAAAGGGCAGTGACACACAGGTCAAGTTTGTTTTGTAAAAGCCAAAAGCCGCCTGGCAGAACAATTAGCAAGGGGACTGTGAGAAAGGCTGGAATCCACAGATATAGACAAACATCTGCATTCCTGACATGCCAATCTCATGTTTTGCTGGGGGAAAAAAGTTACACTTCTAATGATGTGAATATGTGAAATTTTTCTTTCTCCTTTAGATGAAGAAAAAGCTGTAATGGGGTTTAAAATAAATAAAGCAGTAGCTACTGCCCAGCCTGCCAATGACGACATGGAGCAATCTACATAAAGAGCCTGGATAATTGAAATCCACAGTTATTTTAAAGCCTTAAAAATTAGTCTGCCAAATTTTCAACTTCCTCCTTTACCCAGCCAAGTGCTGTTCACCAGAAGCAAGACCAGCTCCTTTAAATCTCAACTTCTTTTCCTGGCCTTTCTTTACAAGATACTCATTAGCAGTGAAAGGGTTATAGATTTATGATAAAAGAAAGGGGACCTTAGAGCTGATTACAAACTCTAGATGATGGAGAGATTACCATGGCTCCAGCCATACAATGCTGATCAGATGAAATCAAAATAAAACATCTTACAGGAGTCACCGGACAGGGCTCTGTGACTGGCCACACTTCCTCTAGTACAGCCTCATCATTTCAAAGTAAATGAGAAAGGGCCTTAAAATATGGTACAGGAGGGAAGAAGGGATTCACACCAGTCCAGCCAACCTTGTATTTACATAGAACAGGTGGCCATTTTTGGAATGTTTTTTCAGTGTTCCAGGAAGGTCCTTTGGTCCAAACCAGCTATTCTTCCCCATTTCTGTACCTAAATTTCTCTTAACAAAGCCAAGATCTTCTTTCCCACAGGTAGAAGTAAAATGAAAATACTAACCCCATGAGAGTGCCAGAATGCTGATATCCACCAGATCTTTGAATGACGAGATTAAGAGAAAAAGAAGACCTGGAAGCTCAGAGACCATGCTCTTCAGATTTTTCCTTCAAGCTCTTCAATTTCTCTGAGGAGGAAACAGTAAAAAGAAGATTCAGGCAGTGAGAAAGACAAGCTAGACAAGAACCAGCAAGGGCTTAAGATCCTAAAGGGTTGCCAGAGCTGACTACGATGTTTTGAAGTTTCATATGTGGCTAAGAATGGATCCATTTTTATTTTTCCTGCTTCATTTTCAGTGAGCATTTTCACTTGTGTCTGTGTTCAATTCTGGAAAATTCTCAACCATTAAAATCATGCCTTCTCATTTGGGGTTAACAGATACCCACTACTATACATAAAATAGATAAACAAGATACTACTGTGTAGCACAGGGAACTATATTCATTATCTTATAATAGCTTATAATGGAAAATAATATGAAAAAATATATAAATGTATAACTGAATCACTATGTTGTACACCATAAACTAACATAACATTGTAAATCAACTATACTTCCATAATCCCCAGTACCTTCTCTAAAAAAAAAAAATAATAATAAATAAACTTAATTACCTCCCCCAAGAAGAAAAAAAATGAGAAAAAATTTAAATATATATTAAAAGCTATACTTCAATAAAAAATAAAATGAAATAAAAATATTTTCTCTTCCTGGAACTCCTATTAGATAAAGGTTATAACTTCTCATTCTATCCTTCATATCTCTTTCATGTTTTATCCCTGGCTCTCTGTCCTACATTCAGGGTGATTTCCTCACTTAGAGATCTCTTTGAATGAAATCTCTCATTCAGGTCAGTAATTGTCCCTTCAGTGATGTCTGGTCTATTGCTGTATGTATCTACTGAGTTTTTGAGTTCAACAATATTTTTTATAAACTAACTTTATTGAAGTCAAATGTACATGCAATAAAATGCACCCATTTAAATGTGTGGTTTGATGACAAATGTATATACTCCTGTAACAATCACTCCAGTCAAGATACAGAACATTTCCATCACACCAGAAAGTTCCTTCACACTCCTTTGCAGTCCACCTCCCTCAAGTCTAAAGCAATCACTAATGTTATTTATATATCACAGATTAGTTTTGGCTGATCTAGAATACGATATATATGAAAACATACAGTATGTATTCTTTTGTGCTGGTTTCTTTTGTTCAACATACTGCTTTTGAAATTCACCCATGTTGTTGACAGTATCAGAAGTTTATTCCTTTTTATTGCCAAGTAGTATTCCATTTAAGTATATGCCAGTTTATCTATTCACTAGTTTATGGACATTTAGATTGTTTCCAACTTTTAACTATTACAAATAAATCTGCTATGAACATTTGTATGCAAGTCTTTGTGTGAACATATGTTTTCATTTCTATTGGGTAAATACTTCCAAATGGAATTACTGAATCATGACTAGGTGTATTTTAAACTTCATAGGAATCTACCAAAATATTTTACAAAGTGGCTGTGTCATTTTAATACGCACTCATAATGTATGAGAGTTCTAGTTGCTCTACCATCTCACCTACACTTGTTATTGTCAGTCTCTTTAATTTTTATCCATTCTAGTGACTGTGATATGGTATCTCATTATTTTAATTTACATTTCCCTAGTAACTAATTATTTTAGACATCTTTTCATGTACTTTTAGGCCAATTCGCTATTCATATATTCTTTGATGAAGTATCTGTTCAAATCATTTGCCCATTTTTTAAAACTTAGGTTGTTTGGCCTCTTAGTATTGAATTATAAGAGCTCTTTATAATACTGAATAAAGGTCTTTAAGACTATTTTCTCACAAAATGTGTTATGCGCTTTTCTTAACTGTACCATTTGAAAACCAGATTTTTTAAAAATTTATTTAAAAGTGCTATATGGTTAATTTTATGTGCAAACTTGATTGGGCCATAGGTGCCCAGACACTTGGTCAAATATTATTCTGGGTACGTCTATGAGGAGACTGAGTAAAGCAGATTGCTTTCCCTAATATGGGTACGCTTTATCCAATCAGTTCAAAGCCAGAATAAAATAAAAGGATTACCCTCCCTTGAGTAACAGGGAACTCTTCTGTTTGACTGCTTTAAGCTGGGACACATAAGGTTAGGGTTTGGGTTATAAACCCAGAACCCCGGCACACTACTGAAAATACGTACTGTTAATCTTTCTCCCTATGGCTTTTTACTAGGGTAACTATAAACTGAGGAAAGGAAATAAACAGACTTTTCAGGGACTGTTGGATACTGGTTATGAACTGACACTAATTTCAGGAAACTCAAAATATCACTGTGATCCACCAGTCAGAGTAGAAGCTTATGGAAGTTAGGTGATCAATGGAATTTTAGCTCCAGCTTGTCTCACGGTGGGTCCACTGGGTCCCTGAACCCATACTGTGGTTATTTTCCTAGTTCCACAATGCATAATTGAAATAGACATACTCAGCCACTAGCAGAATCTCCACATTAGTTCCCTGATCAGTGGAGTGAGGGCTATTATGGTGGGAAAGCCCAAGCGGAACCCACTAGAACTGCCTGTAGACCATTTTAGAAAAATAGTAAATCAAAATCAATACTGCATTCCTGGAGGAATTGCAGATTAATGCCACCATCAAGGACTTGAAAGATGAAGGGGTGGTGATTCCCACCACATCCCTCTTCAGCTCTCCTATTCGGTTTATGCAGATGACAGATGCGTCTTTGAGAATGACAGTGGATTATTGTAGGCTTAACCAGGTGGTGACTCCAGTTGCATCTGCTGTACCAGATATAGTTTGTTTGCTTCTTGAGTAAATCAACACAACCTCTGGTGCCTGATAAGCAGCTACTGACTGACAAATGCCTTTTTCTCCATCTCTGTCAATAAGAACCACCAGAAGCAGTCTGCTCTCTGCTGGCAAGGCCAGCAATATACCTTCACTGTCCTACCTAAGGGATATATCAACCCTCCAGCCTTATTTCATAATTCAGTGTATAGGGTTCTTGATCAATTTTCTCAAGATATCACAGTGGTCCACTACATTGATGACATCATGCTGATTACACCTTATAAGCAAAAAGTAGCAACTACACTAGCCTTATTGGTAAGACACTCGCATATCAGAGGGTGGGAGATTTATCTAACAAAACTTCAGGGGCCTTCTACCTCAGTGAGATTTCTAAGGGTCCAATGGGGGGGGGCATATCAACAATCCCTTCTAAGGTGAAGGATAAGTTGATGTATCTGGAACCCTCTACAAGCAAGAGTCACAATAACTTGTGGGAGTTTTTGAATTTTGGAGGTAACGTATTCCCCATTTGGATATGTTACACCAGCTCATTACCAGGATGAGCTGTGCACCAGGATGCTGTGCACACTGAGTGTACTTGGGCCATATGATCCTGCAGATCCAGTGGTGCTTGAAGTGGCAGTGGCAGATAGGGAGGCTGTTTAGAGACTTTAGCAGGGCTCTATATACCATGACCTTCTCTGGATCCTACCTCAGCCCTCCACAACCGCATCATCCCTCCTCCAAGCCTAATCATAGCAAATTTAAATCATTTCTAACAAATACTAGGCACTTACTATGTGCCAAGCATTGAGACTGACATAGTACTTTAAGTTCATTTAATCATCACAAGGGTTAAGTTCTAATACTATATATATATTTTCTGTATATGAGGAATTTAAACATCAGAGAGATTAATTGACTATAAGTCATACAGGTAATGAGTGGTAGGACCAGATTTGAACTCAGGCATGTCTAATGCATAGTGTGTGGTTGTAACTACTATGCTATATTGCCTCACTTAGTGAATACTCAAGTTTAAACTTCAACTTACTTAGTGAATGCTCAAGACTAGACTGACCAGTTTTACACTGCCCCAGTTTGCCCAGAACTACCTCAGTTTTAGTACTGAAAGTGCCACATCCTGGGGAACCCCTCCATCCCAAGCAAATCCAAACAATGGTCACCAGTTCACCCAGCAAGAATTTGCTAGTCACACCTATATAGTTACTGCCTTCCAAGAAATAAGTGGTGACAATAAATTAAATTTCACTTGATCCATGATGATACCTGAGATCATCCCCAATACCTTTCAGTAGAACCATCCACTGTGGCTCATCTAAAAGATGGCATAATAATAAGATTCTGGCAGGATTCGTTATTATGCTTCATCAATACATTTGAGAAAAACTTTCTGCCACCATAAATGAAGACACAGACCCAAGCTTCTCCATCACTCTGTTATTCCTGAAGATCATAACAAAATAGACTGCTGTTATGTTCCCTTGAGACCCTACTAATTGGAATCCACTAACTAGATTTCATTTTGTCAAATGGCCTCTCCAATTGAGGGATCATAAAAAAGGAACTGGCAGTCCTCTAGTCTATTTGATCAGTGTAAGCAATCAACCCAGATAGACTGGTGCATCCAAGTGGACTTTAAGAGGCCAAAGTTATTGGCTTTGCTTGTCTTCACATTAGACACTCACAAACTCAGCAGGCTAGTTGCAAATCATCCCTCAGTGTTGAGTAGGGCCAAGTCTAATGACCTTTCTCATAACTGTCAGACCCTCAGCCTCTAAAACCCCAAAAAGAGTATTTGAGTTTGGGGAATAGGAGCAAAAATGGCCCTTGAACAGTCTGAAAGGTACTCAGCCAAATTAGCATAAGACATATACTTGAAAAGGGTCTTGTGTGAATTAGATGAGCTATATTTCTCTCCAGCTATGCAATAAATTCTCCCCAGTAGCCAGACTGCATGTTCTTGTTTTCTAATGTATCTAACTTTCTACCAAGAAGGCACCAGAGAAAATTAAAGCCCAGCATCTCTTAAGCCTTCTCAAGCTAAGAAGTCTTATATAAGGATGGGATATGAGTATTATCTTAAAATAAACACTAGCTATTTCTGAAAATTCACAAAGATACTTGCTATTTTGCCTGTAGTTCCTCCTGACTAAAAGCTTGAATTACAAGCACGATCATAAAGCTTTTCTTGATATCCAACTGTTAAGTATTTTATTTGGCTCTCTTGCTTTCTTCACTTTGGTTGCTCTGAGTTTCAGTGGCCTCAAAAATACAGCATAATTGAACTTACTCAGGTCTCTGTCTTTGGTTGCATTTGCCTGTCTGGAAAATCACGTCTTTCTCAAAACTAAGGTCTAAAAGTCCTTTTCTATTCTACTATCATGAAACCAGAATGTGGTAGTATTTTTTAAAAGCCATGTAAATAATTGAACTTATTTTAAATAGACAGCATTACTATCCAAAGAAGCAAATGTAGGCTTATTTTTTTATTTTCATTTTAAAATTGATTCCACTTATTAGAAAGAATTTTTTACTACATTAGTGTTTAATTGTAAGCTGTTGCCCAAGTTATCACAGAAGGAAAATCTTCCCCATTTCCTTCCCACAACACTGACCCTTCATATCTGCTCCTGCCCTCTTCTCAACTCGATCCATGTATAGAAGTTGTCTTAGTCCATTCAAGCTGCTATAACAAAATATTAGAGACTGAGTAGCTTACAAAAAACAGAAGTTTATTTCTTACAATTCTGAAGGCTGAAAGTCTGAGACCAGGGTGCCAGCATGGTCGAGTGAGAACCCTCTTCTAGGTCACAGACTTCTCATTATACCCTCATGTGGTGAAAGGGGCTATGGAGCTCTTGTGGGGTCTCTTTCATAAGGGCACCAATCTCATTCACGAGGGCTCCATGCTCATGACCTAAGCACCTCCCAAAGGTCCCACTTCCTAATACTATCACATTGGGCATCAGGATTTCAACATATCAGTTTTGAGAGGACACGAGCATTCAGATCATAACAGAAGCTGCATGAAGTTTAGACATCATTCACAATTTATTGGGCACCTACTATGTGGCAAGGACTATTCGAGGTGCATGGGATACAGCAGTAAACAAGACACAAATTCCTGCTGTCTTGGAATTTGTATTCTAGTGCCATTCGGATGCCATTTTATCATTTAAATGCTTTGGCTTTGTCCTTTTATCTCCACTGCCACTGCCACAACCACAATTTAGTCCCAAATTCCCACCTGCCCAGGTGGTAGGAATTTTCTCTTAACTAGTTTCCTTGTCTCCAGGTTAACCTCATTGAAACTCACCCTCCTTATTACCAACAAATTAATCTTTCTAAGGCATATCACTAAACATGCTGCTTCTCTGCTCCAAAATTTTCAGTAGTTTCCCAGTATTTTTAATTAATCCTAAAACTCTTTAGCTTGGATTTTAAGACTATTCACAATGTGGCCCAAACTTACCTTTCCAGCCTTGTCCCATACCACTCACCTCCATCAGCTCTACATTTCAGCCACTCTGTGCCCTCCCAGCTCTATTCCTTTGCCTACCTTACTCCCTTTGACTTGAATTCCTTTCTCTCCACAAACAATTCCACATGTCCAAGTCATACCTTCAGGGTCTAACTGGCACTAAATTGGATAATCACAGATTACCCATATACTCTCTTCCTCCATAGAGTGATCTTCCCATGCACTCTTGCTTTTGTTCAGCTTTCTTCTCAAGATCAGATCACAGTCCAGGGCCTGGGCCTCCACTGCATGTGGACAGACCTACTCCATGATGATCTAGCTGATTTTCAAGTACCACGTGCCCTGGGTACCCGGCACTGTCCTTGTGAACAGACATTGTCCTGGGTTCCACCTCCCTCTCCTTCCTTGTCTACCATATGTGGTCACCAAGAAACTTCATATCTTGTAGCCAAGACCCAAAATGACAATAATGGCTTTGACCTCATGTGCCAACTCCACCACTTTTCCTCACCTATGTCTTGCTTGATTGGTCTGCTGCTAAAACTGTTAAGTGTGGGGGATTACATGCAGGCATTTGTCTACATAAAAAAAGTAGTAACAGTGTACATACAGAGCTGACCTTCAGTGCCAAATTTTAAAACATCAGATAGGCTGCCTTCCCCTATCCAAATCTGGCCGTTGTCCCAGGCTGTTCAGAATCTAGGAAGCTCTCCAGAATCCACTGCATTCTGTAGCTATTGGTGTCAGCATTTAAGTGGGCAACTCCATAAAAGTGATTCATGCTTGCTGCCCTGTGCATGGACTAACTCTCATACCAGTTCCCGGCCTCCATATTTGCAACTGAAGTTCTTGGTTTGGTGGCCCCCTAAAGCCACAACAGTTTTGACTTGTAACTGTAAAATACTCATAACAAAAAACCATATGAAAAGACTCATAATATAAAATGATAATAATAATAAGAGGTAACTGTCATTGAGTATTTATTATATCCCAGGCATTGTGCCAACCCTTTGCCTGTGTTATCTCAATTCTTACAACAGCCCTATGAGGTAGAGACTGCACTATTTTTGTCCCCATATTACAGATGAGAAAACTGAAGCACATACAAATACAGTAATGTGGGAAAGATCACACAGCCAATAAAGAGCAGGAAATTTGACGTCTGTGGCTTGTGTTCCTACAGTTATCATTCCTTGGGGTATTAACTCCAAATGTCTTTATCTGGCTTCCAAGGCCCTCGGCTAATGATGCTCTTTTTTTTTTTTTTCATTATAATTTCTGATAACTGCTGAACAAGAACTTTCCCCTTTGACCAACATAATCATCCCCATCTGGAGGATAGTATTTGTTCAATTTGGGAGGTCTTTCTTTTATTCTCCACTATTCTTTGGCCTTCACTTTTTTTTTAAAAGATACCTCCAAACTCACATTTCTAGGAAGACTTAACTATTCCAGCTCCATTATTTAGCCCAGAAAATCTACAAGGAAACTTAGAAGTAGCAAAACATCAGTAACCAGTACACAGTACTATTCAAAGAGTTGCCCTTCTAGAGGCCAAGGAGGATTTTAAAAAATTTGTTCATTCAACAAATATTTTCTAGGAGCCTACTATGTATGAGACATAACTGTAGGCTTTGAGGATACTATAATGAACAATTCTTGCCTTAGGGGCTTACATCTCAGTTGGAGAGATGAACAAATAAGCAGTCAATGTTATAGTATATTAGATGGCAATGTGTGCTAAGAAGAAGAATAAAGCAGTGAAAAGGAATAAGTAGTATTTGGGGTGGAGGAACACTGCAATTATTAATAGAGTGGGCATCTTCACTGAGAAGATGATGTTTGACACAATTCTGATAAAGACCTGAATTGACTCACTCTGACATTCATCTCTCTAGATACTTGTTAATTGAGTAGCAAAAGGAGTCAAATAAAAGCTTTCAAATCGAAACTACGTTGAGGTATCACCTCACACTGGCCAGAAGAGCCATCATTCAAAAATCCACAAATGACAAATGCTGGAGAGGCTGTGGAGAAAAGGGATCCCTCCTACACTGCTGGTGGGAATGCAGTTTGGTGCAGCCACTGTGGAAAACAGTATGAGATTCCTCAAAAGACTAGGAATAGACTTACCATATGACCCAGCAATCCTGCTCCTGGGCATATATCCAGAAGGAGCCCTACTTCAAAAAGAGACCTGCACCCCAATGTTCATAGCAGCACTATTTACAATAGCCAAGACATGGAAACAGTGTAAATGGCCATCAACAGATGACTGGATAAAGAAGATGTAGTATATTTATACAATGGAATACTATTCAGCCATAAAAACTGACAACATAACGCCATTTGCAGCAACATGGATGCTCCTGGAGAATGTCATTCTAAGTGAAGTAAGCCAGAAAGAGAAAGAAAAATACCATATGAGATCACTCATATGTGGAATCTAAAAAAAAATGAACATAAATACAAGACAGAAACAGACTTATAGACATAGAATACAAATTTGTGGTTGCCAAGGGCGTGGGGGGGGTGGGAAGGGACAGACTGGGATTTCAAAATGTATAGATACTGACAGGCATATGGAGAATAGAGAAACAAGATTATACGGTATAGCACAGGGAAATATATACAAGATCTTGTGGTAGCTCACAGCGAAAAAAAATGTGACAATGAATATATGTATGTTCATGTATAACTGAAAAATTGTGCTCTACACTGGAACTTGACACAACATTGTAAAATAACTATAACTCAATAAAAAAATGTAAAAAAAAAAGCTTTCAAACCAGTTTGACTCCTTTAATGTGGATAAACCCTCATAATTGGAGAAAATATCTAAAATGTCTTTATCACAGCTTCTATCATATTTTCTCCTTTTCAAAACTATTTGGGCTGTCTATAGCACAGCCTCATTTTTAGAGGAAATAGAGGAACATTGACCTTGCAGTTAGACCAACTTGTGTTCCTGTCTCAGTTCTGCCACTTGCTTGCTATGTGACTTTGAGGCAAAACACTTAACATCAGCATCTTCTGCAAAATGGGGATATAATAGTAGTCATCTCAGAGGACCATTATGGGGATTCAACAGGACAAGGCATGTGATTCATTTCACGTGGTGCTCACTGAAGTTGGGTTGCTGGGGTAGTTGTTGCTGTTGGGCTTTGTCAGCAAGGTGTAAATAAATTGGTGGCTACAATACCTTAAAACAGACATTGGTTCCTGGTTTCTCGGCCTCCACCAGGAAAATTAATTCAGACATGGTTCCGTGTTGAAAGCAGATTTTATAATGGTTATTTGTTATGTTCAACTGTATATGGCCACAGCAAACAATTGTATAGCAACAAGTCAACCACATTGCTGGCAGAGGGGAAAATAATAACACTACTGCAGCTGAAAAATGGTTACTTCAATGGCTATCTAGTAATATGAACAGAGAGTCTCTTTAGAAAGAAGGCCTTCAGCAAAGTTGGAAGTGAGAGTTATTTTGGTGTATGATTCAATGCCAGAAATATTCTGAATTAATAAGGATGCATTGCTTGCTTAACTTGAGTGTATATTTTTCTATTTTCATAGCAATTATTTGTGGGTGGAAAATACTTCAAAAATATGTGTTTAATCTAGGGGAAATGAATCTTAATTTCAAACATATAAACAAACTTTCTTTGAATATCAGTGAAAATGAATTTGTTTTGGAGTTGACACCTAATATGCTATATTACAGCCTAATGTCTAGTTTTTTAACCAAATAATAAACTCGTCAAGATAGAAGTACAGAACAGAAGCATTGACATACTCTTTACTCCACATTGAGCAAGTACATGATTCAAAATTAGTGCTATTTGAGTCCTGAATTTCCATAAATCTTTTACATATTTGCAAAGCTGCTAAAACGTTTCTCAAGAAGACTGAAAAATAAGGCGAGTCAGGGAGAAAAAGAAAGAGATCTAGGACTTAGATCCCAGTTCTGACCAACTTGGCTCCTCTTCACCAACGACGTGTGTGTGTGTGTGTGTGTGTGTGATTAGAGCCTAATTACTGCATTCTACTAGCAAACAAATAGAACAAAAGCCAACAAAAAGGCTTGTTCCTTGGCATTTCCTTCATGGGGCATAATCTTTTCATTTTTCTTGTACCGTTCTGATCTTCTCTTCTGAGATACTTGTGATAATGTATCTTCCAGCAGAATCTCAATTTCTTTTGCCGTGCTTCAGACCCAGGCATCCAAAAAGGAATAGTTGGAGGGCAATGATACTTTAGAGAAAAAGAGTGTACTCTTTGTGGTTTTGTGGATTTTATTCTTTGTTTGGCTCTTGTCTACACCATGGTGTTTCTCTACCCATATTCTTTTCCCCAATCTGACCAATCTTAGAATCTACATGGTCTTCTTCAAGAAGCTTTTCTCCCACATTTCTATCACCTTATCATGGTCCTCCCAGCCCTAGGATTGTCCTCTCTATATATCCAGCCACAAACATGATTCCCAACTCTGGATCTAGCTAGAGTCTCCCTGGAGAAACAGTCTTATTTCTCCAACCACCAGCTTTATATTACCCATGTCAGAGATCCTCAGTCACCTCAAAATCAAGCTTATTCCAATTTTAACCTATTATCATTTCCCCCAAACTACTTTCTTTTTCTTCTGTCTTTCCAGTCATTCAAGCTTGAAATTTTCAAATGTCATTTTTCTTTTTTTTAAATAAGTCATTTTTCAATCTTACCTTTACCTTCTTTTTCCATAGGTAACAAATATTCAAGTCTTCTGATCTTAGTTCCTATTGTTCATCATTTAACTTAAAGAAGCTGTCTTATCCCCTCCTCTGTATCTCATTAAAAAAAATTCATCTCTATGTCCCTATGACCTTGTTTGTCCTCGCACATTGATACTGTTGATACCTCTGGTGTACACTCCTTATATTCACTTTCTATTTTTCCCCCGAACACTGTAGTCCAGGCTTTCATAACCTAAGACAATGTGGTCAATTTGCAGAGACTGTGGTGTCCTAAATTGGAGACATTTCCTGCTCACTATCTCAGAGATTGAGCTGGAATGACTGTTCAGATAACATAGTTATGCTTAGTTTTGACTCCTATAACCAAGTACTAAGTAACTGCAGGGAAATGCTATAGCAAATGTATTATTTACCTAAGAGAATAATGAATATGATTTAACCATGATAAAACATAAAATAGGTAACAGACTTTATAACTATAATGAAATAAAACAGAGAGTACCAAAACAAAAGACAGAGGAAAACAAAAAGTAAGAAATGTAATCAGTTTTATAACTGAACTTGAAATATTGATCTAATCTCATTCTCATATATCATTTACAGCTATTTTTTTCAAGATAGTTAAATTTTACTTATATTTTTTCATTGATTTTGACTTTCTACCCCATTCTTATTTTGTTGTAAGCTGTAGGTCTGGATTTCAGAGAAGCATTCACCACTTAATGGAATGAGTCAAAAACAGGCTTAATCCAAACACTCACTTTTGTAGCTCTTCCTGTTAAAACAGGTCTTCCTTTGTACACCGGAAATTGACACAACATTGTAAACTGACTATACTTCAATAAAAAATATATATACAACAAAGCAAGTCTTCCTTTGAATTATTGTCTAGAGGAGGTCTATACAGTTAGTCTTAAGGTGGAACATGAAAGCCCTCTTTCTTTCTCTCAGAAGTAAATCTCTTTAAACTGTATGTTTTTCTCTGCATATGTAAGTAAGATGTGAGGGTAGGAAGGGAGTGGAGTATGGCCCCCTGTTTCAACATAGTTGCCCCAAACTCCTCAAAGTGAAATTAAATAATTAATTTTACATTAAGTTGGTTTTCTAAAAAGCCAGATCCGAACTGGATTATCCAATAAGTAGTCAAAACACATGCATGAACACAAGTGAGGATTTCGAAGAAGCGGTCAGGTAGCTCAAATAATGACAATTACAATTCTCTAAAAATAGGGCTTTATTGGGGACTTTAAAACCTATTTTGCCTCCTCCAGTGGCTGTCAGGTTGCTGATTCTCACAAATACCACAGTTGTGAAGCCATTGGTTTTAAAGGCTACCACTGAGCTGGGAAGTCGGGGATGGGAACAGAGCAAGTTAAAATACCATAAAACTCATGGTTCTTACTAAGAGTCAGTCATTTTTCTGGAATAAAAAGTTCTTGGATTGTTGAAAGACTTTGGTTAATTTCTAGAGTTCTGAAGAAGTTGATTTTGAACATTTTTCTTGTGTTCTTGTTACTTTTAAGGAGGAGCAGCTTTATGTAAGGTCATAATCTGCCAATCCAAAAGTGCTTTCCTACAGCTGTTTCAATTCTAAACTATTTCTTATTCCAAATAAGGTCCATGTATCACCAAAGCCATTATATATATATTATATATATATATATATATATAATATATATATATAACTCACAGACACATATATCACATTAATAGCTACACACACACATACACATGGAGTTTTCACTTAATTCTATCAATAGCCAAGTGGATTGGGGTAAAAAAGAGAGGTACTTGAAAAGTCAGCTGCCTTCCTACCTGGGACTAATTTGAACATCCTATGCAGGTCAATAACTATCCAAATCTTGAAAACCAGTACTGGTTCATGTGGTTCAGGGCTTAAAGATTATGATTGGCTTAAGGAAAACAGACTACAGACTAAAGAGAATCATGAGGAGCTTCTAGGAAAGAACATTTAATATACTAAAATTCCTCTCCATTCTTTTCATGTTTATTTTTCCTAGTTGCTAGTTTGACGTGATTTTGTAGAACATAGTTTCAAGCAATGTAAACATGAAGCTACCTTTCTCACTGAAGTATAATTGTTTCCAATGCCTGCTTAATTTAATGTGAAGGTTTTTTTTTTCTCCTGACTTGAGTAGAATGCTTATTTTAATTCACTTTGGGGACACACTTTTGGGTAGTACTTGAGCTTTCAGAGGAATTTGGCAAAATATCTCTCTCTCTCTCTCTCTCTCTCTCTATATATATATATATATGTAAAGACATATATATATATATATATATTTATATATATATAAAGACATATATATATATATGTCTTTCAAGCCTTCTTCTAAGACACAGTTAGGCAACTGGTCAGAGGAAAGACCCTCTTTAACAATGTCAATCTGTAGTAAAGAAAAGGGCCTTGAAGACCCTCATGCTCTATCTGTGTTCCCATAAGTTAGTGACTTGAGGAAGAATGAATTCAGCCAATTAGGAGGAAGATGGTATGAATGGGGTGAGAAGTATTCTTTGAGTTCTTACAAACTATTTCCCTTCATACTGGTTTTGAACTCTCAGCAATGCAAGACCTCTTTAAATTCTTCAAAATCTATCAATTAGTTTTCCACAAAATCAAAAATATCTCAAGAGTTAGAAGAGACTTTAGAGATCATACATTCTTGTCTAGTTTATTATCTAATACTTGAAATTCCTCTATAATAGACCTGCCTACTGGTTTGTGTGTGTGTGTGTGTGTGAGTGTGATTTTATTTATTTATTTATTTAAAATGTTTTTATTGATTTATAATCATTTGACAATGTTGTGTCAAATTCCAGTGTACAGAACAATTTTTCAGTTATACATGAACATACATATATTCAGTGTCACATTTTTTTTCCCTGTGAGCTACCACAAGATCTTGTATATATTTCCCTGTGCTATACCGTATAATCTTGTTTATCTATTCTACATTTTGAAATCCCAGTCGTCTGTCCCTTCCTAACCCCCACCCCCTTGGCAACCACAAGTTTGTATTCTATGTCTATGAGTCTGTTTCTGTTTTGTATTTATGCTTTGTTTTTTGAACCCCTGTTTGCTCACGTCTAGTGATGGGGAAGCTCACTATCTCCTGAGACAAATTTTTCTCCCTTTGAATGGTACTGAACATTAATAAATTATTTTTATATTGAGTTGAATCCAGTTTCCATGAAACCTACACACACACACACATATGCACAGTGGTTCTGATTCACTCTTTAGAGAAATAAAGAAGGTATCTGAGACCTCTTCCCATAGACAGCAATTATGGGAGTTTTATCTCTTCAAGCAAAACATTACTCATTTTCTTGCCACATCTCTCAGACCCAGCTTGCTTCACTGTGTTATAAGTCCAAGTGTGTTGGTAAATGTTTAACCAGCTCTCTGAGGGAGGGAATTTGGGGTGGGAGACTGATTTGTAGCATTTGCCAATTTCTATGGTGCAAATGCTCCCATCATGGCCTACCATTGTGATGATATTTGATGCATAGATAATCATAATCACCACTAGTGAACTGGTGGAGGTCACCTCCAACACACCACTGATCTTGGCCCCGTCTTTCCTGCTCAGGCCTTTGAGGTCAACTCTACAGAAAACACTTGATCTGCCTTGGACCAAATCTTAATCTGGGGAATATGGGTTCATGGCAGTCATATATACATGTCCCACCTTCATGGACAAAAGCAGGCTTTCTGCATTCTCCATACTTTGCTCTCCATACATGTGTAGAAATCCATCAGCCCCTTGCCAGATCAGACAACAGTCAACTGGACAGTTACAATGTCTTTATCATTAGATTGGCAATGAAATGGGGTGTTCTCTAGTGACCAGAAAGATTCAATTTGACTCTCTGGACTCATACTACCTATATGTCATGGCTAATCTGCCACAGGCAATTCTGCCTGAATCTATAGGAGGAATTAGGTTCAGGGTATATATATCTCATTTCTGCTAAAGACATAGCTAATTTCTTATACATCCTATTCTTTAACCCTCATGCTTCAGAAAGCAACTCTCAGCTTTACGTTATCTAGGCTGAGAACTCCAAACTCCAGCTTGCTGGTGCCAGTAACACACACATGGCTCCCACTGCTCTCTGGGAAGTAACACGTCTATTTGATCAAGTATGCAATCAACTTTACTCTCTTATGCAAAAGTCTTGATAGATCATCTTTTAAGACTCACTTGGCAAACATGTTTCCATCTTCCAGTGACTTTTAGGTGCCTTACTGAAAAGAAAAATAAATGGCACTTTATAAATAAATACACATCCAGGCATTCAGAGGAGAATTAATCTGTCAAAACAGAGGCTAGAGGCAAGCTTCTGCCCATTGTTTACTTTTCATTCCAGCTCCTTGGGAGGTTGTGTTAAGCTCTTCTTGCCTGGGTTCATGGCCCAGGTATTCTTGATACTGAATCTCTTTGACTTTACCTTGTCCTGCTGAAAGCCAAACTGGTGGAAATAGGTAAGAAGAAATTGTTCTCAGCCAAGTAAGATTTTCAGAGTTAAAACATCATGATATACAAAATTTACTTAGATCAGCGGTTCTCAATTTTGTTCTACATTGGAATTATCTGCAGAGCTTTAAAAAATATTAATGCACGAATTTCATCCTCAGAGTTTCAGATTGGTCTGGGGTGTGACCTGAGTATTAGGATTTTAAAAGCTCTACAAGTGATTGTATTATGCAATCAAGGTTGCGAACTACTGACTTAGAAAATTCCTTAGTGTATTAGTTTTCCTATTGCTGCTATAACAAATTACCACCAACTTAGTGATTTAAAATAACACAAATTTAGAAAAATACCATATGAGATCGCTCATATGTGGAATCTAAAAAACAAAAACAAAAACAAACAAACAAACAAAAACAAAGCGTAAATAAAGGACAGAAATAGACTCACAGACAGAGAATACAGACTTGTGGTTACCAGGGGGGTGGAGGGTGGGAAGGGATAGACTGGGATTTCAAAATTGTAGAATAGACTACACTGTATAGCACAGGGAAATATACACAAAATGTTATGATAACTGACACTGAAAAAAATGTGACAATGAGTGTGTATATGTCCATGAATAACTGAAAAATTGTGCTGAACACTGGAATTTGACACAACATTGTAAAATGATTATAAATCAATAAAAAATGTTAAAAAAAAAGCAAAAAAATAAAAATAAAAATAAAATTGTCTCTGAGGATAAAATAACACAAATTTATTATCTTGCAGTTCTGGAGGTCAGAAGTCCAACATGGGTCTCACTGGGCTAATCAAGGGATAGACAGAACTGCATTCTTTCTGGAGGCTCTAGGGGTAATCTGCTTCCTTGCCTTTTCCAGCTTCTAAAAGTTGTCTGTGTTCTTTTTTCCCCCTGTTTTCTAAAATTGAAGTATAGTTGATTTACAATGTTGTATTAGTTTCTGGTGTACAGCATAGTGACTCAGTGTTTTATATATGTGTATATATATATTATTTTGAATATACTTTTTTATTACAAGTTACTACAAGCCACTGAGTATAGTGCCCTGTGCTATACAGTAGGACCTTGTTGTTTATCTTTTCTGTACATAGTAGTTTGTATCTGCCAATACCAAACTCCCAATTTATCCCTCTCTCTCCCTCCAGGTGGCCTGTATTCTTTGGCTCATGTCCCCCTTTCTCCATCTTCAAGGCCAGTAACATTGGTCCAAGTCCTTCTCATGCTATATCACTCTGATTCTCCTTCTTCTGCCTCCCTCCTCCTCTTATAAGTATGCTTGTGGTTACATTGGCGCACCTGAATGATCCATAATAATAGCCTCATTTCAAGGTCAGCTAACTAGCAAATTTAATTCCGTCTGCAATCTTAATTCTCCTCTGTCACGTAACCTAACATATTCACAGTTTTCAGGGACTAAGATATAGACATCTTCAGGGAGCCATTTATGTGCTTAGTAGAATTGGATCTCTCCTAGATCAGCTATAACAATTCTGCATGGAAGGTGGAGGGGTTAGGTGGAAGAAGAGGAATATAAACCACAAGGAAAATACCTATATCAATTTGTGTTTCTCTTTGAAGTATCTGAAGAGAGACACTGCCACATGTTCAAGCTTAGGTGCTCATTTAGCTATATATGTAGTCAATAAACACTTTGGACAGAGCCTCATTCACAGTTGTCACTCAATACATGTTGAATGAATGAATGGCTGATAATGTTTTTGAATGTGCATTTCCTCAAGTTTTCTCTGTCTTGAATTATCTGTGTCCCAGTAAAAAAGATGATGATCACTGTCCTATCAGGCTCAAACCTTTGCTATGACACAGTTTGAGTAAAGAGAAATTTAGAGGTTGTGTATCCAGAATAGGCTTAGAATCCTCAGTAGCAAGGCCAAATGAGAGCAACAGCTGCAGCAAAAAAGAATGGCTAACATTTCCATCACTCCCCAAGAGGTGCAAATTTCAACTTCCCAATTTATCCCGTCCCACCCTCTTTAGCCCCTAGTAACCATAAGTTTGTTTTCTATGTCTGAGTCTGTTTCTGTTTTGTAAATAAGTTCATTTGTGTCCTTTTTTAGATTCCATGAGTGATATCATATGGTATGGTATTTTTCTTTCTTTTTCTGACTTACTTCACTTAGAATGACAAACTCCAGATCCATCCATGTTCTTGCAAATGGCATTATTTCATTCTTTTTTATGGCTGAGTAGTATTTCTTCTTTATCCAGTCATCTGTCGATGGACATTTAGGTTGCTTCCATGTCTTGGCTATTGTAAAGAGCACTGCTGTGAACATTGAGGAGCATGTGTCTTTTCAAATTACATTTTCCTCTGATATATGCCTACGAGTAGGATTGCTGAATTATATGGTAAGTCTATTTTTAGTTTTTTGAGGAATCTCCATAGTGTCCTCCATGGAAATGTTAGCTGTCTTGATTGTGGTGGTGGTTTCATTGGTGTATACATCTATTAAAATTTATCAAATTGTACATGTGAAATATGTGTAGTTTACTGTCCAGGAATCATACCACAGTAAAGGTGTTTTTTTTAAAAAAGGATGGCTAATGCCTTCTGGGCCTCATCAGAGGAGAAATGCATTCAGGGGTGCACCTGATACCTCCTTCTACTGGTGTCAGAAGTGGAGAGTTCTGGATGTTCTATACTGTCTTGAAGACTTAATAGATCAATAAGTCAAATGCTATACAACAAAATTCCTGAAAATTAAAAACAAAGAAGTTTTTTGTTTGTCTGTTTGTTTTTGTTTCTTTGTGGATTAAGCCATTCTTCTTTGACTGCACTCAACAACTATAGCTCCAAGTCCTTGCAATCCCATTTCTACCTGAGTCAGCTTTCATCTCATATCTTTCTAGCTCAAAGAATTTGGCTTCCTACATGGTTCATATGTTCATGCTCTTTACATCATGAGAATGCAGCCATTTTAATGGGGGTCTAGAGACCCTAATGCTAATTCAAGTGCCAGTAAATTACCTCTGTTTCTGTCAAGGTTCCTAATTGTGTGCTTATTTCAGGACTTGGGGTTGGGGCAGTGTCTGCAAAAGCCTACCACACTGCTAAAGGGAAAAATATGGCAGATATCAAATGCTTTCTGACTATGCTTCTTTGTGCATGCCTGTGAAATAACCTCCAGAATTCTCAGGAAAAAAAAAACTTCGCAGGAATTAGGGACTACAGTCAGCAAAATGGGGGTTATTCCTTTGTGACACTGACAACACACTTTGCCATTCTGAGATTCTACTCTGTTGCCTCCTTAACAGGCTTTTGCTGGGTACCATTGTATCTGCTGCCACTGTTGCTTCTGCCAGGTGCTGTTCTTCCACTAGGACTGCCACTTAGAGTCCTCAAAGCACTAAAACTGCATGATATTTGATGGTTAAGTGGAGGGAACGATACTCCCATTTCATTTACACTCTGTTAAAGGGATGTTGAGTTAGGGGCACAGCCAAATGACAGATACCACAGTGTTCTCCACATTAGCTCTCCTCTCCCACACTAAGTCTGGATAATTGGATGGAGCCTGCAGGCCTAGCTCCCTCTCCATTTGGAATGAATTCTCTCCCAGGAAATTTCTCAGTGCCTCATGCTTGTAGACTTACATGCAAGGATGCATCTGAATCCCAGTCATGAGCACAATTTAAACTCAGAATGGGACTTTTGCTGTGTGAGACTGATCTTTAGACCCTTCCCAAGTATTTGTAATCATTGAACCATTTCTCCAGGGGGAAAAATAAAAGCCTGAGTGAAGGCCAGGACAGGAGTTGAGATCTTGGTCTTGCTAACACTTGGGTCCCATCCCTAGGTAATGCCTACACCTTTTCTTCAACTGTCACTGAGAGTTTCTCACATATTCAAGGGTTCTTAGCAAAGATCATATATCTCAATTATTTTAAGGGCAGCCAGGGGATTTTTTAATCAGAGATTCTGGGAAAGAAGCCTTGAACTGTGGTGAGTATAGAAAGGAGAGTTACATCAAAGAACATGGATACATAGAAATACAAATACTTCTTTGAGCTCCAGCTACAGTTGGACTTAGAGTCCCAAAGTACTTCTGAGGAGAGAAGAAGTTGGTGGCAGGTCAAATAATTGGTTTTAGAGCTTAAACCATCAGTTAGTTATTTGGCAATTACTTTAAAAGCAAGCAATTCAATGCTAACTAGTTAATTATGTATGATGAGAAGAACCTGGATTAACTGAAACCTTTTTGCTTGGAAATAAGTGTGATTTTCCCAAATGCCAAGCTAGAGGGAAGAAATAGTCTTTTGGTTGTATATTATGCTTATTTAAAGGTCATTTGCCAGTGACTGCCTCACCCCAGCTGAGATGACGGGGACTGAAAGATACATCAAGGATGGAGAAAAGTGGATGGAGGTAGAATCAATAGAACTTGCTACACGATTGGCTGTGGGAACTAGAGGGTTTTTTAAAAGACATTTAGGATGATCCCAGATTGGAGGATAGCTACTGCTTTATCGATCCAGTAGCCCCCTCCATGCTTCTGGGAATTGTCTCTCAGGCTACCCCAACTTTGTGTCCTATCTGGAGCTGCTGTGTTCTCACATGACTCTCCACCTCATTCAGGCCACATAGGAATGCTCTAGGGGTAGGCCTCTGGTCCAACTTCCCAGTAAGGCCCCTTTATCTCATTTTTTTGTGCTTTGCTCTAAGAGAACTCAATCAATCACTCCCTGAGTAGCTATATAAGTTGTAATGCTGTAAAGCAGAGCTGTCCAATAAAAATACAATGTGAGCCAAGTATGTAATTTTAAGTGTTCTAATTGCCACATTAAGAAAGGAAACAGGTGGGATTAATTTTAATAACATATTATATTTAACCAAATACATCCAATATGTTATCATTTAAAAATGAAATCAATGTTTTTTTAATTAATGGGATGTTTTACATTTTTTTCCCCTAGTACTCAGTCTTCAAAATCCAGTATGTGAAGGTAACTATATCCAATACCTTGGAATAGCCTATAATTAAAAAGAATATGAAAAGGAATATATATATGCACAACTGAATCATTATTACGTACACCAGAAATTAACACAACGTTATAAATTGACTATACTTCAATTTTTAAAAAGCCCATTATGTGCTTTACACTTAACAGTCAGCACATTTCAATTTAGACTAGACTCATTTCGAGTGCTCAATAGCTACATGGGATGGGTAGCTGCCAAATTGGACAGGGTAGCTCTAGAGGCCCAGATCACCCACCAGGTGGAGAAAGCCAGCCTATAGAGAGGGGAAAAGTAAGTCAATATGCAGAAAGGTGCAGACATGAAAAGCAAAGAGAAAAACCAAGAATACTGGTGGCATTCAAGTTCCTGATTCTAAGAGTTCTTGAAGATC
Source organism: Camelus dromedarius (assembly GCF_036321535.1). NCBI lineage: Eukaryota > Metazoa > Chordata > Mammalia > Artiodactyla > Camelidae > Camelus > Camelus dromedarius. The sequence continues at coordinate 36,370,431 of NC_087472.1, read as the reverse complement.
AGCTATACTCTCCCAACCAGGACAAGCCCTAGCCTGGATGTCTTTTGAGACATCCCAGGTCTCTTCCAATAATATCCAACTTTGTATTAAAAAATATTATTTTCCTTATTATTGTCATTATTATTAATAAAGCAAAGCTATTTGCATGAATTACCTTAATGATGGCAATTTTCTTGATTTGTACCTACACCCAGACCCCTGTTCTTAGCAGACATTACTAATGAATTGCTCATTTTGCCCTTTTTCTTATGGATTCCAAATGTGACCTAAGAATTCTTCTCAACAACGCTCTAAGAGGCTATTACCAAATTATTGGAGTAAACATGTAAGTGGAAATGTATCTGCCACCACTGCTATAGAGTTGCAATGTGTCCACTTCATTCTTTCCCTTAATAAATGATGAGAGAACTATCTTTATGAGCACATCACAAGTAAGACAATCCCTGGTGCTCCTAGAAATAGTCTGTGAGAATTTGAGGTTGGGGGGAGGAGCATGACCTCATGGAGGACTGAAGAACCAGCAATAGCTGGAGGAGATGCAGCTAGAAATATATGGTTTGAACAGTTACTGCAGCCATATATATTTTTTTGCCCCAGACAGGTGGCTTGGGATGTTACCTGGACATGCAGAAACTTAACCACTGTGACATGTGGCAAGTAATCAAAAGATTCAGTGGCAAAATTATGGATGATTCTTTATAATAAATCTATTTCCTAAGTATTCCATTTGGGTGTTGCAATAAATATAAGACAAAGAAGGAAGAGACTGAAAATAATAAATGCCCTAGTAAGAAATTCTGTCATTGAATCTGTGAATCAAACCTCTGGAGGAAGTTTCAAATAAATCTGAACATTTTCCTCATGATGATGGTGGGTTTTTCAAAGAAGAAGAGATATATGTGCAACTGTATCCAAATGTGACCAAAACCAAATAGGTTTAATTAGAAATTAAAATGCACAATCTTTCTTTTCAATCTTAAATTTGTTAATAGGCAATGAAATTTGCAGAAGCCCAGAAACACTCTTCTCTCTCTGGTTTCTCTGCAGATTTCCAGAAATTACCTTCCTTTTGTAAGAATACCATTTATGGGAGAGGAAAACACTATGTTTTTGAATTAAAGAATTCTGAGACGACCACACCTCAGCCAGTATCATTAGAATAATTGCTGATACAATGCTGCCATCTAGCAATGGCTCAGACTGGGCTTCAACTGCAGCAGTCCTCTCCCCACGCCACTTAGATACCTTCCTACTTCAGAGCATGTCTAAACAGGAATGGAGTTATCATCTCTTCTGTTTCCTTATTGAAAACTGAACTACCATACAGATGAGGTTATTGAGGCCCAGAGTGATCAAGTGACTTGCCCAAGGTCACAAAGATTGTCACTGGCACAGCTAGAGTTAGAATGTAGATTTTTACCTTGTTTTATTCTCTCTTTCCCTCCCTCTCCTTCTCCTCCTCATTGTCCTCCTCATTTTTCCTCAAGGTAGAGGAAAGTAACCTTTGGTGACTGGGTTATGGAGAAATTCTGAGTGGTGTCAGAATAAGTGGGTCTTAGACTCTTATGGTTATGAGTAACCACAGCAATGAATTATTTGTTTGGGCTATTTTAGTTTGGGGTTGAAGGAGGAAGAATCTACAGAAAAGAGACCCACATTTCTCTGGGAATTTTCCTTTGAGCCAGGGCTTCTGGGACTCCAGCAAACTCCAATGTACAAGCCCACACTCACCTTTATTCTGAGGCAATCTTGTTGCAGAAGGCAGCAGTCAAAAGAAAGCTGTTGTGGAAGCTGGAGGAGTAACCCTCCCAGACTTCAGACAATACTGCAGAGCCACAGTAATCAAAATAGCATGGTATTGGCACAAAAAAAGAGACATATGGATCAATGGAACAGAAGAGAGAGCCCATAAATAAACCCACAGACTTACAGTCAATTAATCTTCGACAAAGGAGGCAAGAATATACAATGGAGAAAAGATAGTTTCTTCAGCAAGTGGTGTTGAGAGAACTGGGCAGCCACATGTAAATCAATGAAGTTAAAACATTCTCTCACATCATACACAAAAATAAACTCGAAATGGCTTAAAGATAAACACAAGACAAGATACTATAAACTTCCTAGAAGAAAACATAGGTAAAACATTCTCTGACATAAATCTTAGCAATGTTCTTCTAGGGCAGTCTGCCCAGGCAATAGATATAAAAGCAAAAATAAACAAATGGGACCTAATTAAACTTATAAGCTTTTGCACAGCAAAAGAAATTGTAAACAAAACAAAAAGACAATCTACAGAATGGGAGAAAATATTCGCAAATGATGTGACTGACAAGGGCTTAATTTCCAGAATATACAAACAGCTCATACAACTTAATAACAAAAACACAAACAACTCAATCCAAAAATGAACAGAAGAACTAAACAAGCAATTCTCTAATGAAGATATACAGATGACCAACAGGTGCATGGAAAAAATGCTCTATATTGCTAATTATCAAAGAAATGCATATCAAAACTATAGTGAGGTTTTATCTCACACCAGTAAGAATGGCCATCATGAAAAAGCCCACAAATGATAAATGCTGGAGAAGGTGTGAAGAAAAGGAAACCATCCTACATTGTTGGTGGAAATATCATTTGGTGCAGCCACTATGGAAAACAGTATGGAGAGTCCTTAAAAAACTAAAAATAGACTTACCATATGATCCAGCAATTCCACTCTTGGGCATACATCTGGAGGGAACTCTAATTTGAAAAGATACATGCACCCCAGTGTTCATAGGAGCACTATTTACAATAGCCAAGACATGGAAACAACCTAAATGGCCATTAACAGATGACCAGATAAAGAAGCTGTGGTTTATTTATATACAATGGAATATTGCTTAGCCATAAAAAAGAATAAAATAATGCCTTTTGCAGCAACATAGGTGGACCTGAAGATTGTCATACTAAGTAAAGTAAGCCAGAAAGAGAAAGAAAAATACTGTATGATATCACATATATGTGGAATCTAAAAAATGGCACAAATGGACTTATTTACAAAACAGAAACAGACTCACAGACATAGAAAACAAACTTATGGTTATCGGGGGAAAAGGGGTGGGAAGGGATAAATTGAGAGTTCAAGACTTGCAGAGATGAACTACTACATATAAAATAGATAAACAACATTTTCTACTGTTTCTAACTATATTCAATATCTTGTAGTAATCTATAATGAAAAAGAATATGAAAAGGAATATATGTATGTATACACATGACTGAAACATTATGCTGTATACCAGAAATTGACACAACATTGTAAACTGACTGTACTTCAATAAAAATTTTTTTTAAAAATTAAAAAAATAAAGCTGTTATATGTCTGGGAGGAAGCATGAGAATTTGCCTTTCTAGCTGCCTTCCTCCTTGAATCCTGAAAAGATTTGGGGCAATAGCATAGCTGGGATGGACTGGAGAGCAAGGAGGGCAGTAACTTCTCCCAGAATACTCTTGAAAAGTGAAGCCTCCAACAATATTTATGGTAATATGTTGCAAGACAGTTCAGTTTGTAATAAAAATATATTAGAAAGAAGCTCAATATCATTAGTCATCAGGGAAATGCAATTCGAAACCACAATGAGATACCCACTAGAATGGCTATAATCAAAAACAGATAGTAACAAGTGTTGACAAGGATGTGGAGAACTTGAATCCCTCATGTACTGCTGATGGGAATGTAAAATGGTGCAGCCACTTTGGAAAACAGTTCGGCATTCCTCAAATGGTTAAACATACAATTAGCATATGCCCTAGCAATTTTAATTCTATGTATGTACCCAACAGAAATGAAAATGTATATTCACACAAAAACTTGTACAGGAATGTTCATAGCAGAAGTATTCATAATAGTCAAAAGGTGGAAACAACCAAGTTGTCCATCAACTGATGAATGTATAAGCAAAATGCAGTATATCCATACAATGGAATATTATTCAGCTAGAAAAAGATGTACACATGCTACAACACAGATGAAACTTGAAAACATTATGCTAAATGAAAGAAGCCAGACACAAAAGGCCACATATCATATGTGATTCCATTTATATGGAAAGTCCAGAGTAAGTAAATTTATAGAGATAGAAAGTAGATTAGTACTTTCCAGGGGCTTGTGGTGAGGAGTGGGAAGGTGGGGAGGAATGGGGAGTGATGGCTTAATGGGTACCGGGTTTCTTTTTGAGGTGATGAGAATGTTCTAAAATTAGATTATGGCAAAAATAAATAAAATAAAATTAGATTGTGGTGATAGTTGCCCAACTATGTTAATATACTAAAAAAATTTGAGTTGTATACTTTAAATGAATTAATTATATGGTACATGAATTATATTTCAATAAAGCTCTGACCAAAGAAAAATAATTTTTTAAAAGATACTAGGGAATATTGTGGGAAAGTAAGGGTTATTCTGTTCATTACCCATTTATACATCAGTGCTTAGACCAGTGAAATTCTTAGCAAAGTTTGTCAAACAGTGGGAGGTTTTTTTTCTTTTTAAATCTTGCCAGCTTCTCCAAGCTCAGCCCAGCTCTAAGGGCAACCTCTTTCAGCCTCTTTTCTTTGATAAATTGACTTCATACTGACTCTTGAGTGATAGTTGAGTAGTATATAGAATTAGAAGTTTACAGTTTTGCTGCTCAAGTGCTCTGTAAATACTCTCCTGTCAGCTAGCTTACATCTCTTCTGGCTTTACCACATCCACCCTGGAGGGCTCAAGAGCTTATTGGTCTGCCATTAAGATCCCTCGTAGTTTTCTGCCCCTGAGGATTTCCCTTTCTTTATTTCGGGCTCAGCTGTGAGTTTCCTCCCACACTTTATCTAGCATTTCTTTGAGTATATAATGGGAGAAGCCACTCCAAATTATCTCTATCAAGTTGCTTAAACCAGAAGAGTTCGGTACCTTTTTAAAAAATATGAATATTCTAATTTTTTATTGAGCAATGCCTCTAGACAACTTTAAATATACTCTGACTTATATAGACCCTTTTTAAATTGAGGTAAAATTGGTATATAACATTATATAAATTTCAGGTATACATTATAACTCAACATCTGTATACACTACAAAGTGATCACCACCAAAGTTCTAATTACCATCTTTTACCATACAATTGACCTCCTTCACTCATGGGGGAAGGTGGTTGAGGGGTGGATGAAATGGTGCCTTTTAATGTGTAAATTCCCCCCAATGTTAGAACTAGGACCACTTTCCAAGGTGAGGGGTTTGGAAAAGGGTGACATTGGAAGGCAGGGGCATGGAGTATCTAAATGATTGATCATCTTCCTTCTTTACCCACTTCCTCCCTTTCTTGAGAGAGAAGTGACAAAGAGAGGAAAATAAGTGCTGAGAAAGAAATGCCAGCTCTTGGTGTAACCACAAAAGTCCCTTCCACTTTTCAAAGCCCTATACTCTTCCACAGATGCTTGGGTCCAAGATGCATTTTTTTCCTCAATGGGAAGATGTCCAGGGGAGAAGTTAACTTTCCTTTTCAGGCCAGAGCTCAGAACAGAGGCTGTTCTACTTTGGGGCTGCAGCTAGCCCCTGGGCAGAACCTCCTGAGCTCAGTAGCATCCCACAATGATTGATTCTTTTCCTTGAATATTAAAGCTTTCCCCCAAATACCCCTAGGAGGATTCACATCTGGATCTAAGATGGGGAAAGGGGAAAGCAGGGCCATTTTTGCTCAGGCCTCAGACTTTATGAGCTTCAAATGTTGGCTGCTATTGGGTGGCAAATTTGTTCAGGGTAACAGGGTAAGTCTTCACAGTGGCCATCTGGCTCCGAATAATGAAGCCATGCATATATAAGTGGAGTGGTTGCATGTGGGGGCTCTGGGGTCAAACTGCACGTGTTCAAGTCCCAGCTCTGCTCATTTTTAGTTCTATAGCCTTGGGCCAGTTATTTAACCTCTCTGTGCCAGAGATTCTTGGTAAAAGAATAAAATAAAATAGGATCAATGAGAGCACTCACTTCCCATGGTTGTTTTGAAGATTATATGGAATAATCCAGATAAATCAGTTAGTTCAGAGCTTGGACCCCTGATAAGTGCTCTATAGTTGTTAACATTAAACTATGGCTTTTGCCAGTCAGCAGCCAAAGATTTACTTTTAGATCTTCTGCCACAGTTTAAATAGAATCCCTGAAGAGACTGGATGCTGAACATGCCCCAACTAGCCCTATCCCACCCACTTCCCAACCTCCTCAGGGCCAAGCCTAGGTTGACGAATAATAACAAGATCTTACATTTGTACATCTTGCATTTGATTTTTCCAAACCCTTTCACAATGTTTACCCCATGATGCTGTGACGTTAGCAGGATACTGATAATCATCCCCATTTTGGAGAAAAGGAAACTGAGGTCCTGAGAGATCACATGGCCTGTAAAGTCATGTGTCCTCCTCCCCTGGTCATTTCAACCTCCTACAATGTCTATTCTCCTATAAATCCCCCATGAGATCACAAAAGATTGAGCAGCCTGCTTCCCTCACCCCATAACTGCTCAAGATGTGCAGAGCTTTCAGACCTGGTAAGAAGGAAGGAGACACCTAAGCCATAAAAAAATTAAATTCTCTGTAGCTCTGAGGTAGGGCCAGTTATTTTACATGTAATGTTCTGGCTGGAGAGTAAGGTTTAGACTATTTCAAGGTCTCCAGCTTACTGGAAGGAAGGAGGGGAAGATGCACTGTATCTGATCTGACCAAACTAGTCCAGAGTAGTGAGATCTCAGCTGAGCCCAAAGTGAGACTCAAAAATGTTTGGAAGCTGTCGGAGGCATTCACTGGCAGCCCAAGCCTATACTTGCATGGAGGAAGTGGTCTTTAGAAGGTCTTAAACACTATTGGCCCATAAGGGGCAGAAACAGACCAAGCAGTGGGTGAGAGGATGGCAGAAGGGTAGAGGACCAGGACAGTGTGACATTTGCTGTACACCTGGGCCACAGGACTGGGTGTGTAGAGAGTCTGTAGCACCTACTCACTTGGAGGATAATGGTTTTGAAGAGACCTGTAGACTTACAGTGCTTTAGGGGGAAGGGATAGAGACACAGAAATAGGGGCTGAAGTTTGGGTCCGGATAGAGGACTTGATGGCTTTTGTTCTCTATGTAGAGGACCTGAGTCTGAAAGTCTGAGCCCAGGCCATGGGGATAGGGGAAGCGAGGGAAAGTTTGCTGCAGGAAGAAGCTGCAGCTGCTCTTCTCATGGGGGCCTCATTGAGATACAGAAGAGAAGTAATGCTGTTTCAGTGTCCAGGTGACAGGTGTGGCATAGCACAGGGACGGGAATTACCACCCCGAACTCCTACTCCAGTGAACCCATCGGTGGCTTCAGCTAAAGCTAAAGAGAAGGCAGCAACATTTAGGCCCCCAGCTGATTTGCAGAATCCATGCCCCACCCCAGCAGGGGCTTCCATGTTCCCACAGCCAGAGTCAGCTACCAGTAGCTGGGGCAGGGTGGAGGGGTCACCCTCGTGTGGCAATATGGGCAACTGACCTTCAGGAGGCAAAGTAGGAATGGAAGAACAGAAGACTATCAGAACACAGGCAACTGCTGGGGTCTTCTACAAATAACGGGAGGAAAACTTCAAGGGATTGAAGTCCTATAACACACAGGTGGGGACAGGAGTCAATGACATCTGAGTTTTCACTGTTTATGGGACCTTATTTTTACCCATAGGCCAGTGAGCCCTGGAGAAACTTGAAACACTGCTTTACAGCAAATGAAATTGTCTCAAGTACCTAGGCATACCGTAGCCCAGCTCCATGTAGATGCTAAATGGCTCTTGAAATTTCTAATTATAACTTTGGGGTGGGTAGTAGAGCAGGGACTGGGCTCTGGCAGGGTATGATTGGGCTTTGTTTATTCCATTTATCTCTAGTGATGTTAGCTTAAATGACAGGAGAGGCAAAGGCAAAAGGAAGAATGACTGGGGAGAAAAATAAAAGAATTGCTATTGTTCTCCGTTATCATGGCTATCAGAAAATTCCTTTCCTTTGTAAGACATTTTCCTTCCCTTATACATGTTCCAGACATGAATTATGATTCCATATCATCAGTTTCTTTTCCAGGAGAGAGTCAACAGCACTTTCCTGAGCTAAGAGTGACTCAAGCTGAACATGGAGATCCAAAGTCCACTTGGGCCTGGACTGGGCCAGGTGCGAGCCAACAGGGCCAGAGAAGAGGGGAAAGCTGGGTCCACTACCTAGAATTTGGGTTTCCCAACTTATCACACCCTCTTTCTCCCAAGGCATCTACAGACAGCCCATAGAGCCAGATTCTTGTCTATATCACCACGGGGCTGCCAATTTATCCGACAATCTGTTTCTTCTGAGACTCATTTTCCTCGTCCTGTGATGCAGGAAAAATGGATGTGGGGCATGAGGAGGGCCATGTCCCAGGCCTCGGTTGAGCCCCTGGGACATGCCTCACCAAGTGTGGGTCCTTGGCTTCGTGCAGGAAAGAATTCAAGTGTGAGCCACAATTGAATAAAGGCAGATTTATTTAAAGAGATACAGAATGCATAGAGTGTAGGCTGTTTCAAAAGGTAAGAGAAGGCCATGAAGTGTGGGGATTGGGTGCTCAGATTAGAGTAAAAGTAGGTACACACTCCATAGACAGAGTGCAGGCCATCTCCAAAGAGGAGGGGGAGAGACAGAGGCGGCCACGAGGCGCTGTGTTGCCAGTTTTTATGGGCTCGGTAGCTTCACATGCCTACAGGTGGGACCACTCTAACTCCTCTGGGGAAGGGGCTGGGATCCCCAGGAATTTGGCCTACTCTTTGGCCTTTTGCGGTTAGCCTTGGGACTGTCATGGCACCTGCGGGCATATTATTGATCACACTAATATGTTACAATGAGCATATAATGAAGCTCAAGGTCTACTAGAAGTCAAACTTCCCACCGTCTTAATCCTCAAGGCCAACTGGGAGTTGAATCTTCCACATTTTGGTGTTAATTGCTGTCATTCCTTGAATGGCTGTGTCCGGCCCTCTTCCATCCTGTCTCACCTGGAATCAGATCCAATGTTTAGGATAATAGAACAGAGGACTTGAGTCCTCAGAGAGGGATTGGCACCTGTCCCTCTCTTTCCATCCTCACTGCCCCAGCCATAAATTGAGGCACTGGTGAATCAGTCACCAGTACTATTGCAGTAGGGGGCTGATAACTGCTCTATGATCCCTTCCCCCATCCTGCCTCCAAACTGTTGCCAAGTTAGCTTTCTAAAATATGTTTCTAATCATGTCACTGCTACTGTTTTTCAAAGATCTTTGAGTAACCAAATTACGTGGACTATTATTGAATAAATTGGCTCTGTTAGTATCAAATTCCCCATTATCCTTATTTCTTGTCTTTATAGCCTTCACCATGATTTCAATCTATCTTACTTATGTGTTTTCTGGCTTATAGTCTGTTTCCCACTTCCCTTGGAATAAAGTTTTCATTTGATAAAAGTTCTTATCTGTCTGTCCCCCAAAATAGTGGCTGGCACATGTTAGATAATAAATACTGATTGAATGAAGGACTCAATAAATCAAATTCTGTTAGCCACAGTTAATTCTTTTTTTTTTCTGTAAGTGAACTTTATTTACTTTTACAATTACAAATGTAATACATGCTTACTGTAGAGAATCTGGAAAGTACAGAGAAGTAGAAAGAAGAAAATAGAAACACCCATAATCCCACCTCCTGAAGGCAAAACACGGCTCACATTATGTTCTCACTATCTATGCCTGTTTAAAGACCAAGACCTTTATCAAGAGTGCTGGCCACAATATCAAGAGTGCAAGCACAATAGCCAAGGGGAGTGAGGGGAACTAACAACTGAGGAGGTCACCCAGAGGTCAGAGCTAGAGATTTGACACTGAGGAACAAGATAAGGGCCACAGACAACAGATCAAGACATCAGAAGTTGACAACACAAGAACAAGTTGGGTTATGGTAAGAATGTAGTGAGATGATAGTTGTCAAGAGTTTACCCAGTACGTGTCATACAAGACATAATCAATAAATGTTAGCCATTACTATGATTATTACTATGGATCAAAACGAATGGTTCAGGATGGAGATTATAAACAAGGCAAGGGCCCTGGAGACTCACTTTAGGTGCTGTGAGTTGGGGCATATAGGGACAAGTCTACTAGATGAAAAGGATGGTATATAGGAGTGGACATCATTCTCCTTACAGGCTCCCCTGCCAGGTGAAATGGGACCAGGGCTTCCTCAAGTTTGCCTGATGACTCATGGCAAGACACTCTAAGGTGTTTTTGAGGTAGGACACGGTTTCTCCTGCCTAGACTTTTCCCTGGACCAGGACCTAGGACTGGCCTCAGTAGTAATGGGAGTTCAGAATCTCATACACCAAACACTCTTAAAGTCCACGCTCTGATTGTTGGGGCAGGTCAAAGGCATGTGGGGTGAAAGATAAGGTCAAGGCAGCCACGTGGGAGATAGGGTGGTATATGCCTGGAGTGGGGTTGCTGAAGGGGGAAGGCCACAAGGTTTAATGATGTAATTGAATGGAATGGGTCCAGGAACCAGTCCTGAAGTTAGCAGCAGAGTTGGATATCACAGGAGAAGAATCCAGAAAGCATTACTTGCTAGTGGAGGCCTTCTGATGACCTGTGCTCTGTCGAAGGTGGTTGTGCAGACCCTCTTGAGGGTCTCCATGCTCTTTCAGGTAGTAGCAGCGTTTAGGGACATGCTGGTGCTGGGAGTGAGAAAAAAAAAAAAAAAAAAAAACAGCAGAGGTAAGAGCCATGCTCACTATCACTCCAGGGTTCTGCCTGGATAATTTCAGTAACTTAGATCACAGAACTTGGCTAATGTACCTTATTTGTATAAAGTGTGACTGAGGACTAGACTAGCCCAGTTCCCTAGTGACCTGGGTCTACAACTCATGTGACTGTAGGTGGGACACAGCCCCCAAGACATGACCCCTCTTTTAGAATTGGAGTAAGTGGAGAGTTGGGACTGAGCCCAGCCAGTTCCCTCAGAATCAGAAGACTGAGACTTTTAACCATCCCAGGCCCTCAGTAACTCAGGTAGGGCATGGCTCCTCAAAGTGATTAATACACCCAAAATAACTGCAGAGCCAGGCCTGCTGATGAAACTCCAGGTGAGGGGTAGAATCTAGAAGCTCAATGCCCCCCCCCTCGCCTCTTCCTTAGCCTATTCAAAGGAGCATGCTGTGTGTGCCATCATTACTTCCTCATTTTTTAACTCAAAAACCTTAAGTGGATTTCCCCATCATTACCTCCTCAGTCTGCTGATGAGAGTTCAGTTCATTCCCCATTGCCTCCTCGTTATTCCGCTTACAGGCTGATGGCAGAACCTGGCTTGAGCTGCCCGGGGAATCCTTCTCTCCAGCCAGCTGGCACTCAGTATAGAGAGACCTGTCTATCAGCTCCTTTAGGCTGCCAGCCACCTTCAGGAAGATCCGGCCCATTTTGGTGGCAACAGCTTCCGAGAGTCCTTCCAGAAACCTGGTCCGTAGAATGGCATCAGACCAAGACAAATGTCGAGCCAGCAGCAGGAAGTCAGTGGCATACTGCCTGACTGACTTCTGGCCCTGCTTGGGATGGCAAAGAACTGCACTGAGAATGTCTATCTCAGATAGGGAGTTATATAAGCCCTGGGATCGACTCAGGAAAGATTTATTTTCATCCGAGAGGGGGTTGCCTACCTCCATCTGCAAGATGGACCACCTTTCTGCTGCCCCCAGATGAAGAGACACCAGGAAGGCCATTTTCTCTGAATCATTCAAAAATCCCTTCATTTGTTTCTCCTCATCAATCTCCATCTCTTCCTCCCCAGAGCATGAGCCCCGGGCTGCTTCCTGTTCTTCTAATAGGTAACAGAGTGCTGGGGTCAGCATGCCAAAAGATGGGACTTCCTTTGGTGGTTGCTTCATTGCTTCAGGGGTGGTGGCAGTCATGTGTGGTGTGGACTTTGATCCAGAGGTTGTAACCTTGATGTGAGGGGCAGGTGTTTCCCCAGAGTCTGTGCCTTTGATTTCTGCAGTGGACATCATTCCAGAGGCTGCAGCTGCCATTTCTGGTGTGGACGTGGCTCCCGGGACTGGGGCCGTCATCTGTGGCATGGACATTCCTCCAGAGGCTGTGGCTCTCAGAAGTGGCATGGACATCATTCCAGAAGCTGAGGCTCTCATAAGCGGAGTGGACCTTGCTTCGGAAGCTGAGGCTCTCATTGGTGGTGCAGGCATTCCTCCAGAGACTGTGTATGTCATTTGTGGCAAGGACATGGATCCAGAACTCACAACTCTTGTTTGCAGTGTGGACGTTGCTCCGGAGGCCATGCTTTTCATTAGCGGCACAGACATCTCTCCAGAAGCCGCGGCTGACATCAGTGGCGTGGGCATTGTTCCAGAGGCTGTGCCTCTCACAAATGGCTTGGACCTCCCTCCAGAGGCCATGGCTGTCGCTTGTGCAGTGGACATCCTTCCAGAAGCTGGAGCTCTCATTAACTCCGTGGACACAGCTTCAGAGGCTGAAGGTTTCCTTAGTGGTGTGGACATAATTCCAGAGACTGGAGCACTTAATAATGGCGGGGACATCACTCCAGAGGCAGGAGCTTGCATCGATGGAGTGCACATCTCTCCAGAAGCTGTGCACATCATTTGTGGTATAGATGTTGTCCCAGGGGCTGGGGCTCTCATTGGTGGTATGGACACCCCTCCAGAGGCCGTGGCTGTCATTTGAGGCACAGACATCACTCCGGAGGCCATGGATTTCATTAGCGATGTGGCTGTTGCTCCAGAGACTGAGGCCCTCATCTGTGGCATAGACATCATTCCAGAGGCTGTGGCCATCCTTTGCGGAGTAGACATTGGTCCACAAGCTGGGGCTCTCAGAGAGGTGGCTATGTCTCCAGAAGCCAGGGGTCTCGTCAGTGCTGGGGACATCTCTCCAGAGGATGAAGCTCTTGTGAGCAGCGCAGACATCTCTCCAGGATCTGAGGTTCTCATCAATGATGCGGACACAGCCCCAAAGGCTGGGGCTCTCATTTTTGGTGTGGACATCATTTCAGAGGCTGGGGCTCGCATCTGCAGTGGGGAGATCCCTCCAGGGGTCACGGATCTCCTGAGCGACATGGACATGCCCCCAGAGTCTCGGGTGCTCATTGGCTGACTGGGCATCTTTTCAGAGGCTGTGGATCTCATTAGTACTGTGGGCATCACTCCAGGGCCCGGGGCTCTCATTAGAGGCACGGACATAGTTCCAGAGGCTGCGGCTGTCATTTGTGGTGTGGATGTGTCTCCAGAGGCTGGGCCTCTCATTAGTGGTGTGGACATCCCTGCAGAGGCGGTGTCTGACATCTGCGGCATGGACATGGCCCCAGAGGCTGTGTCTCTCATTGGCACGGTGGAGATGTCTCCAGAAGCTGTGGTTATTTGCTGCATGAACATTGCTTCTGGGGCTTTGGATGGTGTTAGTGGCTTGGACAGTGCTCCCGAGGCCGTAGCTCTCATCTGGGGCACGGACATCACTCCCAAGGTAGTGTCTCTCATAAACAGTGTGGATGTGGCTCCAGAGGCTGAGGCTCTCATTTGTGGTACAGCTGTCACTCCTGAGGCTGTCGCTCTTCTTTGTGACAAGGACATTGCTCCAGAGACAGGCGCTCTCATTTGAAGTGTGGACACTGACCCAGAGGCTGGGGGTGTCATTTGTAGCATAGACATTGTTTCAGAGACTGGGGCTGTACTTGGCGGGGTGGACATTGCTCTAGGAGCCGGAGCTCTCCTTAGTGGCGTGGACTTAGTTCCAGAGGCCGGGGCTCTCATTCGCGGTGTGGACATTCCCCCCTTGGCTGGGGCTTTCATAAAGCCCGTGGATGTGGATGTGGCTCCAGAAGTTTTGGCCATTGTTAACTGCATGGACATCGCCCTAGAGGCTGCAGTTGACATTGGATCTGTGGACATTGCTCCAGAGGTTGTGACCGTCATCACCGGGGTAGACAGTGCTCCAGAGTCTGGGACTGTCTTGAGTAATGTTGACACATTTCCAGAGGCTGAGGCTCTTATTCGTGGTCTTGACCTTGCTCCAGGGTCTGAGGCTCTCACTGCCGGTGTGGACATCCCCCCAGAGGCTGTTGCTCTCATTGGCAGAGTAGACACGGTTTGAGAGTCTAGATTTTGTGTTAACCGTGATGATACCACTCCAGAGACTTGGGCTGGTACCAGCTGGGTGGGCATCCCTCCCGAGCTGAGGGCCATCATTAGCAGTGGGGACATTGCTTCAGTGTCAGGGGCTGACTTTGACAATGTAGACATTTCTCCAGCATCGGGGACTGACAGGAGCGGTGAGGACATTGCTACAGAGCCTGGAGCTGACATTAGTGGTGAAGACACTACTCCAGACTCTGGCCCTGACATGAACTGGGTTGACAATTCCCCAGAGTCTTGGTTGCTCGCTGGCTGGGTTGACGTTGCTCCAGAAGTTAGGGCTGACATTATCAGTGAGGAGATTGCTTCAGAGTCAGTGCCTGACATGAGCAGTGACGATATCTCTCCAGAGGCCAGGGCAGTCATTAGCACTTTGGACATTGCTTCAGTGTCTTCATCTGTAATTTGCAATGGTGACATTCCTTCAGAGCCTGGCATTGGCTGTGTGGACATCTCTCCAGGGTTTACATCTGGCATTAGGAGTGGGGAGATCTCTCCAGGATCTGGGGCTAGCATGAACGGTGTGGACATAGCTTCAGAGGACGGAGCTGTCATTGCCAGGGGTGATATCTCTGCAGAATCTGGTGTTGCCATTAGTGCTGTGGACATTGTTGCAAAGTCAGGAATTGTCATCAGCCCTGGGGACATTAATCCATAGTCTGAAGTGGATAGCAACGGGGACAGTGTTCCAGAATCTGAGGCTGGCATTAGCAATGGAGACAGCACCCCAGAGTCTGAGGTTGGCATCAGCAACGGCGACAGTGCCTCTGAATCTGAAGCTGAGGTTAGTAACGGGGACAGTGCCCCAGGGTCTGAGACTGGCATTAGCGGTGAGGACATTGCTCCAGAGTTTGCCTCTCCCATTAGAGGTGTGGCCATGGTGTCAAAGGCTGGGGATGTTGTCAGCTGTGTGGACATCCCTCCAGGATCTGACGCTGAAGTTGAAACCATAGGCTGTACATGAGAAGGCAGAATTTGGACCTCTGCTGTGGTCTCTGTCATTGGTCCAGAGAAGGTCATCCTCCTGTTTTGGGGGTCGACATTTTCCTCCCTCAGCATGTTGTTGAATCGCAGTGAATGTGAGGGAATTGACATATCTGCTGTGGCCACAGGACAGTGTAGAGGGAGCCTCTTAAGTAATTATACCAGGGGTCCTGCTGAAGCCCAAGTGGCAAGAAAATCTGTAAACAGGAAACAAGATTAGCAGTCAAAATCTAGCATCAAGAAGATGGGGAAACAGACAAATGATTTACGATGGAGACCGTTTTTACGTGTTGCCAGCTATGGGGCATCGGAGATGGGCCTATCAGGTGAAAGAAACTGCGCAACAATAAACAAATCTGAAGGTGGAGCAAATATCCTTTCCACCCCTATCCTTTTCAAATCAAACGGCTCAGTCACCCAGCACCGCCTCTCAGTTTACGAAAGCTGTAAATGAGGGCAACTTCTGCAGCCAAGAGCCTGGGCTGTCCTGGTTCAAATGAAGCAGCAGCACCACCTTCTGGAAAACTCTGAGAAGTACCGGTTCCTAAGCTAGGCTCTCTCCCATTCCAGCCCTAGCAAGCCAGCCCAGATACTGGCAGGCCTGGATGAGAAGGCCCTTTGCCCCGGGATAATATTTAATTTGTACGGTTCAGAGTCCTGCCAGTGGTTTAGTCCCCATTTTACTACTCTGATGGCCTTGAATGTTTTCCTCAGGAAAAGGAAGGCATTTAACTGATCAATGACTGAGAGCATCATTCCATGAACTGAAATTCCTGCTTAATATAATTTTTATTAACACCCCAAATCACCACTGTTACTACCACTCACCGCTCACCTCGTGTGTCTCAGGCACTATACTTTAGGCAACTCTACCTAACTTTAAACTCTATCATGTACAGGGATTTGCAAGCATTACCCATTTGAATCTTACAATAGATAGCAGTATTATCCCCATTTTACCAGCTTTCTAGATTAGCCAGGGTTGGGGCTATAATAAGGTCACTGCATCTTAAAGTAGACACAGTATGTCTTTGACTGTCACCCTTTCCTCGGAGTTGCCCAGCCTTTGGCATCTCTAAGGCTGCATTCATTTATCTCTCCGACATCCAAGATCACTGGCTCCCTTGAAGACTAGTCTACAGCAAGTACAAACTTCAAGTTTCTCTGATGGCCTGTGGGTGGGCAGTCCCAGAGCCTCACTCCTCTGGCCCACTCCCTGCAGCAGCCCCTGAAGGGGCTTCTTGGCACAGAGCTTGGAAACCAACACACACATTACACAATGTTATCACATCCCCAGGGCCTGCGCATGCCCCACATGGAGCACTGGCTCATTTGGGACAATGGGACCCAAGTCATCAATCTTGTGCAGTGTACCTCCATAATGATAATGAGAATCCTAGTGACAGAAATGCCAATGGCCAACATTTCTTGAGCAGGCAGTGCCCGGCAAGCGCTCTGCTGTCCACTTTACATGCATCGTCTCATTTGGCCCCCACAGCAGCACCAAGCGATTTTGGTAATACTCTATCCTCATCTTCCAAAGGAGAAAACTAAGGCGCATAGAAGCTTCATAATTTGCCTGCAGTCACACAGATTCCCAGGTCCGTCCCGCTCCAGAGCCCCTACTCTTCTCCACTGTCCTGTAACGCTCCACTCTGTCTGCCCTCTGTCCCTCTTACTCAGTCACATGACCGAGAACCCCCATCTTCAGCCTGGACATGGGTGGAGATGGGGTGTAGTAAAAGAAATACTGGCCTCCTGCTGGCACCTTGGCTACTCTAATCATTGGTGCAGTGGGAAAGATGAGTCAAAAGAGCAGTCATAGTTGACCACCCTCCCCACCCCCATCTTCAGAAAAATCCCTGAATGTACCAGTTTCCCACCAGGCAAAGCCCGGAAAGATCTTACCTTGCCATTTAGGGAGAAGAGGGAGAGTGTGTCCTTTGCGCCCCTAGCTCTTTTGGTCTGGCCAATTTACTTATGCCCCATGCCCAGCCAGTTCATTAAAGTAAGACCCAATACCAGCAGCTGTTCTCTGCAATCTCCCTTAGCTATCCCCTGCCACGCCCCCCTCCTGCCCGCCAGCCAGCCAGCCAGCCTGCCCGCCCACCCGCCCCACTGCTCCTGACTTGCTAGTGCTTGCTCTGTCTCTCTGGTCCCAGATTCCTGCCTCTATATAGGCTCTGACATTTGCCTCTGGCCGCCTTTCACTTGACAGTCCTCCAGAAGCTCCACTGTAGCACTCGGCCTATGCAACTCCACCCTTCTTCCCCTCACCCCAGTAGCTGCACCAGCCCACTGTGCCCGCTTCTGGCCGTCCCGAAGGAAAGAAGAGATTCACACAAGCAAAGAGATGAGACAGAAAGGGTCCTGGCTCAGCAAATGAGACACTCCCTCTGCGACTGAGCAGACACTGGCGTCCTGGGAGCCAGGCACTGCAACCGGTGTTCTGTGCAAGAGTAGGCAGGGGTGAGAGGGAAGGGAACTCGGGCTGGAGGCTGAGTGGAGCTGTGAAGAGTTCAAAAAGGTTCAGGTGCAGGCAAACCAGAGTTGGCCAGGAGGGGTCGTGGGAACTTAAGAGAGCCCAGCAATGATGATAATTAAAAAGCCATTGTGCTCCAGTGTCATGGACACGGAGGGAAACCTGGCAGCTAGTGACCACACCATGGGGCTAGAAAGTGACAGCAAGACTGCAGGGAGTTCAGACAGCTGGCGAGAAAAGCCTGCCAATCTTGAGCATACCAGGTGAGGGCTTGCTCATAGAAGCAGGGCTTTGGCCTGCTTTCTAGAACTGGGGCACAAGGTCAAAATAGAACTGGCAGGAAGGTTTATCAGAGCCCTCTAGCCTTCTGAATCAGGAGCCCTTAAACCCCTAGACTAGGGGTAGAATTGGTCCCTGAGCCCTGGAGAGGGCAAAACCTTTAGGTGAAGTTCAAGTAGCCCAGGTAAAGGGATGCAGAGCCGGGGTGGGGAGGCATTCAGGTCGTTATAAACCTCGCCATGCTCCAACCCCCAACAATAATTAGCAACCAGCCATACCTCGGCACTTGGCCTAAGCACTCCACTTGCCTTATACTGTCAGGCCTCTTGGCAACACCTGCAGGTAGGCACTGACGCCATTTCCATTTTACAAATGAGAGAGGGGCTTAGAGAAGTTGTGACCAAGATCACGGAGCTAGTACATGGCAAAGCCCAGATCTGAGCCCAGGGCAGTCTGATTCCAGAATCACTTCCTCTCTTTGCAAACAGACAAGTGGTTAGAAACACTCCAAGTGCTCTGTTCACTGCCGCCTTCCTCTTCCTCTTCCCACCCCCACTAATGGCTGAATCACCCCAGTGATACTAGTACTAATACTACTACTACTAATAATAATAGTATCAACCGACTTTGAACTCTTCCCATATGCCGAGAACTGTACTGAGGGCTTCACCAGCATTCTCTCCTTTGATCCTAGGAGCTACCCTGTGAGCTAGGTTTTTTTTTTTAATCCTCAGTTTACAGATAAGAAAACTGAGCCTCAGCGAGGTGAATTGACATGACCAAAAGCACACAGGTCTGTTTGACTCCAGAACTCACCGGAGTATACTCCTCAAAAAGAAAAATTCTAGTCACTCTCCCCTTCCCTTACACCAAAAAATACGCACAGGAAACCTAACAACAATGACGATGATGATGGTGATGATTATACCTAATAATAAAAGCTAACATTCACTGTGCCGGGCACTGTGCTCAGCACTTTCTATACGTGATCTCATTTGTTACTGACAACAGCCCTGTGGGGTAGGAACTATTATCACTCTCATTTCCAGATGAGGCACCAGAAGCACAGAGAGATTAGCTAGCTTTCCCAAGGTAACACAGCTAGAGAACATGTTTGTTTATGATCATAAAAACTTGGAAATAACCAAAATGCCAATATTAGAACACCATTCATTTAATGATTAAACAAATCACATTGCATCTGCAGTGACCAGTGAAAATGATTATCTGATTTGTATAAAACAAACATGGATATTTTTGCAAAGAAAACAGTATAGTTTGGAAGGATGTATACCAAGACATTAACAAGGAGCATACCCAAGGGATGAGATTCAAGATTTTTACTTTTACTTTCCTTAGCTGTGTTTTCTCCTTTGTCTGTAATGGACCCATATTGCTTATATTAGAAGAAAGAAAATTTTTTCTTCTTTTTAAAAGGTATGTTCCACTAGGCTTCTGTCTCTGGCAGTCTCCCTTCCTCTCTCTAAAGATCCCCAACATCTCCCCACCCAAGCAACTTTTCTCCCCAACAAGCTTAATCCTCACACCACTCAGATCCTTGGTTAGTAATGACCTCTGAAAACCGTTTCCAATAGCTCACTTTTCTTTTTTAATTATTATTTTAAAAACAAAACTTCTTGTTTTTCTACTATTATTTATGTCTAATAATGACACAAGTAATCTAGGAATATATTCGCAAGATTAAACACTTGAAATCCTACACAGAGATAAGCTAGTCCTGTGCCTACCCAACCCCCTATCCCCTAAAGTCCCATTCCTCTGTCTGTTCACAGTTGGGTGTGTCTCCTTCCAAACTTTTTCTAGCTACAATGGCATTCAGAGTTCACATCATGCAATTGCTTGCAAAACCCAGTGTGTGCAAAGACCTACAGTCAGAAAACCACTCTGCACTGGTCACTCTCAGAGTCCAAGTTCTGGTCCATTGTGACTAGTGGTCATCAGCCAGCTTCTAAGGAGGCTACTGGGAGAGTCATTTGGGTCACAGAGTTCCATTTTATTTGTGCCAGTGTATCTGCAATCATAAAGAGGGGAGGCCTTCTAAGGAAGGAAAAGCCCGGAAACTGCTGCTTAGCATCTCTCGGATTTCTCACGTCTTGCCCAGTCTGCACTGATCAATACGGCTAGGAGGTGTCAGGCTCCTGCAGCCTCACAGAAGGTAATTGAGTTTGGGGGATTGCATGACCAGCTGCTCGGGGAAATAAGAATAAACAAGAGATGGTTCAATATGTCAACAAACAGCTTTCCAGCTCTTGAAAATAAACCTTTCCCTAGATTCTGCACAATATCCTTTCCTCCAGCCCTAGCAAACCAGCGCTCAGATAACAGAAAAGAGACAACCTCAGGATAAAGAAACACCTGGTCTACTTGAGGGTCCTGTGCCTTCCCTGATGCATCAGAGAGGGAGAAACCCTCCTCACCCCTTTACCCACCCCCCACCCCCCTCAACAGCCCTGATGCTTCAAATGCCCACCTGACTGTTTATAAATAGAGGGCAAGGGGCATAGCATTTACTGAGTGCTCCTCCTGCCAGGCATTGTGTTAAGCTCTTCACATACATCATGTTATTCATTGCACAATAAACCAATGAAGTGGGTTTTTTCACTCTCACTTTATAAATCAGCCAAAGAAATGAAGTAGAGAGAGAATAAAATCAGGTAACTTACCTTGGCTCCCACAGCTGAGAAGGAGTGAAGCTGGGATTGTCACTCGGGTCTGTCTGACTCAGCTGGTGCTCTTAACTCGTGAGAGAGTCACACAACTGTCTTCCAGGCTCTGAAGGGCTGTCATATGGAAGAGAGGGTAGGTGTGTTCTGGGTAGCTCCAAAGAGAAGGATTTGACTGTTAGTTGGGAATTACACTTTCATTGGATGTGCTGCAAATTCCCCAAACAACATGTATATGCATGTCCAACTCTATAGGGAAAAGAACATTCTAAGAGGAGCAAACGGAACTGCCTTGCATTAGGTGCTGCCCTGAAGGATCTGTGGAATCGGAGAGAACAGGAGGGATACCAAAGGACTGCAAATGGGCAGCGTCCCAATTTCCTTAAATAAGGAAACTACAGACCAGTATACTGTAAACTCCAGAGCTGTAAGCTTGATGTCAATCCTCAGAGAGATTCTGCTGCATATTATGAAGCAGGTAATTTATAAGCACTTAGGACGCAAGTGATGATAGGAGGTAGCTAGAGGTTCTAGCAGAACTGTACAAATTGAACCAGGTTTCCAGACTGGCAGCTATCGCAAACCAAAAACCTAGGGGACTGACAGTTGGTTGCCAGATTTTTTTTCCAAGTAAGGGTGTTAAGAAACAAGACAAAACACCCCCAAATTATCATTTCATAAAGAGGGTTTTCTTTAAACACCAAAAGAGAAGGAAACAATCTCAAAATAAAGGACAGCCCTTTAAATGAAATAGATTTCACTTTACAAAATACTGGCTATGTAGTCTTCAGGCTTTCTTACTGCACCCAGGGACTGCTGCAATTTTCCTGGAGGATAGGCACATATCCAAGGACCTTCTTTAGAGAATTGCTCCGAGTTAAAGCATTAAAACAGATAAGATCAGATACCTATAAGACGGGAAGTCTTTCTGGCCAGGAGAGGGAAGAACAGAGTTTGACCTTAGCCTAAGTGAGGACATTAACTCAGATAAAGCGAGTGTCCACAGGAAGGAGCGTGAGAGAAAGAAAACTCGCCAAGTGCAAAGTCAAGCCCTGCTGAGGCGCATTTGATCTATGCCATCCCCTGGACCACACAGCCATCTTGTAGGAATACGTGCCTGATGCCATTAAGCATTTGGACCACAAAGCAGTTTCTGACTTGAGACTCTCCAAGCAACCTTCAGACTATTACTTGTCTCCTCAGGGAGAGTTCCTAAAGAAGGCATTCACAACTGGCTCAATACCATTGCCAGACTGGGGTTCTACAACAATCTAGAAGGCGGCTGCTAGCCTTCATCCTGCCCTGTTCCACTCTTTTATCAATGGTGTAAATAAGAGGGACAAAGAACTGAGCTAAGGTAGTGGCCAGGGGGCCAGGGGAGGGATGTGAAAGAATATGAACATCTATTAAATAAATATTCAGTGAACTTCCCCAACCTGCTCTGTTTCTCTCTCCAACATTAAGGACTTCCTCACTCCCTAAAGATAGGTTATAATGGGCATATTTCATATTTATGGCCCCCAAACTGTGCCACATTGTAGCCAAAGAAATTGAGCAGATTATTCTAGGGCTGAGAAGAACCTCTAGGTTCAGCCTAGGAAGTAGGTTTACATTTTTAAATCCCATGGTTTACAATCTATCTCTCTGCATTTTGTCATTTTTCTCTCCTGTTTTTTGTTGCCAATGCACTAAGTTCCTGCAATTTGTGTTCCTCATGGAAAGTGCTTAGTGAACATGTGAGCTCTGCACTCTGAAGAGCAGCTAGGTCCTCCTATACAAACTGTGGGGCATCCATCTCAGCCCTGTCATCTTCACGCAGGTGACTGGTGTCAGTGGATACTTCCTGGATCAGAAAAGGGGACAAACTGATGTCCTCTTATTTGCAAAAGTGGCCCCATTTCCAAAAGAGTTGCAATTGGACTTGGACTGTGTCTGTGGACATTGACCTTGTTTCTGAAGGTGAAGGCAGTGCAGTTTCCAGTGCCTGCTGTACTCTCTTAAACTGCATTTCTTCCTATCAATGTATCTATCTATGTATCTATCTATCTATGTATCTATCTATCTATGTATGTATGTATCTATCTATCTATCTATCTATCTACTTATTTAAATGGAAGTACTGGAGATTGAACCCAAGACCTTGTGCGTGATAGGCACACACTCTACTACTGAACTATACCCTCCCCCACCTCAAACTGCATTTCCCTTAAGTGTAGTTGGGAACCCCTCGGGCATCAGCCGCCCCCCAGGAGGACTGTTAAAATGCAGATGCAGACTTGGGGAGGCAGGACCCCACGTTCAAAGAGTCAGACCGCATTTAGATCCAAGTGATTCTGAAACCCTCTAGCGTTGAAGAACTGCTGGGTTAGTGGTTTATACACCCTGATTTTAACATCCAACCAGCCTGGGCTCCAGCCCCTGCACTTTGAGTGACTTTGCCTCAGTTTCCCTGTCTGTAAAATAGGGATAATAAAAGTGCCTACCCCACAAGCTCTTTAAATGTTTTAAACAAAAAAACATGTGTGAAGTGTCTGACACCTAGCTGAAGCTCAGTAATCTCCCCTGGTCTTGTTCATTCGTGGGCCCTGCCGCCTGCCTTCTCAGCGTTCAGCTTCAGCCCCTGTTGCTAACTGCTCGCTTTTTCTAGGTCTGGTATTCAGACTTCCCAAGCCAGAGATTCTCATTGGTCCAAATTTAGTCACCACTGTGCTTTTTAGGCAAAGTTCTCATCCCAGGTTCCCTCCCAGGCAACTTGCCAGCCTATAGAGTGACTGCTCTGGGATCAGATGCCCTCTCCTGGCTTAATTGGCTACTGCCAGGGGGAAGCAGGGTCACGTGGCACCAAACATAGCCACCTATTCATAAGAAACTGCTGCTTCCCTCAGCTAGGAAAGGGTCTGCGGATGGAAACTCCTTAGAAGGGGCCCGTGGGTGTGGCAGGAATCCTGAGGCTTAGCCTGTCCCGTACACCTAGGCTTCTCATTTATCCAGCCTGCCAAAGGAATGAAGCATTCAAGTTCACTGAAGTCTCTATTTAATTCCGACTTTTCATCTCCATCAGGCCAGGAACATCAGTTTTCAAAATACTAGACACAGTCAAGGGGAAAAAAAAAACTTAACCCTAAAAAGGAGACTGTCTGTGTCTATAACACGTTCTTAAATTTTCAAAGCACTTTTCGCATCTATTTCCTCCTCGCACAGCTTGCAAACTGGCAGGCACAGACCAGATTCAGACTGCAGACAGATTTTATTTGACCCCTACAATTTTTTTAACCATTTTTTAATTAGTTGCCAACACTTGAAAGTTAGATTTCACCTATTAAGCTGGGTTTCTGGCTTCTCTGAGAAAAAACAAAAGGGCGTAGATCCTGATTCTGAGACGACAACAGGCAGCTGGAGCTGAATAAGCCGTTCTTTGAAGATGGGTCACTGGCTCACCAGTTTGTTTTCAATACCACTGACTACATTTACTTTTTCAAGATGACTTGCTTAGCCCCTGTGGGTGTATGAAGCCTCATTTTAACCTCACGGAGTCGGTAGAGAAGGTGGTTAAGAGCACAGATTCTGAAGACGAACTGTCTGAGTTAGAATCCCAGCTCTGCCCCTCACTGGCTTTGGGACTCTGAATGAGTGATTTAACCTCTCTGAGCCTCAGTTTCCTCATCCATAAAATGGGGGTGACAATGCCTACTTCAGAGTGTAATTGGCCCAACTAAATCAATTAATGCACAGAAACTACTTCAAACAATACCTGGTGCATGGCACGCACTAAAGAAGCATTAGCTTTTTTCATTGTCCACAATTCCTTACCTGCCTTTTTGGCATCCAAAAGATTCTGAAAACTGACATTTTGTGGCAGGCTCAGTTGGTGGCCAAATTGGGCCTGAATTGGCATGAGGCTATTTGTTTATCCCATTTAGAAATATTAGTGTGTTTGATTACAGGCTATTTGGCTCAGAAGCCATAAAGGATGTTATATAATACATGTTATATGGACCCTATTGCTTTTCTAAAATCCAAAACTCCTGAACTCCAAAACATATCTAGCTCCAATGGTTTCAGATAAGGGATTGTAGTCCACATTATTAATAATGTGTATACCCACCTGACAGATGGGAAAACTGAGCTCCTGGGCACTGAGCAACCAGCCAAAAGTCCTACAGCTTGGAGTCAGAAATAATTTGGACCCTTAGGCACAAAGCCCCTTGCGCCTAGCACTGTGGTATGTGTCGGGTTCCCTGCAGGCATGTTAATACAGGACTCTAGTGGCCACCAGTCAGGGTCCCCCGAAGAACTAAAGACTGTTACCATTCACTGAGGGTGGCAAGCCCTTCCCCTAGTGGCATTCATCTTCATTATACATACTGCTGGGTTAGGATTGGGGTAGGGATTATTGACTCACCCCAAATCACACAGCAAAAGACAGCAGAGATGGAACTAGAAACCAAATTCTGTGCTTTTTCTTCTTAAACCCCAAGGCTGATCCAAGGAAGACATATGCTGAACTTTCTACATACTGAGCCCCATGCTAGGCAGACGATCCTAAAATTTTTAACATACCTGGTGCAAGTGAATGTCCCAAGATCTCAGCAAATACAAAAATGAGACAGCGTGTCTGGGTGGACCTCACCCTTCCCAGTACCATGGGCAGCAATGTACAGACACCATCCAATCAGAAGCCCGGGAGGGGAGATTTCTCAAATCCCAAGAAAAATCACAGAGACCCTACTGTTTGCTCTTCTCTGTTGATTTTTAAGACATTGACATTTACTTATGCCAAAGGCCAAAAGAAATGAAAAATCTACTGGAAAGGGGATTGCATCAGTTATGGAGCAATATCTTAAAGAAACCTTTGCACAGTATCCGTTCCCTTGTTTGAAATGCAGAAAATAGAGCATTGCTATTTCATATTGGTAGTGCATCAAGAGACCTGGGAAGGAACACAGCATTCCTAGGACCTCTTGCCAGCCCTCTGTCTCAGCACAGGGGAGCTTTCTGACACCACCACCAACCTAAGCAAGTTGGAAAAGAGAAGGCAGGCCATGCCCCAGGTGACCTCATGTCTCTCCTAAGCTCATGGCTTGAGTTCCTCCTCCCAACAAATCCGCACTTTGATCACACACCCACAGCGACCCAGATCTTTGAATTCAGCAATTCTTTCTCAGGTTTCAGCGAAGCATTGGCAGCCTGAGCTATTTTGGGACACTTTCTCTGCTGTGGATGCCACTTTCGGAATACGCCAGAAACATGCTAAGGACCAGGAGCTCTCCGTCCTGGACCCGTTTTCAGGTTTTCTCGGTCTCTCTCTCTCTCTCTGGGCTGATCGTTTGGAGGACAGTCGTTCTTGCCAGCCTAATCCCAGGAGCCTGACTACCTTGCCGGGCCACAGGCTCCAAGAGGCAGTGTGGCTGCCAGCACCCTCACGGTAAGGGGCATGGAGGCACCAGGCAGCCAGGAAGGACAGATGTCCTGGAGGGTGGGGGGAGGTGGTCTGAGTTTGGATGCGGACTGAAAAAACGCAGGGAGTGGGGTGACCAGATTTTGCAAACATCTTATTCTTACAATCATCACTTCCTAACCTGATCCAACTGACTCAGCAGGCATTCAGGAGCCTGCCATCTCCATTTTCCTGTCCTAAAATCCTCTGCACCTGTAAGTATCGGGTCTTGGCTCAGGGCTTGGCTCGGGGCTCGTTACCACTCGTGCTCTTTTGGGGGGGCGGGGGAGGGGGAGAGGAAGGCAGGGCCTGGGGAAGGTCATCTATATCTGACTCAGGTGTGGGCTGGCCCATGGCGTTGGAAGAATTCCTGATAACCACCACCCGCCCCCTGCCTCCGAACTGCTTCTTGGTTTGGAAAATGAAAATGCCTCTTTGTTTTTTCCCAAGCCCCCAGCATCCCAGCAACTCCACCTGACCTTCGAGGTCTTGTGTTCATCAGTGCTGTGCACACCTGATGTCTCATGTTGGACTTAATGGGAGAAGCACACCCTTAGCATCTGAATTTCTTAAATGCAACCCCAGCTACTATCGTGGGCACAGCCTCTGCTGGCTTCTCCATCTTTTATGTAGCAATTTGCTGAACCGGTGAAAGATACACTTGTAAGCGGAGTGGGGGGGGGATTCTAAATAAGAATTTAGAAACTCCTCCGTGGTAAAAAGAGCAGTGTGGCTCAGGCTGATTCTCAACACAGTCAGAGACACTGCCACAAAGGGGAGGCTCGGTGCTCTGCGTTGAGATGGTCCCTTTCAATGCCTCCCTGTTTGAATGGAAAGAGAGGCCAAAATAGCTACAGGCTTCCCAGGAAAGGAACATTTCTGATGTTTTTATTTACCACTTTCCTGAGAGACTGGCATGGTCTCTGACCAGCCTCAGTCCCTGAAGCAGCTCAAATGACTGCTCCAAAGGGGACATTCAGCCCTTCTTTGGGGGACTGCTGAAGTTCCCTCAAAAGAGCCTGGATGACAGAGCCAGGCCCTATTACCTGTTCTCCTCCCCCACCACCAAGACCAAATCATTCTTAGGGTGCCAGATTTGTTTGGAGGCGAGGGTGAGGAATGTCTGATAGAAAGCTGTCCTTTGGGGCTTTTGTACCAACTTCCCAGGCCATGAATAAGAACAGAATGAGGCCAGCAGTTCTTGGCCTTTTATTTCCACACAGCACCATAGCAGGAACATTGTCTTTAGCAAATAGAAAAGCAGAAGATGTTTGTTAGACCAAGGCTGGCTACCTTAAATTTCTCAGCGTGGCGAAATAAGCAGCTTCTGATTTGTATTCTGCTAAGAGTGCCGGGTTTGGGGAGGATTGGAGGAGAACCATGTTAATATCGGTGCTGGTGAAATGAAAAGAGGAAATTCACCTTATCTCTGGTGGAGTCGGGATTCATTCCCAGGCTAGAGAAAGAAACTAGTCTTGGGAGGAATTTGGTTTTGCTTTGGCTACTGCCTTGTTTGTGGGGTCTTTGGTAACTCGTGGAGCTTCCCAGCCTTTCTCTTTCTGAAGAGCTCTGAGAAAATGATGCTTGGATCATAGAAGTTCATTGTCGGGAAGACTTTTCAGTCAAAGCCTTGAGTGGTGTGTGGGAGAAGAGAGATTGCCCTATGTGATGGCTTCTGATTATAACCAAAATAAACCAGGTTATGCCTTGGTGGTAGCCGGAATTTTATGTCTACCCAATGGCATTCCAGAATTATTAAGAACATTCCCTTGCCCTTCCAAATCTCTCCCTATCCACTCCCAAGGTCTTGAAAATTCTTAAGTACATAGTTCCTTTGACCCAGGGCTTTGGCATCAGTGAAAACACCAAACTCTTGGGATAGTCAACCTGTTAAGCCTCATCTGGATGCATCCCATGTAAATTCTGACAGCAAATTCTGATACAGGGGGAAAGAGAGTGGAGGAATGAGATCACAACAGGGACAAAGAGTAGCCTCAGAGCAGGAGTCTGGAAGCAGAACCTGGGTCAAGGCCAAAAGTACCAAGAAGGTCTGTTGGCAGAAAGGGAAAGTTCTCTTCTTGCTAAAATGGAGAACAAGACAGCTTACTGAGGCAGAGACTCAGGATTTGGGTAATAGGACAAAGACTCGGTTAATGAAACTGGGGTACCAGGAGGAGGAAGAATGGTACCTCCTAGAGGGGGGACAGGAGATAGGAAAGTTCCCTGCAAAGGCTCCCTTGAGCTTGGCTACCTGAGCCACTGAACTAGGGGCTCTCACAAATGTTCAGACCTCAGTATGAAGAATCAAACAGATCAAAGAATCTGTCATCTCTCAACCCTGGCATTTCTCCAACCCAGGAGGGCAGGTTAAAGGAAAGGATCACAGAGGGGCTTAGACTTTGAGACTCTGCCCTGCCCTTTCCTTCTCTGGGACCAGCCTTGAACTCCTACCCAAGGGGATTCATGATAGACACAGTGACTCACCTTGATCATCAAAAGCCGTAAGGTGCAAAGAGGGGTTGCCCATGCAGAACCACCATATCCCTATGTCCTTCCTAGGGCCTAGGAAACAGGGTTTTGGAGTAAGACTACCTGGGTTGAAATCCTGGCTCTGCCACTCACTAGCTGCATGGCCTTGGGCAAGTCATATAACCTATCTCAGCCTCATCTGTAAAATGGGCACAATAACAGGAGGACCTATCAGAGAGTGTTGTGACATGTGATGATGCATGTAAAGCCCAGCATAGTGCCTGGGACAAAGTAAGTACTTAACACAAATCAGCCCTGATTAAGATTCCCAGCTCTCTGCTGTATGTGCCATCCTCTGAGAATGGGTTAGAGCAGCAAATGGTCCTGCTCAGTGGTGATCTAACACCACCAGGGTTTCTGGGGCTCACCATTTCCTTAACATAGCCCTCTTCTCCTTTGCCTCCCAGTCTCACAAGATGAAAGTGTTCTCAAGCCTTTCCTCTCACTAATTTTACATCCACTCCATACCCCAGCTAACTAAATAGACGGATTCAGCACTAAGGATTTATGAAATCTTTTGTTCGGCTTTCCCCAACCACAGACTGAGCTTTGCCACCCATCCCCTAGTGGTGAGATGGAATCATTTCTGGGAGGGCGGGGTCCAGAAGGGTGCAACTCCTTAAGCATGCAACAAAAGGAAGGGCGTTCCACCTCAAATTTTGCATCTCTGCTTCTGGCAGCTGTGGCATCAATACCTAGCCACGTCCACTCCCGCTGTGGCTCCCTGACCCTGTGGCTGCTGGCCCTCCGCTCCTCTTCCCCTAAACTCCCCCTCACCCTGCTTACCCCAGGACACTCCCTTGTCTGGGCCCCAGGGTGCTGCGGCTTCAAGAGGCTTTCCTTCACTTCCTCTCTTCCCCTTCCCCACCCTCTCCAGAGGATACAGAATTCACTCTCTTTCAAGGGGTGTGGTGGCAGAAAAAGCTCTGCCTTCTGTGCAGGCATGCCCTCAGCGTGCTCTCTGCATTCTAGCCCTCCCCAACTCTTTGCTCAGCAAAGGGGAGGGGGAGGAAGCACCGCTAGGCATGCTTTGGGGACCTCCAGAACCTGAAGACAGGCTTCTATCCTCTCAAAGACTTAAGCAAGAGCAGTTCTAGAACTTTTTCAGCAAGGGAGTTTGCTAAAGTGCAATATTCCAGCTACCATCTCCATAGAGATACAGAGGCTCTGGGTTTGGGGTCCATCTCTGGAATTTGCAGGTTTAATAAGATGGTGCACTCCATCCTGTGGAATGGGGGCCGGGAGGGTGGGGAGGAAGATCCCGGGGCTCTGATTCCTATAACCAGCCCCAGCCTACATCCTGACTCTCTGGGAGCACATGTAAATGACTTCTGAGTCCTGACCTCTAGCCCAGGCAGCAGCTCCTAGGCTGCTTCACGAAGACCTAGAGCAGTTTTAAATATCTGAGCTACATCAGTGATGCTACCAGCCTGAGGTGATAAATGGACAGCGAGTCCTTATATGGAGGCACTGTGAGCTACTGGGGGCTATAGAAGACCTGGGTGGTTCAGAGCATGCTGAAGCCACACTGGCAAGCTTGGACTCACAGCTCAGGCCTCTTATAAGCTGTGTGACCTTGAGCGACTTAATCTCCCTGTGATCTGTTTCTTCACCTGTAAAAAGGAGAGAGTAGTAACGCCTACCTCAGATGTTGTTCATGTGGAATTATGAGTGATTTCGTCTAATGTGTTTAGAACCATGCCTGGCCTACATGAACCACTCAGCAAATGTGATCTGTTATGATTATTACTATTAATATTATATATGTAAACAGGGTCTATAGTATTCACAAGGAATAAATGAGTTTACATGTGTAAAGTGTTCAGAAGTATTATCGGCGTGGTCCCAGGGATTTAACACAGAAATCAGTAGCCATCCTCAGGGTTTCAGAGGAGATCCAGGCCATCCTGGATAGTAGTTCTAGGGCAGGAGTTGGTCAGAGACTCAGAAAGAAGATGGCCGTTTGGGGCCTCTTTCATTCAGAGTGTAACTAAAACTCATGGCTAACTTGTTGCTATGGATTTATGGGATTATGGGATTTGGTTATGGGACCTGCTGGGTCTAATTAAAGTTTTAGGACTCCTAGGAGACCCGCGGTGGCTCGCACAGGCTGGATCTTTAAAAATGCCGTCTTGAATGTGCTTCTGGCTTCGTAGCACTGAAGACTCAGCTGTTGGCACTGGATGCCCCAGCAGTCATCGTATAGCCTAGGTATCTGTCCTTTCTGTCCCAAATCCCCCGTTGTTAATTTATTGGATTTTACTAGAAGACACTCCCCCCTCTAAAGAACTCAAAAGCTGAAGAGACTGTCCTTTCCGTGGCTTGTGGCCCCTGTGGAACATGAGGCCTGCCCACAGAGCACCTCCCTCCGCTGGCAGGGGCACAGCCGTGGGAAGGGGACACTGGTCCTGAGGGGAAGGGACAAGGTTTCTGGGAGAGGCTCGAAGAAGGATGCCTTCTCAACCCAAGCCGGTGTCCCCCACCACCTCGCCCCTTTTGTGCCGGGACTCACCAGGCTCTGTCTGCAGCCCTTGCCCTGAAGGAGCAAATGGGAGAAGAGACACTCCATCCGGTCCCATGGGGTCAACTCATGCCACTTGGACCCTGGTGGCTCTCAGCCCACCTCTCACCCCACTCCCGGCTGGACATGTCCACTCGCACATCCCACTGGCATCCCAAACCCAAGGAGTCCAAGCTGAATCTGCCACCTGTCGCCACTCACGCCCCGGCAACTAACAGTCTTGTGCTCCCCGCCTCAGTTAATAGCATCACCACGGACCCGAGCTGGAAGCCCAGGGTCATTGTCACCTTTTCTCTCTCCTTGACCCTCCATGACACCCAACCCTGTGGTTACTACCTGTGGACACGTCCCCAGAATGGTCCTCTGCTCTCTGCTCTCACTGCCTCAGTCCTGGTCCAGAGCACTGGCCACTTCTTCCAGGGACCCTTGAGGTGGCCTCCCAATCGGTCTACTCACTCCAAGCCTCTCTAAGAATTGCCTTCCTGGTCTGTCACTCCTCTGCCTTCATACAACCTTCAGTGGCTCCCTATCGCTCACAGGACAAAGGGTGAAACTTTCAGCCTGGCCAACAAAGCCTTGAATAAGTTGCTCCCAACCACATTTCCCCCCACTTCTGCTGCCGCCAATCGCGCACCCCACCAACGATCGCCCCCTCCCCTCCAGAACAGGCACTTTCATAGATATTCTGTTCCATTTGCCGGAATGTCCTTCTCCTCCCCCCAATGCTCCCCTTCCCCCTGGCAAAAGCCTCCACCCTCAAAATCCAGCTGAAATGTCCTTCATCTGAGAAACCTGCCAAACTTCCCCAGATACCAGGTCATTCACCATCAGGGCCCCCACGACGCTCCTTGACTAGAGCACCCATTGGACCATGCATCTCATTTATGTACATCTCAGTCCCTCCTGCTAGATGGAGAGGTCCCCAAAGGCTATCTGGGACCGTAGTGGGTTCTCCTTTGCATTCTCAGTATCACCCAGCCTTGGCTACAATAAACTATTGGTTTCTTCACTTGTAAGTCGGAGATGAAAAGAATAGTTTCTACCTCCCAGAGTTGGAAGGATTAAATGAGACAACACATAAAATATTCATGCAGATAATGATAAAGAAGATGTTTATGATAAGAATGAAGGTTAGCATCCCTTCAGTGCTTTCTATGTGCAAGACACTGTCCTGAACTCTATATGGATGACAGTCAGCTAAATAAGTTAACTCATGGAAAGTGATTATGTATGTGTGTGTTTGTGTGTATATAAATATATATTATAAACATCATTTAGATGATATACGTATAACATATATACTCCACACTGTGCCTGACACTAAGCAGGAACTCTAGTTTTTCCTTTCTTCCCCCATTTTCCCATCCTTCATCCTTAGCCCTAGATCCTCATCACCCCCTAGGGCTGGGGCAGGAAAGAGGTGAATGCAGAAGGCGTCTCTGCATCGAGGTCCCTAGTAAGTGGAAGAGAGGGAGGCCCTTGGGATTGCCTTTGGACTTGATGTCTAACGTAGTCTCCCCATTCTGACTGTCATTTCTTTGAGGGCAGGGGCTATGGTGGACCCCTGTTGGAGGCCCCTATACGCACCGGCACGATGGTAGGCATACGGCAGGCCCTAAATAAGCTTAGTCTGGGCTCAGCTTCGGAGGTCCTAGTTTTCAGCAATTGCCGAGGCAGGTCTTGGAACCACAGCTCACAGGTTCTCAGGAGCACAGAGATCAGCAGCCAGAGCCACCCAGCAGCAGCCCTTTAGGTAGCGCCCTGCTGGAGATGGAGCACCCGGTCAGGAGTCGTAGGAACAGCATCCTGGACGCAGCTCTGCCACCAACCAACCAGGTGACCTTGTGCAATCTCCCTGCTTGCCTGGGTCTCAGGGTTCTCACCTGTAAAATGCTGCCCCTCAGGACTGTCTGAGGAGGCGCGACATGACAGCTGTGAAAGCTCTTTGCCAAAAGGCTGTGCAGAACTGAGGTGATGCTAATTTCAAGTGCTGGGGCTTCGCTCAGTAGGAAACATTCAGGAAGTGGGGGTGGAGGGAGGGAGTGGGGGCTTGTGTATCCAGGACATATGGGGGCCTATATTTGTTGTCCTTCTGCTTAGCAGCATTAGTGATTCAAGCTGGTGCTGCCTGTGGAACACTCTGTCCTTCGGGATCCGCAGGGACCAGAGAGGTTGCGGAGCAGGGAGGCCGAAGCCAGTGCACAATACGGTGAAAAATAGAATGATAGCAATGAGGAGCCACGCGCACAGGTTGATACGCATGCATTCACACTCCCCACGGCCCCGGTGCTGCCAGGCAGCAGCAGCTGGAGCTAATTACAGACAGACAGCTCCTTCTCTTTTTCTCTCAACTATCAACTCCCCCTCAACCACCTAACCACCCAACCCGCCCCTGGGGATTGCATGAGCGCTCAGAAGGGGTGTTGCTGGCGCCACAGTTAAGTGCTTAGAAAGAACATGGAGGGGGTACAGGGGTGGAGGAAGCCACCGTGTGGCTCCCCATCTTGTGGGGGTGAGCAGAGAGGAAGGGATGAAGAGGGGAGATCTGGCTGGGATACAGATGCAGCTCTGTGTTAACAGATGTGCTCTCCTGGCAAAAGAGAGCCCAGGCCCTCAGCCCCTCCCTTCTCCTTCATCCGAATCCACCCAGGGATCCCCTCTTAACCCTTCTCCCTCTTAAACTCCCAACTTCCTCTTCCAACTCTGTATCTGGCACAAAGCTCAATAAATGTTGAATGGATGGGTTGGATAAATGAGTACACGAAAGCTCCTCAAACCTATATGACTCCTAAGCCCTGTTCCCACCTCACAGGCCATAATAACTCTGCAAGCCCTTTCCTCAACTTTCCTGTCTACATGCTCCCTTTGGGCAGGCTCAGCTCTCACCTATATGCTCCTAACTCCCATATCTCTTTCCAGCCTAGACCTCGCCAGCTGCCCGAATGCTCCTCGTGCTCCTCAAATCCACCCGGCCCCATATGAAATTCTTCAGCAATGACGTCCCCAGGGGTTTTCTAGCAGTGAGTCCTGGTCTGTTCAGGCAGTGGCAGAGGGAAGGACTTGCTGTATGGCCCCTAGCAGGATAGAGGCAATGAAAATATTAGCACAGTCATGGAGCAACTCCTGTTCCCAGGGCATCTCTTCACCCTCTTAATCATCACCCCCAACCCATAAGTCAAATTGGGAACCTGGGTGGCTATCTGCCCAATCTGGGCTTCTAAGATTGGGACCAGGCAAGTTGTTTCAGCAAAGAGAAGTCCTTGGAAAGGAACGAATATGTGCTAAGGAGTTATTTCTTCTCCAATACTCTCTGTCCCAACCCCATTCTCACTGCCTTGTAATCCTGGTACCGCCCCCTCCCCAGCCATTCTTCATCCAGTAAACACATACACACACACTCACACACACACACACACACACACACACACACACACACACACACACAGAGCCCTCCCCTCACTCCCCAACTCCATTCCTCTTCATTCTAGAGCCCTGTCCCCAGTTTCACTGCAAACCCCCCAGATAAATATTGAACCAAGATTGGTGGAGACTGGGAATTTCATTCCATCAGACCAGTGCTGGAGGGAAGACCCAGAATGTTTACTGAGAGTCCACACTCAAATTCTTTCCTGGCCTTGGCAAGGATAAGAGCAAATAAAGCCGCCCCCTTCCCTCCAGGCCCTCCTAGATTTGGACAGCAGCCAAAGGAACGGGTTACAAACACAGTGGCCTTTGGTTCCTAACAGCCTCGGGGCCTAGGAAGGCAAAATCTAAGTTTCTTCCTTCCTATTCCCAGGGTGTCCTGGAAACCATACACTGGGACAAATGCAAGGTGTGACTATACCCAATCGTCTATGGTCACATCTAGGCATTTTCAGGTTTTAAAGCAAAGTGAAAGCTTTCTCACCAGTTTCAGTCTGACAACCAACATGTGAAGAAATTTATTTAAAGCACTCATTTGTTTAATTTCAAATCAATTTTAAATTCATTTGTTCATTTAGTGAATATATATTAAACATTTCAAAGAGCTGTAAAGCCTGGTTCCTATCTTCAAACTGCTCCTATTCTAGTTAGGGGGCGGTGGTATGGGGAAACTACATACAAGGATTAACTGACAAGACAAGACCATGCCAAGTCTCCTCCCATGCCTGGTGTAGCCTGTATGCCTCTTACAGTTCCTCTGGCAGTACTGAAGTTTTCCACTCTATTGCTACTGTCACAACTATTGCTCTCTCCTCCAATATAGGATGGTGGTTAGATGTATCTCTAGGGTAGGATGTATCTCTGGGTTCATATCTGAGATCTGCCATTCACTAGCTATGTGACCTTGACCAAGCTACTCAGCCTGTCTGAGCCATGTGCCTCCTCTGTGAAATGAGGACAATAGTATATTTATACAATGGAATACTACTCAGCCATAAAAAAGAATAAAATAATGCCATTTGCAGCAACATGAATGGACTTAGAGATCATCATTCTAAGTGAATTAATCCAGAAAAAGAAAGAAAAATACCATATGATATCACTCATATGTGAAATCCAGAAAAAGAAAAAAAGAGGACACTAATGAACTCATCTATGAAACAAAAACAGGCTCACAGACATGGTAAATAATCTTATGGTTACTGGGGGAAAGGGTGTGGGAAGGGATAAATATGGGAGTTTGAGATTTACAAATGTTAGCCACTATCTAGAAAAATAGATTAAAAAACAAATTTCTTCTGTATAGCACAGAGAAATATATATCTTATAATAACTTTTAATGGAAAATAATATGAAAATGAATATATGTATGTATACACATGACTGGGACATTGTGCTGTACACCAGAAATTCACACATTGTAACTGACTATACTTCAATTTAAAAAAATGATGACAATAATAGTACCTACTTCACAGAGTTACAGTGAAAATCAAATGAGTTAATACACACTAAGGATGATACCTGGAATGTAGTAAGTGCTCAATAAATGTTAGTAATTATTATTTTCCTGATGTACCTACTTTCCTTTGTTACCACCAGAGGTACAGTTCTTATTGGGCTTCCAAAAGAAGCTCAGAGATGCCTTATTCATTTATCCATTCAATCAACAAATACACATTGAGCCTCTCTAAGTCCCTGAGCTAAGCCAGATGATACAGACAAATAAGGCACAGCTCCTGCCTTTGGGAATAAACAATTCACTCAAAGTCCTGGGTTAACAATGCCCAGAAGCATCTAGAAGAAGCAAACACAAATTCTCCCTGGAGGAACCAACCCTCCATCTAATTTCAGATTCCCACGGATAGTCTGGCTGAACATGAACTCATAATCCAAAATTATGAAGCACACAACAAAGCCAGAAACAACAAAAAGCGAATCCGATGCTCCAAGATTCAGATATTACAATTACGTGATAGAAAAGGTATCTTTTTTAATTTCAGGTGTATTTAAAAATAAAAGATTTTGAAAACATTAGCAAAGAACAAAATACTAGCAGAAAATGATTTGCAAACGTATCATCTTTCAATAGATGGCAAAGCTAGGGCTCAGACAAGGCAGGGACTCCTTCAATGTTCCACAGCTAATCACAAGGACTCAAGTCAGGTTCTCAGTGCCTAATTTTTTTGGCAGACTCGGTTACTGGGGCTGGGGCATATTTTCCCTGAGTCAGTCAAGGAGGGAGATGGGTACAAAGCACTGTGTTCGATCTGTAGAAACTACAAAGATGAACACCACAGAGTTCCTGCCCTCAAGTAACTTAAAAGTCAGTACAGAGACACAACTACACACAGAAAAATAACCATCACTCTTAGGCTGCATGCTAGAAACCACCGTGGTCTGGAATGGTAGAAGTTCCCTGAAGGACAGGGAAGCAGTGGATCTGGGGGGAGGAGGAGCTTGGGAGTGGTGAGAGGGGCAGAGGGGACTGGGAATAGCCTGACCAACATCATGGAGAAAATAATCCCACTGAGCAGTTCAGGGAACAGTGAGTTCATTTGGCCGGCACGCTGGAGACATGCAGGCCTGTGCCGTATGCTGCATGCCGTAGCACAGGACCCTGCACTCACAAGGGTCCCATGCTTGGTTGAATGTACTGCTGTCGCCATCTTGGAAGTCTTTAAAATTTTTCCACACAGGGCTCCACATTTTCATTTTGCCCCAGGGCTCATCCACAAATGATACAGCCAGTCCTGTAGAGGGGAATGGGTGGAGGTGTGGCTGGAAAGACAGGGGCACTTTTGGGAAAGTCCTTGAATGCCACTTTGACATTTGCTCTGCAGACAATGAGGAATCACTGAAAGTGTGTGAGTCCAAGAGGGATATGGTGACTGTGGTTTTAGGAAGCCGCATGGGGCTGGGGGTACAGATGGATTGGAGAAAGGAGAGATAGGGATTAGTCAGGAGACAATTACAATAAAGCAGTGGGGGTCTGGACAGGAAGAGTGGCAGAAGACATGGACATGGAGAAGGAGAGGGGTCTTCACTTTATGCAGTTATCCATTCTCCAGATGTTTACTGAGCACCTGATGTGTGCTAGGAATAGTGCTAAGGGATGGTTTTCAGGGATACATGTGACTCCACCCCTGACCTCAAGCTGCTCACGGTGACAGAGGCAGATTAAGTAAACAGACCATGACCACCCCCTGTGCTAATGGCCGGGATCGGATTAAGTTTAGGATGTTGCGGGAGCTCCAAGGCAGGTCCCCTAAACCCAGACAGGGTATTCAGAGATTTTTGAGAAGGTGTGTTATCTGAGCTGTATGTTGAGGGTGGAGTAGAAATTCACACCGTGGACAAGGCACAGAAGGGCACCCCAGGAAGAGGGAACAGAATGTGTGGTATGATGGAACATCTTCCGCGTGCCAGGCACTGTACTTTAGGCTGATAATCCCTGTTCTCAGGCTGGTAGGGGAGGCAGACAACTAGGCAGAGAATAACAAGCTGATGTGGAAAGTGCTATGGGAGTACAGGCAACAGGCTTCCAACCCAGACTGGGGAGGTCACGGAAGGCTTTTTTTGTAGAAGTGTCTTCTGAGCCCTGTGGTGCAGATAAGGTGTTAGCTAGGTGAAGAGAAGGAGGGAGGGGCGGGCCGAGGAGGGGAAGAGATGTGTGCAAATGCCCAGAGGTGAGAGACTGTCTGTGGCCTCAGAGAATTGTAAATGATTCCCTATGATTCAATTCTAGAATGAGCATAGGAGGAACATAGGGCTATGTGACAAAAGAGATGGGCCTTAAACACCAAGCTAAGGAATTGGGACTGCATGCTGCAGAGCAGTAGCTCTCAGCCTTGAGTGCATACTGAAATCACCTGGGGAGCTTTAAGAAAACACAGATGACTAGATCCCACCCCCAGGGACTCAGATTTAATTAGCCTGTGGGGGAGGCCCGTTGGAATGTTTAAAAGTTCCCCTGGTTTATTCTAATATGCAAGCTGGATTGAGAACCAGGGCTTAGAGGTGGGAGGTCTCAAATTTGAGCGCTCATCAGAATCACCTGGAGGGCTTGTCAGACACAAATTGCCAGCGAGGAGGGGCACCCCAAGCTTCTGATTCCATAGGTCTCTTACGAAGTACCTACTCTAACAAGTTTTCAGAAATGCTGTGGCTGCTAGCCCCACGACCACACTTTGAGAGCCTCTGGTCTCAGGTATTGTAAAGCCAGTTAGGCTTAAGTGGAGGAGGCGGAGTGAAATGGTCTGATAGGCCTCTTGGAAAGGTCACTAGGACCGCTTTGGGGAGAACGATCACAGAGGGGAAAAAAAAAAGGCGAGGAAACAGGAAGCTATTGAAAGAATCAAGGCAAGGGAAGACTGCAAGGGAGTCCTGAGCTAAAGCACTGGCAGGAGGAATGGAGAAAATGGGTCAAATTGGAGAAATGCTTAGGAAGTAGACTTGGCAGGGCTGAGTGACTGGCTGAATGAAGAGGTGAGAAATAAGGATGTGGGAAAGATAACCCTTGGATTTTTGCCTTAGGCAACTGTTGATTCTGATTGTACTTGGCATGTTGGTTACAATGATCAAAAGTTGAAGGTGTTACCAGACTTGGGGTGGGAGGTTGGTGAGGAGGGGTTTTATGCTCTCTAATCTCCTAGCAATAGTCCCTGGGAATTCAACAGGCATTTCTCACTGTCCACTCAACCCCTGCTTTCAGCGCCATGAGTCCTCACCTCGACCCTAATCAACTTGGGATTCTCGTCAAAATACCTGGAAAGGGAAAGGAAGACGGTGATCACCCTAACGGGACTGACCAGCCACCCGAGCCCCAGGAACAGCGCCTGCGCCTCTGCTGTTACCCCAGGTGTGTTCCATTCATTTATTATTTTAATATTTATAGGGCTGCTGCCTAGGGGCTTTTTGAAATATTCTGAGAGGCCACGTTTCACATACAGGTAAAGAATTCATAACTTGCTCTTATATAGCCTGGAAAACAAATGTAGCTTAAAGGGCAGCCTGCAAAGGCATTCAGTCTGTGTGGATTTGAAATGTGTAAAAATGAGCAATTTTCCAGTGCATCATCAGTCGTGACTACTTGTAAGTCTCCTCCGTGGGCAAGTAGACTGCCAGCAATCAGCAGGACCAGGAAGATGATGAATGGGATAATTGTCCATTAGAGGACAGATCATTTTGTTATGGTGGGAGGGTTCGAGAGGGTACAGACGTGATAGATGGAAGGAGAGTCAGCTCATGTGATGGGAGTTGCAGCTCCATTTCTGGTAGTAACCATTCTCTGGCTGAATTGATGATTAATCAAAGACACGTTCTCATTTGAAACTCTTTGCTCACCTGTGCACAACCCCCACTTTGGGTTAAATTTAATAGCATCATTAAAAACTGCTGTTCAAGAAAGTCAAATTACTTTTCCCCAGAAGAAATCGTGCCACATTAGAGAGTGCTTTTGTGAGCTCGTGGGCAGGGGCCATGTTCGGGGAGTAGGGGGTGCCTGTGTTTAAATGTTTAACATTTGAATCCTCAATGCCTGGCATAGGGGCGGATACATATGGAGCACTCAATAAATGTTTGTTAAAGGAAAGTGAAATGAATTAATACGTTTGTCCATTCATTCATCTGTTTATCCCTTTAACAGACATTCATTAAATACAGGAATTAAGAGCTCTGGCCCAGGAACCAGATGCTTCAGGCTTCAAATTCCAGCTCCAACAAGCTGTATGAACTTGGGCAGATTACTTAGCCTCTCTGAGCATGATGCCTCCATGTCAGATTAGTGTCTGCAAGTGTTTAGCACGGGGCCTGGCCCATAATAAGTGCTCACTAAACGGAAGCTGTCAGGATTATCATCATTGTCATACATGCGAAGCTCGGCCTTTCTCAAGTAACTAGGTCCATATAAGAGGCACAGAATCTCTTAAGAAATGACCAGGCTCTTGACCAAAGCTGGTTTTCATTAAAGTGGTTATTTATGGTTTCCAGTCCAGAGCCCAACTGCCCTCGGCCTGCCAATCCTGGCCTGGTGCCCTCCTGTGGCGGCTCGGGCTGTCTCTAGCTGGGTTGTGCTCTTTAGAGCAGCCTGAGAAATTGCAGAGCAGGATGGTGAAGGAGGAAGGTAAGGGCTAACTGGGATCCAATTAAGCACCCCATGCGACTGCTGCCCCCAGCGCCCCCAACATCATTAACTCCCTTGGGTGTCTTTCTGCACTTTTATATAACTCTTCCTGGCAACATTCTACCTACTAATTGCTCTTTCAAATGTTTATCCTCTTGGCTTCGTGGAACAAGACCATCCTTGATTTTAAATTTAAGGCAACATAGTAGAGAACACTTGACTTGGAGTTCACCCATGAGTTAAGGGAGACCATGCAGTGGCTTAGAAGATTCTGGAGATGGAAACAATTGGCCACTGAAGAGCTGTGTGACCTAGGGCACATGACCTGCTGTCTCTGAGCCTCAGTTCCAGAAAAGGCAATGTGAGAATAATGGTGGTCAAGACTAAATGGAAACCACCTAGTCCGGAGCTTGGTCCACAGTAAAGTACCTAATAAATGGCTCTGACTATTACGGTGGGGTCCCGGATGTGGAAACAGAAGCCCAGAGAGGTTAAGGGGACATCACCCAGGTAGCTAGTTAGTGGCAGAGCCTTCTTATACTGATATGCTAATTACAAGTCATGCTTGTTCTTTACATCAGGTAAATGTACTATATTTAAATGTATGCTTCCCGTATCTGTCTATCTGGAAGGTTTTATGAGCAACTCGAGGGAGGACAGCAACTATAGATCGTTCATCTAGTATGTGCTCAATAACATTTGGGGTGTATGTTGGAAGTTGAGCTAACAGCCGGTAACCTGCCCCAGTTCTGTGTGTCTTACTTCTACTGAGTGGCATTCCAGGCAGTATGAAAAAGTAGAATGGGTGCACTGGACTCATCTGGGCCTGGGTAGGAAACCTGTAACTGGCCGCTGGGAAGAAAGCACACACCAGTGTTAGGAAAATGATAATAGGACTAGTAACCATGGCAGCGGCGGCCGCAGGAGTAATAGCAGTAGTAATTGCAATGATTAGCAAAAAGTGGAGTAGGCAATTTTCCCCGAGGATTAATTTTGTTCTTAAGGGCTGTGAGGGGCCCAGAATATGCTATGTGGAGGAGGAATAGTGTCGTTGAAGCAGATAAACCTGGATTTGAACCTCAGCTCCCCACAGATCGACTGTGTGATCTTGCATTACATTCCCCCAGCCCAGTCTCCCCGTTTGTAAAATTAAGATCATGACTGTACCCACCTCACAGCTTTGTGGTGAGGATGAAATAAGACGTGGTTTGTAAAGCATGCGATAGCACAGTACCTCACAGAATAACGCCTCAAAAAAAAAAAGCTATCTGACGAATTAGTGAATACGTATTTTCAAAAAAAAAAAAATGGCCTGAAAGAAACTCAGGATGCCTCTGGATGCCCTTTAGCATCTGCTTGAGGTCTGAAGGAGGAAGATCGAATTCCCAGTAAGAGGCCACCTATCTCTTAGGATGTAATACCTAATGTTGGAAACACTGGGAAATTCACATTATCAGAATAAACCATTCCCAGTGAATGCGGAGAAAGAAGCCGCCGTTTCACAGCACAACCACACAGTTGCTGGAGCTCAGAAGGTCTCTCAGAATGTGATGAAGTGTTGAAAAGGACAAATGCGACACATACTGAATAGCTGGTCATATCAACCCCTCCCACATGGGAAGAAACAAATGCACAAATAACCAACAAGGCCAAAACAGAAGAAAAAAAAAAAAAACGAGTCAAAGCAGTTGAGAACTGATCAGGGTAGTGACCACATTGGACAGACCCTTCACTCTCAGTCCTGGGAGGGAAGTTTGCTGTCAGTGATGTCACCACATGTCCTCTCTCCTTTTTAGGAGTAGACGGGAGACTGGACAAGATGGGGTGGGATTGGCTCCCAGCTTAGGATGCAAAAGCTGCCTTTTCTCCACTTTCTATTGCCCCCCTCCCCGGTCCTGTTTGGACATGTACCGAGCATTGCATTCAGGATTCCTGCATTCTCTGACTCTTTTTTAGTGTTTGGATTGGCTGTTCGCCAAGGCAACCGAAGAGCCTTTTCAAAAATCAGGTGAGTTTGGGGAAGATCTCTTATCTTCTCCAATATTTTAACTCCCTGCAAATTTAAACAGTCAGAGACCCCCTTGGAAAGAGCATAGAAGCACACCCAGGGCTTCCAAATGAAAGTTCCTACAAGACCCTCAACAAGGTGCTCCTTTTCAAGGGAAACGTACCCGGGTGTGGTAGCTGCTTTTAAGAAATTTGAGAAGTCATACACAGGTTACACTTCTTGTAAGCAACTGTTTGATGGGTGGCATTGCAGTCATGGGTGTGAAACATCTGGTTGTAACCAGAATGTGGGTGATTGGCTCACCCTCCGGGAGGGCATGTAAATATGGCTTGGCCTCCTGGTCTTGTATCTGGCCCAGACATGCAAATTCCTGTCTGGAAACTTATTCTACCCTGCCAGAATTCAACAGGTTAATGTCAGCAGCTGGCAGAGGTCCACCTGTGGTTACAGTGAGTGCCACATGGCGACAGGTAAGGACAGCAGAAAGCTGCCAGAGAAGAGAGCTCAGATTGTCTGAGAGGTAGATGACCTGGCTTGCCAGCCAGGAGAGGGAACAGGCCCTGGTCCAGGGCCAACAGTGGAGGTTCAGAGACCAGAACAAGAAGAAGCCTGGACTGGGAAAAGGAGATGGCAGCTACCATTGGCTGAGCACTTACTCGCTCTCCACCAGGCACTGTGCCAGGTCTGGGTAAAGTTCTCTGATTTGATCCCAGCAAGAGCCCCATTTTACAGAAAGGGAAACTGCAGCCATAAGGAAAAGACAGATCAAAAGCAGGCATCAGGAACAGCAGAAATACCAAAGCAGCCAGAAGGCACAGGACTTGGAATCGGTTGCCAAGAGAAATTCAGGAACCTGAGTTCTTTATAGTCATGGCACTGGGGATTAGGAGATTTGCATCTAAGCCACCGCCTCTCTTGAGCTGACTCCCTTACTGGGCCAGCTGTGCCTGTCACACCTCGAGGTGGCTGGTAAGGGCTGGCTTGGCAAGGACTGGGACCAGAAGAGGGATGGACAGGTGTCTGCAATAGATTCCTTCGAAGAGGACATTAATGGCCACATGCCATGAAACTCTAGCTAGCACGTTAGTGGGAGAAGTGGATCAGTGAGTTGCACTAGAAAAAACTGGCACGTGAATTTGAGGTCTGTTTCTACTTCTATAATCAGTGCTCATCATTTCCTTGTTGGCAACTGAGATGTTCTGCCATCATTAATACCTGTTGATAAGTGCAAATAGGCTAACTTCATTAGCAGAGACCTGTGCTGAAGCATCTGACAACTGCAATCAAAGCACGGGTCCTAGTGAAAGTAACACAATAGAAATCGCAACAGAACTCTGATTCATAAATTGTCTAAATAGTCTCCCCCCACAGACAACATTAGCCCTCGTCTGTTCTCGAGCCAAAACTGTCCTTGGCTCTGCTCAGCAGTTAGTGAACAAATGACACTGTATTACAGCTTCCTGCCACTAGAGTGTACAACTCCCTCACGCCTGAAGAGCAGGCATCTCTCACCTTCTGCCCACTGTGTCTACAAGCAGAAAAGTCCAAGTGCATGAAAAGAGTTAGATCCTGCCTGGTCTTTGGAAAGGGCTAGAACACCTTTTAAAGGTGACAGACATCAGAGCGATCCGTTGACACTGGTTGGGCTGTGACACGAAGTCAGATGGTCAGATGAGAACCTCAAACGGACAACACAGTTGCATTCCCAGCTGTGTTAAATGACCAGCATATCATGATTGCCTTTTCACGCAAATGTCAATGACATAATCCTAACAGGCTCGCAGCTCTCTCACTGGTGTA
Organism: Camelus dromedarius; assembly: GCF_036321535.1. NCBI lineage: Eukaryota > Metazoa > Chordata > Mammalia > Artiodactyla > Camelidae > Camelus > Camelus dromedarius. The sequence goes on along the minus strand of NC_087472.1, from coordinate 36,325,944 downwards.
ATAAAACAATGACCCAATTATTTTGGAGGGCTGAAGCAGCAGATGTGATGAGTGGCTATGCTGTGCAGGGCACTGTGTGTGATGGACGGGGCACAGTAGGGCAGCAAAGTGTGTGCCGAGGATCTGAAACTTGCTTCCAAAGCCAAAACTCCTACCATTCATCTGGTCGGAAAAAAAAAAAAATAAAGCCATTCAGTATGAAAGTTCCCACTTGTTCTCATGACGGAGGCCAGTTGGGAAAATGTGGCGCAGTGCTGATTGAAGCAAATTCTGTTTAAAAAACCAGCCGGTTTGTGGGTATTTGTTTATTTATAACTTCCCCCTGCTCCTCCTCCCCCACACCCTGCCTCGTTCTGCAAAGGATTTGAGATGGGATTGGAACACTGAAAGTTTGTTTAAGTCCTAAACAGGTCCAGCTACTTTTTAGATTGACGACAAAATGAAACTCTTACAATCAAGTGCCTTGCTCTAGAGACGCTGCCTCGGTTTTCCCAGTCAAAGCCAGTCCCCCTTATATCCTGTGGGGAGAGGGACCTCTTGCATCAGAACACACCTTGGCTCCAGTGCTACATTTTAATATAAACCAGGGAAATAAACATGAGCCCATAAGCCTGAAGCCTGAGAATAGAAAGGAACATGGGTTCACTCACTGCCTTACTCATTCATTTACTCAACAAATATTGATTGGTACCTGTTCTGGAACAAGCTCTATTCTAGGCACAGGGGAAGCAAAAATAAAGGAGATAAGAGTCCTTGCACTTGAGAAGCTCCCAGTCTAGTGGGAAGGACGGACGACCAGGGCTGCAGGGGGTATAGATGATTCGATTCATGGCCTCAGACTACCCTGGGTTCAACTTTTGGCTCTGCCTCTTGCTAGCTGTGTGACCTTGGGCAGTTTGCTTACCACCTCAGAGCCTCGATTCCCTCATCTGTAAAATGGGGCTAATAATAGAATTGACATCATCGGGTTATTATGAGGCTTCAATGAGATAATCTGGGTAGCACACTTAGAACAGTTCCTGGCACACAGTAAGCATCTAGTAAAAAGTTAGCTTTTTATGTTTTCTATTCCTTTTGTTTGACTTTCGTAAGACTCTGTCTGGTGATGAGACTCCAAGGACTGGTTTCTAAAACAAAACTGCTTTCAACAAACTCCTCCCTTTAGCCTGATTTTTTTTTTCTTATTTGGAATGACACAGTTCTGTCATGATTTTCCCCTCAGCAACCATATGTCTGGCACAAACCTCAGGGAGAAAATATTTCCCAGATGGTTTTGTTTATGTCAGCCTACTATGTGCCAAGCACCCGTCTAGATGAGGGAAACACAGTTTGGAGCAATAAAAATAAGGTCCCTGTCCTCCTGGAGTTTACATTCCAGTGGGAAAGACAGACTAGAAACAGACACATAGAAACAAACATAATTACCTGGAGAGGTAAGTGCAATTAAGGAAGTATTGCTGATTAAAGGAATATTAGGGAGGGGCAGGAGGGAACTAACTGGAGGTGGTCAGAGAAGGCATATCTCAGGAGGTGACATTTAAGTGGAGTCTGAAAGGTTAAGGGGAAGCCTCCCGTGTCAAAAGCAAGAGCAAAAGCAGTTGAGGTAGAAGAAGAAACAGCATGCACAAAGGCCCTGGGGCAGGAAAAAGACCCTGGGAATGAGCCAGAAATCAAAAGCACTATGTGGCTGAGACATGCAGCCCTGGGAGGGAGGTAAAGCAGGCAGGATGATAATCTGCATCTTGAATGAGGACATGGAAAGCCCAGAGAGATGAATGGACTTACCCACAATGCCTTGCACACAGTAGGCACTCCATATGTTGTAGAATTGTCAGTCAGCAGGGCGGGGCTGAGGCCCTCTGCCTTCCAAATTCGGACTGAGATTTCCCACCACAACTAGGAAGCAGCTACCCAGGAAGACTGAAACATATAGTCTATTTCGTTGGTGAGTCATAGGCAACGCGCATTAGAGTGTAGGGTCGAGTGGCCCCAGCTGCCGCCTGAGTGTAAGGGGCGGGGGTGGGCTCAGGCCGCGGCTGAAGCTTTTTAGCATGTTTATGATGAGCTGAAAGCACTCACTGCTTAATTTAAAATACCGCTCACACATACACATACAATTCAGCAGCTGGGGGAGCTGCCAGGAATTGAGGCTAAGTGTAGAAAATTGGAGGATCAGGACTATCGGGTACCCAGCCCTGTTTCCCAGCTCCCACGGGCTGTCTCTGACCCCGGACAGTCTCATCTTCCCCAGTAAACTCCCGGAGGTCAAGACACGGATTGGGGCAGCAGCCGTTTGGGGAAGGGAGGCCTCTGCGGAGCCCTTCGTGCCAGCAACACTAGTGGTTCTACCTGGTCTTCAGCTTGCCAGCCTTCCTCTCCATTCATGCCTGTTAAAGTACCCCCTCAAAGCCCAGACCCACTCTCCTGGAGAAGCCTCCACTTGCACCCCCCACCTCCCCCCACCCTCCTGTTCCTGGAAATCTGACAGTTGGGAAAGCTCATTTGGCCTTGATCACAAGTTGTCTGGGCTGGCTGTGGCTTTTTCTGGTGTGTGGATCTTGTTTTCTCCCAGCTCTCAGCACAGGAGTATGTACACAGCGGGAGTCCCCTGTGCCTTGGCTCATGGGTTACATGATCGTATCATTTGAAAAGCCTTTTGGATGGAGGACTTGCTCTTAGTTGAAAAACAAGAACTTCAACTTGACACAATGTGAACACCCTCAGGGGGATCCAGTTTCCTTCCCATTGCTCCCCTACACCCAGGGTACCGTGCCCACAAACTGGGTGAACCTACTGCCTTCGCGATCAAAATGCCCCACAATCCATCTCTCTGTTCGTAATATCCCTTCTGACTAGAAGGTGCTCTGTCCCAACTCTACCTATCAAACCCCCAACTCACCCTTCAAGGTCAAATCCAAGTGCCATCTCTGCCACGAAACCTTCCCAGGCACAATTCATTGCCTTGTCCCTGAACCCTCATGGTACCCTGAGTCTACCTCTTTTGGCTAGCAGATGGTGGGCTGGAATAACTCCCTTGCTTCCTTAAGCAACCTCAGTTTTCTCTTCTGGAAAACGGGATACAACAACTTGCCTCAAGGGGATGTTAGAAGCTGCCAATAAAATAATATCTGCAGCCCACTCAGCAGGAGGCTTGGTCTAGGGAGTTAGTGAGGGTTGTGGTTAATCACCATCCTCCTCATCTCTGGGAAGCAGGGTGCAGTAATGGTTAATTGTGCATTGGCTTGGGAACCAGACACATCTAGGTTCCAGGTCTGCCTCCATCACTTCCAAACTGTGTGACCTTGGGCTGGTCACTTCCTGCCTGAGACCCAGTTTCCTTACATGCGAAAGGAAGTAATAAGTTTCCCTGCCGCATCACAGAACCTGTTGGAAAGTTTCAAAGACAACAGACACCAGGTAAACTGCTCAGCACGGGACCCATCCCATAAAAATCGCACATTCAGGTCTATACTTCGCTACAAGCTATGAAACTCCTTTAAGGGCACAGACAATATTTGACTTATCTCTGCATCTCTCCCTGCCTAGCCTCGCCCAGAACCTCTGCAGCTGGCAGGCCCACAATAAATCATTGTTGAATTGAATGGAAAACCCAAACCAGATGTGCCTCGTCCCCTGTCAAATGAAGCTTTCAAGCTGGTGGGTTGGGCCTGCTGCCCCTTCACTCCCCCTCCCTCGGAGCTGAGCCGCCACCATTGTCTCGCGGGGCTCTGGGGACAGAAGCAGGGTGGCAGGAGGGATCAGAAGTGGGGAGGGCGAGGTGGGCCGAGGTGGGTAGGGAAGTGCACGCTGTCTGCTCTGCTCTTGGTGACTGAGCAAACTGCCTTGGAAGGGGTGCTCTCCTGAAGTTTCTGCTGAATGATCAGAGGTGGGTTTGATGCCTGAAGGGACATGTCAAAAGCCCCTCACCCATCCAGGGCCTAGCTGTTGAGGGAACCCACCTCTTGCTCCAAACACTGAAAAATGGAAGGAAGTGAAAGTGTCAGGAGAAAGCTCCCTTCTCCTTTGGCAGAGAGGGGGAAACTGAGCTTCAGAGAGGTTCAGCTCCAAAATCATGAGACTGGGCTTCAAAGCAGAGCATTCAGCTGGCGCCACAGAAAAACTCTCACCCCTTGGCTACTGCGGCAGGATTTCCAAAACTACATATCGCGTGTTAACCCAGAAGAGGCAAAAAAAAAAAAAAAATTGGGAAGCAATTTCCAAGATTCAGATGATGAGTACACTGCCTCTGTCGGGTGCTTACTCTTTGCTACAGAGGGACAGAGGTACGTATTTATCCCCTATGCCCTCAAAACCCCTGGAAAGAGAACACACAGCTTGACTGGGGGGAAATGCTCCAAAAATACAAATCAGTTTTAAAACTACAAAAAGAGGCCAGTGTCTTCAGTGTTTCGGAGCCTGAGCTATGTAGACAGGACCCAGGGAATAGTATGCTGTCCAGCACAGGGTCAAGAGGATGAGTCAGACACCAAAACAGGGCTGCCTGGACTGTACTCTGGGTCTGTCACATACTAGCCCACCTGACCCCAGCCAAGTGACTTAACTTCTCGGCACCTCTGTTTTGTCATCTGTCACAAGGTGCCAATAATAGTACCTCCTCACATAGTGGTCTATGAGAATCTAGTGAGTGAATGTTTGTAAGGCACTTACCACATGCAGGGGTGCACGGTAAACACCATCAAGCTATTTGTTAAATAAAAATAAGCCCGTACTTCTGTCCCTCTGTAGCAAGACTAGCCTAGAGGCAGGATAGCCAAGTGGTTAGCACTTGCCTGCAGAACTAGTTGAACACAGCTTCCAAGCCCAGCCTCATGATTTCAGAGTGGAATCTCTTTGAACCTCAGTTCCACCATCTCTAACGTGGGGATACTAACCATCCCAATTTCAAGGCCATTCCGAGTTTTAAATGAGATAGCTCCAAAGTCCTGAGCACAGTGCTGGACACCGCGGAATGAGTAAGCCCCCAACAGAGGCAGCATACTCATCATCTGAATCTTGGAAAGCGCTGCTTCCTAATTTTATTTTATTTTATTTTATTTGCCTCTTCTGGGTTAACACACGATATGTAGTTTTGGAAATCCTGCCACAGTAAAGGAACAATTTCATCGTTTTGCCAATGAAATTCCTAAACATTTTATTCGAGAGCCAGAAAAGGGAAATAGTTGGGGTCATTTCTAAGCCACGCGAACATGGGCCATTCATTTCCCCACTCAGTTAAATCTATCCCCCAAAGTTGCAGAAGTCACTTTGCAGGACAAAAAAAAAAAAAAAAGAAGAAGAAGAAGAAGAAGAAGGAATGAGTATTTTACTGCAAACAAAAGCCATCTTTGTTTGCTGCCCAGCTTTGGGAGAAAAAATACCTCAACCCAGGAGTTTGGAAAATTCTTGAAAGTTCTCATTTTATTCCAGCAAATCCAACCAAATTGGCGAGACTCCTGGCCATGTGAACCTGAATCAGAATGACTCCTCTCTACCCACCACCCTCCCCACAGCACCCAGAACCCAACAGGGTACACTGGACATCAATACACATTGGTTGTCGACTCCTGCACGAGAGCCCCAGATTCTATTTCTACAGTGTCTGCTACATTGCCAAAACACTCGGAAAGCAGCGCTAGAGAACATTTTGAAAACAGGAAAAAAAAGCATCCATCAACTCACCACTCTAACAAAACTCTTAATTTTGTGTGGAAAGTTCTCTTCCAGTCTTTATCCACGTGCAGACATATTTTTACAGCACTGTAGTCATAGGGAAAAACTGCAGCAGCTTCAGCCAAGAACCAGATACCATAAAGCTCATGTCACTAAACTTTCCAAGTGAGGGCTTTTTCTTCCCTCATTGACTCCATTCATTCAGTCAGTCAGCCATTCGACAAACATGGATTGAACCGGGTTCTGATGCTATGCCTCGGGGAGTGCGGAGATAGAGATGACAAAATCACAGTCCCCGCCCTCAAGTAGCTCCCAGTTTAGCAAGAGAAACAGACAAGTCAGCGAGAAATTAGAGCGCGCCTATGATCAATGCATAAATGCTGTGAACGCACAGAAGAGAAGCACTGGAGATGGGCTGGCGGCGGGGAGCAGGAGATCGGGTAGACCAGGCAGAACATACACAAAGGCATGACGTTAGGAGAAAACAAGGTGTCATCAGGTAGCCAAAAATAGTCCAGAATGGTTGGATCCTAGGCAGACGGCAGTGGACGCAGCAAGAACAGAAGGAGGGGGGCAAATCATGAAAATTAAAGGTTTCGGTTTCATTCTGAAGACTGTGGGGGAGCTTCGGAAAGATTTAATTTAAGCAGGGTAGTGGCACAGTCAGATACACATTCGAAGAAAATTGCCCCAGCAACAGAATGGAGGGCAGATGGGAAGGATATGAGAGAGGTAATAGGGGGACCATTTAGCAGGCTGTCACAGTCATCGATTAAGATAAGGAGGGTCTAAACGATTGAGATGGCTTCTCCACTTACACGCTGTGTCACCTTAGTGGGTGACTTAACTTCTCTGTGCCTTAGTCTCCTCTGTAAAGCAAGAATAACCATAGCATCTCCCTTCTGGAGCTTCTGGAAGAACTAGATGAGATACTGCATGCAAAGCACCTGGCACAGTGGCTGGTACCCAGAAGACACTCAAGACATGTTCCGACCCCTTCCCCTCATTCCCTTGCCTTCCACCTCACCCTTCCTTAAAGGCTGGCACGGTATGGAGCAGGGAAGTGGCCGAGGCAGGATTCTAACTCAGACAGTCTGACTCCAGAGGGCAGTGGAGAAAGTTTGAAAGTGCTGTTGTCAGGACAGTTACTCAGAAGGATTGTTTAGCCGAGTCGAGGGCCCAGCTGAGGTTGGAAACTATGACTTTTGAGTGGGACTAATCAACAAAGTGATCGGATTTTCTCCAGCAGTGTTCCTCCATCTGGGTGTAAGCAACGAGGAGGAGGCTGTCAGTTAAATTTATCCAGGCTTGGGTTTTTGCCTAGTGGATGTGTCAGAAAGACAAGGGGCAAGGGAGCTGAGGATATAGGCAAGATCCTGAAGTCTACACTCCAGGAGTTAAGCAAACAGACCTGGCTTCAAATCTCATCTCTGTCCTGTACTAGCTGTGGGACTTTGGGTAAGTCACTCAACCTCTCTGAGCCCCAGTCACCTCATTAAAAAAAAAAAAAAAGACAATACCTGTCTCGTAAAGTTATTGTGAGAATTACATGGAGTTATTGAAATGATGTTGTAAGATGCTTAGTATGTGCCTGGCACATACATATTCGTTATTATTTTTATCATCATCATCATTTTCAAGGATGGGGGGAAGGAAGGAAGGTGGGAAGGGCTGACTGGGTGGGAGAATGAAGGGGGCTCAAGAGCTTGGAGATCCTCTTGAGGCAAAAGGATGAGCTTTGAGGTCAGTGGGCAGGATATGGATAATGGTGGGTTCTGAGATGAAGCAGTTCCGACCGATGATGAAGGATGGTACGGCTAGAATGGGAGTGTGTCCTGCACATGGATCATGGATGTCAACTCACCCAGGATGATGTCAGGACTTGGGGTGGAGAAGAAGACAGTGAGCCAGATGTCGAACTCTTCGTTGAATGGGTGAGGGGGGTGGTTTGACCAGGAGGGGTGGCTAAAAAGAAGAGTCGATGAGGAGAGGAGAGGAGAGAAGAGGGTGCTGTAGCCAGATGGCATCAGAAGGAGGAGTTCTTGGCCGAAGGCGGAGGAGTAACGATCTGGACGCAAACAGGGGAAGCTAGAGCACAGACCCCACCTCCCAGCCCTAGGGTGTCTATGGTGTGGAGTCTGAGAAGTGTCCACCAGAGGGCGCTGCAGGCAAAGCCGTGGGCTCCTCCGCGGAGACAGGTTTCAGCGCTTCCAGGCGCGGAGGTAGAGAACGGTGTTCTGCGATGCTTATTTAGAGTGTAGGGGGAATTATTTCCCATGGGGTGGGGTTTCCAGAGGGTCCAGAGAAGAGCGGGAGGGGGCAGTAGTAGGGAGGTGGGTGAGCCAGGGGTGGTGGGGAACGGGAGCACAGAGCAGAATGGGGACGGTATGGGAGAGGACAGATGATGGGCAGGGAGGCTCACGTTTGGGCTGTAGCCAAGAACTGGGGGATGTGAGGCTCGGTGGGATTAACTGTCCTCAGACTTCCAAATGAAGCTTTTTTTTCCCTTTACATCTTTTGTTTATTATAAAACTAACACGTGCTTGTTTCAAACAATTCTAACCATTACTGAAGTGAAAATCCACCTCCCCTATCCCTTTCCCCAGAGGTAACCACTGCTGACAATCTGTCTATCCTTCCAGATTTTTTCCTATGAATAATATATAATATCCTTTACGAAAATCAGATCCTCTTGTACTAAATTTTCTGCAACTTGCTTCTATCACAATACTGTATTGGAGACATCAATCAGAATAAAAAGTATCAATACGTAATGATCTAGCTATGTGTATCAGTATATATAGATCTAGCTTGCCCTTATTTGTGGCTACATTGTCACTGCCATCATTACGGTAGTAGTAGGGATAGTAATGGGTGGCGATTATTGAATGGTCTGTACCAGGTACTGTTTAAGTATTTCATATGCCATAGGGATTATCTCATTACTCTTCACAACTTTATGAAGGAGGCATTATTTTACAGATGAGAAAATGGAGGCACAGAGAGGTTTAGCAACTTGGGCAAGGTCACACAGCTCACAAGGACTAGAGGAGGAAGTCAAACCCAGGTAGTCTGACCACAGAGTCCAAATTCTTCGTCATTAGCCTCATGAAGCTTAGTCTGCCATTATTCAAACATGCTATAAATTATTTATAAATTATAACACCTGTCCTCCACTGACATCATTCAGGTTATTTCCATTTTTTTTGCTATTTACAAATAATGTTGAAATGAAGATCCTTATACATGGAGGATTTCAAAAGGATAAACTAAAAGAATACTTGCTGGGTCAAATAATATTTCAAGTTGCTCTTCAGAAGTTGTGCTAATACAGATGCGCACTGAAACACATGTGCCTGTTTCACCATATCCTCATCTACACTGGGTGTTAGCAACCTTTTAAATTTCTGCCAATCTGAGGCATGAAAAATGACATATCAACCATCTCAACACTGTTTTAATTTGCATTATTCTTACTGAATTATTACCAAGATTGTGAACGCTTTTATAGGGCATAAACCTTTTGTGTCCTCTCTGTGAATTGCCTGTTCATTATTCTTTGACCATTTTCCAGTGGACGGTTCATCATGTTCTCACTGATCTATAGAAGCTCCCTCATTCATTCTTTCAATATGTATTTATCGAGCACCTACTGTGTGCCAGATACTGCCCTCAGACTAGGGATACAGTGGGGAATAAGCAAAGCCTCAGCTTTCATGAAGCGGACATGTAGGTGGAAGAAGCAGATAATAAGCAAATCACTGAATAATGTAATTGCAGATCATGGTGAGTGCTGGAAAGAAAATAGTGCACTTCCCATAATGGAGCTCTTGAAATATTATGAATAATAAGCCTCTGTCTGACTTTGACTTTATCCTGGTTTGTCCTTAATCTTTCAACGTTGCATGAGATGTCTTTTGCCATAGCCAAGGTGTTCAGTTTTTTCATGGTCCAATCTGTCATTCTTTTTTCTTTATAGCTCCTAGGGTTTTTTCTTGCTTTGCAAAGACTGCCAATCTCAATATTTAAAAAAAATTCTCTGATGCTTTCTTCCAATCTTTCAAAGGTTTCTCTTTTTAAAAATTTAAATCTTTGACTAAACTGAGATCTATCTGGGAATAAGGAGGGAGGTGGAGATTTGGTTTTATTTTTTCCCAGTGGCAGGCCAGTTGTCACAATAAATGCTACCCCGAATTAAATGGTGTGTCCTTTTCCCCAAAGATGGTGAGGTGAGGCCCACAGAAAGGAAGAGCCTTGCTTGGGGTCACATAGCAAATTAGTGGTGGCAGAACTGAACAGAAATTGAAGGAGGGGCTGACTCCTATGGCAGGCAAGACGTAACTGAGCTCGCCGCAGCTCCACCCACGAGCACACTTGAACCATCCTCTCGACCCACGCCGAAATTCACGGTCTGAGGCCACGGCTACGGCCACGGCCGCGGCCCTTTCCCTTTCCAATAAGCCCCCTGACCTCTCGCGCAGAGATAGGACTGCAGCCCCCGTGGCAGCCCTGCTGCTTATGAATAGGCAAACACCTGCTGACCTGGGCTGGGCTATCTCCCATTGAGGTAGCTTTGGCTGCAGAGGGCTGGGGGGCAGAGGGCAGACAGATTTGCCATTTCAGAATCAAAATAGGAAGTGTCTATTCTAAATAAAGAAATCTGGCTTGTTTTCATTCAGTGGCTGATGGAGCAGCTGCCTTCCCAGGAGTCTTCCAAGGGGCCTGCCTCGAATTAGGCCAAAGCCATCACTCTGGCCATTTGGAGACTTCTGGGGCTTCTTCTGAGGTCCTAGCTAGAACAGGCCTAGAATTCAAAAGCTTATCTTAAAAGGACAAGGGTTTACACTATCCCCAAGACAGCCTGACCTCGTAGTCCATTTCACGTGGTGTCTCCTGTACAAGCCTTCCCCTCTCCGTCCATATTTCCCTGGGCACGTGGACACTGTCACACCTCCAGGAGACAGGTGGGCAGAAAGGTGTCTCCAGAGAAAAAGAAAAGTGAAGTGGGGGTTGAAGTCATTCAGGCCACTTGAGGTGGCCTTTTTTTTTTTTTAACTCATGTTTTCCCTCAGTACCAGGAGATTTTCGGTCAAAGTGTTCGAACAAAATAGGTGGATAATTGCCACTATTATTTCGCTTGGCTTTCCATGGGTGGACACAGCTGAACATATTGGCAGGTTCTTATCGTCCTACTAATCTTGGTGGGTATTTTGTTGCTTTTCTCCTAAACCCTGCAGTAAATTTACTGCTGGTAATAAGGTAAAACCACTTCATAACATCCCCTCTGTCCCCTACCTACGGGCAGAGTGGGCAGCCAGCCTCTGCAGTGAGATTTAAGGCTGTTCTTCCCATGCCAAGGATCTCTCCAACCAGGCACAGTGTCAGGTCCTCCCACCACCAACACCGGGGGAAAAGACCTGAGTTCCAGCTCCAACCCTGCCATGACTTGCTGTGTGACCTGGGGCAAGTCACTTCCGTTCTCTGGGACTCAGGTGGCTTCCAGTAAAATGAGCGGGTCAGCCTGAGTGGATTCCCTAGCCAAGCTCCTCATCAAAATCACCAGTAGTACTTACTAGTATGCAGATTCCAAGCCCCCATTCAGACTTCCTGAATCAGATTGCCTGAATGTTAGGGGCCACTGAATCCATATTTCAACAAAACACCCGGTGATTCCACTTGCAGACAGGTTTGGGATCCAGTGAGCCAGATGACCTCAAGGTCGCTTCCACCTCTGACTTCAGGCAGAGGTTTGGGAAAATTTTTCTTTTTTAATGGCGATACTGGGGATTGAATCTAGGACCTCACACATGCTTAGCATGCTCTCTACCACTGAGCTATTCCCCACAACCCATTACATTAGGTGCTTGGATACCTCCCTCAGCATTTCTGTATTTTATCTCTAAGAGGTGTGTTCCCCTTCACCCCCCATCCCCAGGCAAAGTGGGGGCCCACTCTCTCATCAGGAGCCCTGAAGGCTTCTGCTATTCACTTGTCAGACACTGAGTAGTCACCTTTGAGGACAGGACCCAGGAAGAAGAGGTACGCACATTATCATTGGGAAAGGGGGGCCAGAAGAGAGAAAAACAGTACCAACAACAGAAAAATGGGGGCTAGATCTACCTGATGGTCCAGGCAGCCTGAGACCCCACTGTGGACATAGAGAGCATTGACATATTGTAGGGACCACATCCAAGGCTCATGTTTCCTGGGTCAACTCTGCCACAGCCCAGGTAACACCATGCAAAGAGGTACAGCCATGCTGGGACCAGCCTTTTTTTAAGCTGGTGAGATCTTGTGGCTCCTAAGATTGGTACCAGCAAGTGAGGGTCTGAACACATCTCTCTCCACCACTGGGATCATCTGACCTCAGTCCCTGGGCCCGAGCATGACTCATGAGACAACAGGCCTGTAAGAAGCACTGGACCGTGACATCTGGACACTCTAGCTTTGGGAGAAGGCTCTGAACTATGACCTCTTCTCAGAGCTGGCATCCTGCCCTCTTTAGGTGATCAAGAGCCCCCATGTCCGACCAGTTTTCTCCCCCAACTCTGCTGCCCTAGATCCCTGACTCCTTGGCTCTGTGCTTGAGTCCACATTCATTATTCATTCTCCACCCCCCCACTATTTACTCAGCACCTACTCTGACCTGGCACTGGGTTAATTAGGCCAAATGGAAGCAAAACAGACACGGTCCTGGCCCACAGGAAGCCAACAGGCTAGCACAGTCATTTTCAACCCTATCAGAATCAACACCTCTTTTTATAATAAATGTTTTTTGGTGCACCCCTTTATTATCCTGAAATTAAAGACATAGATGTAATAACCCACATACATACATAAGATCAAGAGATGTCCCGTCAGGCAAAGAGGAAATGAAAGTAATCCATACTCAACTAAAATGTATTTAAATATGTAAATACTCACACAGGATGGCATTGAAAGACTGAAGGAAGTAGGCAGAGGCCTGTGCTTTCAGCTAGAACCCCCACAAATGCAACAGCTACAAACACAAAGTGCTAAGGGACGTTGCATTGATGACCGACTCTAGTTCCAAAAGCAACATCGCAATTGTTGGCCTGATTTTTTTTTTAAACAATGACCGACTCTGGATAAACCTCTGGGAAAAGAAAAAAAGTTCAATCTTCCCTCTCTCTACACAACAGTTTCATTAAAACTGTGTGTGGAGGTAGGGAAGCAAAACCTTTTATGCATATAGGTAAAATATTTATAGTCAATGTTCTGATCATTATAAATAGGGTTTTCACCTTCGTGGAAGTCCAACAGAACACTCAAAAATCATGCAGGATGCTGGACTATTCTCCATTTTGCAAGACTGTCCCAGGCAGAGGGGGACATCTAGTATCTCCATTTCCTGTCCACTAAATGAGCTCACAGATTTCCCCCAAAGTCCCCTAGGGGGCAGTATTCGCTCAGTTTCGAGTCACGGGTCTAGCCTTTCAGTTTCCATAGAACTGGGCTTTGTCTGGTTCTCCCCAAACTCCCATCCCCTTCACCCCTGCCCCCAAGGAGTGGAGTCCCATCCTTGTTCCCAGTGTCTGATAGGACTCGTAAGCCTCACTCCCTCTTCATCGGTTCAGCTAGGCTGAGTCGGACTGCAGCTTCCAACGAAGTGAACTGCTTGACGGCATCGCAACCTGTTGCTGCCCCTCCCTTTGAGTGCCCCCACTGAGCTCAGCTCCCGCAGCGGAGTCTCCTACTCCATGCCAAGGGTGCCGCTACCGGCAGATGGCGGCCCTTCCACTCTGCAGCTCAGCCCTCAGCCCCTTCTCCATCCCCGCCCGGGCTTTTGATAATCGGCAGATCAGGTCCGACTACAGCCAGGTTAGAATTTGGGTCTCACCGGATCCCGGTAGCCCTTTGCCCACACCTAGATTCCCATCGGATATTGAAAGACAAAAGAATCCTCTTCTGCAAATAGGAAGAGGAGAGTTGGCCACCCTCTGAGCTTTCCTCTACCAGTCTTTTAAAGCGCTTTCTTGTCAGCATCGCACAGACAGCCCCCCGAACATTTGAGAACCCAGCCTAGTTCCCTGCAGAGCACCGTAGCCAAGAGTCTGTGCTCTGAAATCAAACGGACCTTGAACCCAAGGTCTACCTCATACTGCTGAGTGACTTTAGAAGTTTCACTTAGACTCTCTGAGCTACAGTTTGTTCATTCAGAAAATGGTAATAATAATAGTACCTACCTCCATACTGTCCTTCTTAGGATGAAATGAATGCCTATAAGATGCTTAGCAGAGTGCCTAGCACACAGTAATCCACCAGAAAATGATAGTTATTGTTGCTATTCTGGGAATCACATGGTGTGCACTGAAAACTGGCTTCTGCTAATGTTACTTGTCCCATTCTGCATGTTTCCACTTTATCTTCCAGACCAAGTTAAAAGTGTTTTTTTGAGGCTGACCAGGATGGGTCTGCATCTGGGCTGAAGTTGCATCTGCTGAGAGATACCAGGCTGGGAAAATCTGAAAGGCTCTCTTCTCCCAGGCAAAAAGAATGCTTTTTACATTTTTTTTTTCTATCCTATCTCATCCCACAAAGGCAATCTGAGAAGTAGTCATTGAGCAGACCAGAATTGGGGAGCCAGATTAATTAGGAACTATACTTAACTACGGCACCCACGTTCTTAGAAAATTCAAGAATTGTCTGAAAAGGTGTCTGGCAAAGTTGGCTGCATGGTTAATCACCTCAAGCCATGTCTGCCTGGTGCCAGAGCTTTTGGAGGAAAAGGGAAAAACACAATCAATCATCCAGGTGCCAAAGACAGCATTCAGCTCCTGTGCAGAGATGATATTAAAAAGTCATCTCAGTATAAGCAGCTAGATTAAGGCAACAAACCCTTGAAGGTTCTAACCTGTTTGCTTAGCATTAACTAAGGGTTTTAATGACCCAGAAACCATTGAAGGGAACATCCAGATATCCATTAATGGGTCAATATTTATTGAGCACCTACTATGTGTGTGGCACTGTGCAGGCTAGAGAAAGCAGAAGAATATAAAAATCAGTCTAGAATCTTCTCTTGAAGGTTGCTATCCAGCTGGAGAGGGGAGGTGGGGTAGGGAAAACGAATCCCTAGACAAAGCAACAGAAAGCCCTTCAGCTAGGTCTTTCAGAGGAGGCTAACATCCTTTTAGTTGCTGTAATTACAGCCTCACAAAATCAAGCAACCCGATGTTCTATTTGGTGAAAGGAAAAAATACAGTTCGGCTCATCAAGGGGGGGCTGTTTGACATTCCAAGAACTTACACAGAATGGTTCAGAACCAGATCTGGTGGCGGGCAGATCTGGGTTTTTCTGGCTCTCCTGCTTTCCCAGCTGTGTGACCTCACCCAGGTTGCCTAACCTCTCTGAGCCAGTTTCTCCCTGTAGAAATTGAAGGGCATAATAGTACCTTCTTTGAAGGATTGTGACAATTACAAGACATATCGTACGTAAAGCATTTGGCATAGAGCCTATCTCAATGTTCCCTAAAAAGGTAACTTAACTATAATCATTAAAAGAGAAAATGGCCGTCATGAGCATTGGCCAAAGACATGTAGAAACTCTGGAAGAAAATTCCAGCCTCTCCCATTAGCAGTGAGGGCAGGTTGTCCTCCCCTCCTTGGCGCACTAGCATTCTCAGGTGCACACCAGCCAGGCCTGGGAAGATGGGGAGGTAAAGAAAGCATTCCCACAACAGCTCCTCCCCCACCCCTCGCTTTACCCCCTCCCCACGTTAATCTGGCTTTTATGCTGCCTCCTACTCGCCCAGAAGGGGCTCCCCTCTGCCATTAAGGGCCCTCTCTGGGAGCTCTTGGTCATCCAATTTCAATATTCCTCTTTTTACAACCTCCCTTTGCAGTTTGGCATCCTACATCTCCTTCCCTGCGGTATAACAACACGAGAAAGGATAGAAACATTGTAATGTGACCTTTTAAAAAAGAATGACCTGTATGTAAAAATCCATCAGCGCCTCTTAAAAAATGCATATGCACAAAACCCCACAAAAGGCTCTGACTCATGCCTGGGAGAAGCAACAGGCACACCTGAATAGATTTTTTCCCCCAGCAATTTGACTGGCAAAAATTTATCTCTGAATCTCCTATCACAGGATGTCTAGTTTCCACCCCAAAAAGGAAACACTTTGGGTTATTATGAGAAATCATAATGGCAGTTCCAACACTCTGCGGATGACAGAATCAGCTCCTGAAAATGCTACAGTCTATAGTATTTTGTTTTTCCCGGTTATTAATACAATACATTTTGCCTCTGAGTCAAATGTTTTTACTTACGCCAAGGAAAAATCGTGAGTTACAGGAAGTCTAGCAGGCTTAATGAGCAAGGAGTTTAACTTAAGCCAGTGGTTTTGCAATAACCCAGCCCAAATCAGGCTCACTCCCTGCATTTAATGGGAAATAAGTGGTCAGAAATGGCCTTTAGCAACCTTGTTAGTGAAAAGGCACACGAGGTGCGTACCAACAAGGCTAGTTCTCCCGAGGTAAAAATGGCAGGTTGAGGTCACTGTAATTATCAACAGTGCTTTTTGCATGCTGGTTCCTATTACACGTATTACCTGTTGCTTTTCGGCTTTCTGTAATTACAGTTTCTTATGGTCAGATCATGCTGTTTCCTCTGCCTTTTACCAAGCAGCATGCTTGGGAGAGTCATTTGTGGCCCCTCGAGTTTGCCCTGTAAGTGTATTTTAAAAGGCAAAGCTTCTTCGCCCAGCGAAATGAAACTGATTGGGAAAGTTCACCATAGAAACGGGGAGACCTATTACGTATAATGGCCAAGCTCTTTGCAACCAGATCTAAGCACTCAGCCACAATTTCAGAATGAAAGAACCTGTAAAGGCTTCAGAAGATAGCCATGAAGACGATTAAGGGATTGGAAAAGAGGATCTAGGGGAAAAGGTGAAAGGTATTAGGATTATAAGGACGATTTAGCCCCAAGAGGGGGGAAAAAAAAAAGAATGAAGGCTGACCAGCTGTTCTTTCTTCCTCACTATTGACGGCACCGAATACATGAACCGCAGCATGAGATACTTTAAGTTAGATCTAAGAAAGAACTTCCCAACAATGCATCTCCTCAGACACTAAAGGCCATTCATTCTTCAGTCCTAAACCATTAGTAGAGCCCCGGACACATGTTGAACTGTGTGATGAGCACTGGAGAAGTTCACAGGTTCATGAGGGAGAGAGAGCAAATAGATCATTACAAGACAGTGGGATGCATCCTATAATAGAAGGAATTTGGAATGCTTTGGAATTTTAAAAGGCCAGAGGGTGCATGTAGCATCATATTCGATACCACCTCTAGCAGGGTCTGAGGCAGCACCCAGTAATGAAGTACATTGATATTTCTGGAGCAAAAACACATGAATATTCACACAGGGCATGATAAAGGAAGACTATAAATAGCCTCATGCCAGTTCAAGTTTTGCTGCCAAATGAGTTTACCATAAACTTACAAAAGGCCCTCAGTTTGCAGAGCTTTAGGGTCTTGGGAAGGATAGATATGGGACTATGGATCTGGGTACCGGGAGTCTGGTCCAGCAATAGGACTTGGGAAAGACAGAGGACTTTTGGCTGCGGGCAGAACATGTGTCTGTAACGTTCTCTTCAGCCTTGGTACCATGGACACGTTTTGAGGAAGATGGCTGTGCGTGTGCGTGTGCGTGTGTGTACGCGTGCGCGCATGCACGTGCATGAGTGCATGTGAAGCAGGGGGAACCTCCTCATTACTCCTCGGGTCAAGGCCCTTTCAGGCCCTGTATATAAAGTGGCCTCTGGTAATGCAGCTCAAAGAATTCACCAAATGGTCAGTAAGTGTTTTTGTTATGGTTATGGTGATTTCAGATACTTGGCCCATGGTCCCTATGGGCATGGCCACAAAATTTCAGAATCAGCATCCTCATGTGGGGTCTGCAGGGTGTGGTAGAATCACCGGGAGGGGCAGGGGGTGGACATCTCTGACCTCTGTTTAAAGCTGTGTTCAGTGAAGAGCAGGGGCAGGGAGACACTGGCTGCTTTGCCTCCTCTCCCACAGTGACTGCAATGGATGGCAGAGCTCGGCAAGAGACAGACTGAAAAGCCTACAGGGAGGGGCACCTGATCACCTGCTTCTCTGGATTGGGGAACACCCAGTTCCCTTCCACCAGCCAGGCAGCTTCACTTAGGGACTAGCCTCCCTTGAGGGAGAACACTCAGTGAACCCTACCACACCCTCAGAAGCTGTTTGCTTCCTCAAGGAAAGGAGGCAGTCCTGGAGCTCGGTCTCCTGTTCCAAATCAGAAAAAGGAGACCCCGCCCTGCTTCAGGGGCCATTTTCTGCTACCACCCACCTACCTGCAACCATCACCGACACCTAAAGAGGAAAGAAACCAAAGCCCTCTTTCTGTCTTTAGATCCCCACAAAAGCATGGCCTCCTCCCTGGTCCACCTCTCTGCCCTCTAGGAATCCAAGCCCACATCATTTCAGGATGAGCTCAGCCTACAGCCACTCCCTCTGAGCCTAGCTCCCCAACCTTGGTGATTCCAAAGCACACATCTGTTGCCACACCCGGGGCCCACCCTAGGCCAAAGTGAGCCGGGGACATAACCTTCAGTCTGCCGATTTCTCACACCCCCACACCCCACCCCTGCTGGCCTGGTCTTTGTCTTCCCTGGGGAGTCAGCTCCCTAAAAGCCTTCCCCCTCCACCCCCTAATGGGAAAGTCTCTGATAAAGGAATCTGCACTCAGGTATAGATAATCACCCTGCCTGGCCCCGGTACCCCTGCCAGACCACCCCTGGCAGTTGGACTCAAAGGAATCATGCGCTGATGGTAGGGTGGGTGGCATAACTCATAGGCACAAAGGAGCTATCTGGGGACAGGGGAAGCCCTCTCAACCCCCATCAGATTACAATGTGGGGCCATCAAGTCAGCCCTCACCATTCTCAAGTAAGATGAACTGTGCCAACCCTCCTCAGACGGTTGGACTCTGTTTTCTGAATTCAAATCTGATTGTGCCATCAGATGGCAGGAGAGAAGATGTGGAAATAGGATTGACCTGGACAGTCTGATGTGGAGTCGTGCCAAAGGTTGAGGGAGAGGAAGGAGAGGTTTTGCAAAAAGAGAAGTGTTGGTGAGGTGAGGGATGAAACAGCGGAAGAAGAAAAACCTGGGTGGCAATGGGTGGGGGAGGCAGCAAAAACAGATTTCAGGGAAGAATTAACCTTTCAGACTGCTTATTTCATACTGGACACTGTACCGTGTTATCTCATGTCATCCTGACAACAACCCTAGGAGATGAGAACTAGTATGACATCCACTTTTCCAAGGAGGAAACAGAGGTTCACTGAGGTGAAGGAATTTGTGTCAAATCGCAGCATCAATCACATAATGGTGGAGCTGGATTCAGACAAGTTGGTCTGATTTCAGAGAACTCAGTCATCTGAGGGAGGGGCCAAGCACCCTTTGGTTGTAGGAAGAGCTTCACTGGTGGATGTTGAAAGGGGCTCCCAGACAACCTGCCCCACTCACCACAACACAGAAGTCCCCCAACAGCTCCCACAGGGACCACCTGCTCCCGGGTTAAACTGTTTTCAGGGAGAACACTGTGAAAATGTAAATATGTGGCCTGGAAAAGGTTAGCACAGCCCAGAAGTCAAGGTCTTAGAGGGGCTGGAAAGGATAGAGCTCCTAATGGGATGGGCTACCTGTAGGAGCCATAGTGGGGGCCGTAGGGGCTGGGAGATATTGTGGCACTGAGTCCCTGAGATACACTGGGAGTCTAAAGGCACCAAAGACAAACTTGACTTAACGTCACCATTTGACCCAGAACTGGCCCCACCCTCCAAACACACAAAGGAAGGGAGAAGGCATTGGAGACCAAAAGCTTAGGTTCATATCTTGGCTTTGCAACCTCCCAGCAATGTGCCTCTGGACAAGTCACCACTCTGAATTTCCACTTCCTCATCTGTAAAATAAGGATGGACATCAAAACATCTCCTTCAGAGGTGAGATGGTGGGTGTAAAATGGTCAGCACAATGCCTGGTACTTAGTAGAAATTCATTAAGTATCAAGTCCATCTGGCCTGTATTTACCACCTCTTGGCAGAAAAGGGAGACCAAATTTTAAAGGCCTGGTAATAGTCTCTGAAGATAATAAAGGGCTAGGACATTCATTCATTCATTCACCACCCAAGCCCTGAATCCCTCCTTTGTATCCTGGAGAGTCAGACATGAAAACACCAGTCCTTGTTCTCAAGGAGCTCACACTCAAGTGGCCACAAGCCAACACACTCCTGCTGTGCGACAGAACACATTGTACTAGAGGCAGATCTAGGAGGGCTAGTGGGATACCCGGGGGCGTTGGGAAAGCTCCACAGAGAAGACATCTAAGATAGAACTTAAAGGACAAGTAGCAATTGTTAGGCAGACAAGGAAAGAAAATATATTCCAAGTGAAGAGAATAGCATATTTAAGTAACAACACATGGCAGGTGGAGATGGAGCTGAAATAGTGAGAATTGGTGAGAGATTACAATCTCTGGAGGAGGAGTCAGACAAGGTAGAGTATTCTTGAGTGACACCTCAGAGCAGAGAGATATTCAAATACAAATGGCCAATAGGCACATGAAAAAATGCTCAATATCGCTAATTATCAGAAAAATGCAAATCAAAACTACAATGAGGTATCACCTCACACCAGTCAGAATGGACATCATTGAAAAGTCCACAAATGATAAATGCTGGAGAGGGTGTGGAGAAAAGGGAACCCTTCTACACTGTTGGTGGGAATGCAGTTTGGTGCAACCATTGTGGAAAACAGTATGGAGATACCTCAAAAGACTAGGAATAGACTTACCATATGACCCAGCAATCCTAATCCTGGGCATATATCCAGAAGGAACCCTAATTCAATAAGACACCTGCACCCCAATGCTCATAGCAACACTATTTACAATAGCCAAGATGTGGAAGCAACCTAAATGTCCATCAATAGATGATTGAATAAAATAGTTGTGGTATATATATATACAATGGAATACTACTCAGCCATAAAAAAGAATAAAATAATGCCTTTTGCAGCAACATGGATGGACCCAGATATTGTCATATTAAGTGAAGTAAGCCAGAAGGAGAAAGAAAAATATCATATGATATCACTTATATGTGGAATCTTTAAAAATGACACAAATGAACTTATTTACAAAACAGAAACAGACTCACAGACATAGAAAACAAATTTATGGTTACCAGGGGGAAAGGGGAGGGTGGAGGAATAAATTAGGAGTTCAGAATTTGCAGATACAAGCTACTATATATAAAATAGATAAACAACAAGGTTGTACTGCATAGCACAGGGGACTATATTCAATATCTTGTAATTGTCTATAATGAAAAAGAATATGACAAGGAAAGAAAAAAAAATATATATAAATAACTGAATCACTAGGCTATACACCAGAAATTAACACAAAGTTGTAAACCAACTATACTTCAATTTTAAAAATGTATAATAACCAGTGTAGCATAGACATTAAACACTTAGAAAGGACCCCGTGGCCATAAACAAAAAGTAAGGCTATGTCGGGGCCTCTCAGGAAGGGATTCCTCATATTTAGGAGAGTTTTGGCCACTGAACTGCATATACCTAGATAATTAATGCATTTGCTATTCAGGCATCCATGCTGTTTGAATGTTTAGCCTGACATTAACAGGAACATCTGGCACATAAGATATGTGTACAGTCGCACATAATATTGTTTAACAGAAGCAATTTTCTAAATTGCACCCGTATCTGTAGATAAGAGATTCTTTAGTATCCTGCCAAAACTTGGGTATCTATTCAGCAAACTGTCAGGGGGAAGAGTGTTGTGTCTTCATAGCTCCCCTGAGCACGTAGGCCACAGCCACAGGCATAATACATCCCGAATCAATGGTGAATTGCTGAAATGTAGTTGGTTGAATTGAATGTCTTCCCGGTGAAATTTGGTCCTTGTCAATTTCTTTTAAATGTTATATCTAATAATTCCACTTTAGTCACCCCTTCCCCTTCTCCTTTTCATTGCCATTGCTGACAATGTCAGACACTCTTAGCTTAGAGAAGGAACAATTTTTAATTATCTTTGCACTCCATAGAGCTCGCTCTTAGTTAATTATCTTCTGATTCTCCCTGACTCATCCATGGTCATCCCACAGTATAGTCTTTTGCTAGCATAGATTTTATTGCCTGACCTGTTGTTTCTGAGCTTCCCAAGTGAGAGAATCAGTAATGCAGTCTAGCTGCACAATGAGGTTGTATTAATTATTTATTTGTAAGTGAACCAGGTCATCTTTCACGTCAGCTCTTCTAACAGGTCAATTTTTAACACATCTAACATGAAACAGCCCAAACAAATCAGTTCCATCTAGGTAAGGGCCTGCAAGCAAATCTTTTTTTGAAAATTATTCAGAACAAAAATGATCATTTTATTTTGCACCAGTTTAGTCCTCACCAAAATCAGTGGGACCAGGGTCACCTCCACCTGCTGTAGGTTGTGAAGACAAATTCAACATGGTGTCTGGAGGAAGTGAGAGTCCAGGATTTAGGTTTTGGAGCCAGACCATCCTCTGTTTAAATTTCAGCTTTACCACTGGCTTGCTGTGGGCCTTAGGCACATTTTTGAACTTCCCCAAGTTTAGGTAAGTTGGGGATAAAAATACCTACCTTGCGGGGTTGTTGTGAGGATTAAAGGTAAGGTACGGAAGTTGGAACTCACATGGCACGGTGCTTGGCAGCAAGAAGACGCTCATTAAGTGGTAGTTGCTGTGATTGTTACTGTGAGTCCATAGTAGAGCAGACAGAAGCCGAGACCATGAGTCAGGAGCCTGGATTCTGTTCTTAGCAGTACCACTAATGAAGCAAAGACCCTATCTCCTCCCTGGACCTCAGATACTTTGTAAAATGAGATTTGCTGAGGGGAAACTAATGTGTCACATGGATTCCACCACTCTCTTCATCAGCGTCCATGAGGGTCACCAGGAATCGATCACAGTGCCCATTCCTGAGGAGCAAACATAGTCATTCTCAATGCTGGGGCCTAAATAGCCTCTACCGCTCAATTAAAGTTGGCAAATGAAATGAAGTTATTTGTCTTCCGTGAATTAAATGGCCTCAGATGTACGTTTTAGTGTAAACATTCTGTGGCTCTGTGGAAGTAAGTGCCTTCTGATAATGTTTGCAAGCCAACTCCAAGGTGAAGTGAAAGGCTCCAGTTCAGAGAGTGGCTTCCCACCTAATGAGATGGAAACAAATAATTCAACCCAATGGTGTAATGCAGTAAGTGCAACCTGGATTTATGTCTGTTTCTTCTGCAGTGTTCTAGCTCTGTGACCTTGGACAAATCACTTCACCTCTCTGGGCCCCCATTTCCTCATGGGTAAAAGCAGACCTAAGATGGTTATGTAAGATGTTAACATTAGGGGAAACTGAGTTGTCTTTGCAACTGTTTCGTAAATCTAAAATTATTCCAATTTTTTTAAAAAAATTATTTTTAAAAAACAGGCAGAAGGGCAACCACCTTGAGGGGCTGTGAAGATTAAGTGAGATAAAGCATGGCAAAGTATGTCGTTCGGTTCTTTTCTTTTTCCCCTCCCAGGCATCTCCCTTCACCTACACATTTGAACTTGTTGAGCAGCTGAGGCATCAGTAGGTATGTTGTCTGGACTATGATGCCAGCAGGTTCACCAGCCTGACAACATTGCAATTCAGAGCTTTGTTGACAAGCCAAAACCCTGCAGGGAAGAAGGTTGGGTTTACATAGTCCTGGGATCCAGTGAATGCGTCACACGTTGCCAGAAAGCAAAGTGGCCTATCTTTGTTGGACTCTGAGTAGGGGGTGGGGGCACTGTGGGGGAAGGAGGGAAAAAGAGAACTAGGTAGAATCTAGATAAGACCTGCAGGTAGCTAGTCAAGGAAGCAGGCTTGGGCTCCATCCCCAGCCTCATATGTAAAACTCTTTTTTTCTTGTTGGTTTGGGGTAAAAGCACTTTTTCCAGATAGACCCTGATACATCCAAATAAGTTGAGGACAGCAGGCAGGAGGAGGAGTATATATTCAGCCATTAGGCCCATGCAGGTCCCAGGCCTATTTGCCCTTAATCGATCTCTTCCTCTTTCGTCCTCTGCTCTATATTGTAGCAAGAGAGGGACGGGGGCAGGGGAGGAGAGGGATGAGGGGACCCTTGAAGGTTGTTTCCCAGGCTCTGGTGGGTTTGGCCACTGGGAGTTACTGGTAGGACATTGGAAAGCAGAAGGAAGAGAGAATCTGGGGTATTTCCCTCCCTCCCTTTCTGCCTCGTGTAATGCCCCCAGCAGTGACTGTGTCTCTTTCGTGCCTCCGGCCACGACCAGGTTTACCACAGCTCCAGTTTCCACCGAGTGACCCAGCCCCTAGGTTCTAGTGTAGGGGCTCCTCGCTGTGGCTAAAATGTCTGATTTGCCTCACTGGCCTCTGCTTGGCACAGAAGCCCTCTCATCAGCTGGTAACCAATTCTCTGCACTGAATTCCTTCTCCCTTAAATACTCCGTGGTTTCTGTTGTCCCAGTTGGACTGGACTGATCAATCTTCTGCCAGCCAACAGCAAGGATTCCTTCTCTTCACTGGCCAGTTTTCATTTTGGAACACAAGGCTCTGAGTGACTTATCTGGAAAATCTGGGTGGGAGATTAGGGGAGTGGAAGAGGTTTGGGGAATGAGAAATGGAGGTGAACCTCAGGAGAGCCCGAGGACCTAAGAAACAAGGAGGCAAGAACAGAAAAGCAGTGGAGTGAGTTTTGCTGCCTCATACATTTGCCCTGTCTCAACTGGTGGGTGCTCTTGGAGTCTCTCCTTCAACAGAGATCAAGCAAGTGGAAGCCTAGAAAGAGGAGAGAGATGAGCCCCCAACCCACCCTCCCTGCACTGAGTCAGCTCCAGGAACATGTAAAGAAGAGAAGAGCTCCAGGATGTGGCTGGCCTGCCTGTAGGTGGCGGCTGCATTCCAATCAGATGGAGGAGAATGACCCTAGGTGGCACCTCTGAGCTCATCAATCAGGCTGTCCCAATGGGCCAGGATCACACTGTCCCAGGGAAGGGATTTTCTTGAGGCTGAGTGGCAAGGATTTCAACAGCAACAGAAACCAGGACTGTCCCCAGGACTGGGAGCCCATCACTTAATTTCCTTGCAAGCTCTGTTTGAGGCTGTATAGACCCAGCTACAATGCTTGAGTCTCATTCATCAGCTACTAATCGACTGTGTGACCTTGGAGAAAACAAGGAGAGGGCAGTCAGGGCCCCCTGCTTACCTAAGAGGACACCTTGTGAGTACCCAATACACATCACACTGTAATTCCAGCTCGGAGGAGGTACAGGAGCAGATGTCTGAGAAATGCTTCCTGCTGGGGGCCGAGGAAGAAAGCAGGATGGAGAAACTACCCTGTAGTGCTCAAGAGCCTGGTTTTAATAGAGGTTATTGTTAATTCGGTTAGGGGCAATGATGATATTGTCGCCGTATACGAAAATATCCCTCATTTTTTGAGATGCATCATGAAGTATGTAAAGGTAAACGATGTAATACCTGGGATTCCCTCTCAAATATTAAGGCAAAGCATAAAAGAAGAGAGAAAAAGAAAGGGGGATAAATCAAGCTAACAGGAAAAAATCCTGAGAGATACTGACTCTGGTAATGAATACAGAGGGGTTCATTATACTATTCTACTTCGGCATGTATGAAATGTTTCATGAGAAATTTTTTAAGGCATGTGTTTTAGAGTCAGACCTGGGTTTGACCCCATTCACTCAGGCAACAAATGTATATGGAGTAATACTGGATACTAGGGCCTGTGTTCTACCTAGCGGTGGTAGATGGAGGGGGGCACAGAACAGACCGGGTCAGGATTCCCCAGTGGAGGAAAGGCTTTTGATATTAGGTGGCCAGAAAAAAAAAAGACAAATACCCACCTCATCTGTCTAGGCTCTTTCTAATCTGCCTATGCTGTTTCTGAAGCAACTTTCTGCTTAAAAGGCCAGAGCTCCTTCTGATGAATTCTCCCATGACCCCTGGGGGCACAAACCACCCTACTTAGAAGGACCCTGGAGCTCTCTTTTTTGACCTCTGCTGCTTTGGCCAGCAGCTAGGCAAGTAGGAAGCCTTCCACAGGGAGGCCCACTGCAGTCTGGTGTGGGCTGCATTTCCAGTGCCCTGAGGAACTCATATAGGCCAACCCAATCCTCACTCCCAGGAGATTCCAGAGCTTCCGTGGGACACTCTGGAGTCACAAGCAAATTGCCCTTTCCCTCCCTCGCCTGTCTCTCTCCCTCAAACCTGCATAGGACTGTGTAATTGAAATCACGTGGGAACTGGGACCGGCTCAAAAGTTAGCCCTGCATTCGAATCCTGGCTCCATCAACTTACTACTAGCATGACCTTGAGCAAGTCACCTCCATGCTCTGAGCTTCCACTTCCTCTTCTGTAAAATCGTGACAAGATGGCAACCCCTCACGGGGCTGTGTGAGGGTTAGTGAGGAAATACGTGCTTTGTACATTTGTTTCAAATAAACACATGCAGAAGGTTTTAAGTCATTCATGCAGAAACCAGTGAGACAGCGTAACTGGTGCAAAGGAAAACTCAAAGTAACACACATTTATAGTCAGTTAAGGAATGCTTAAATGAATTCACAAATGGATGTAAAACAGGAAAAACTGGCCAATATTCGCAGCAATAAGCAATTGTATTCTGCCGGACACTGGACCTATACACTCCCCAGAGCCTCCAGAATTACATTGAGAGGATATCCAGCAATTTCCTTGGTGCATTTCAAAATCTTCTACAATTTTCCCTACACCTGGAAACTGCAGAGATGTTGGAGTTGGTGGGGGTGAGGGTGGTGGTCTTGACCTGACCATTGCTGTTCATGAGGCAGAGGAAACGTTAGAAGCATGGACAGAGTGACCAGAGTAGAAAGATGGGCCCTGGGAGGAAGGGAGGAAGGGGCTTGAAGCCTGCTTTCTGCTCTTCCTCGTGGTGGGGCCTCGGGCAGTGGACCTTATCTCACTGAGCTTCAGCCTCCTCACCTTCAAAGTGAAAATCAAGACTGGTAGTATCAGCCTCATCTGGTTGTTGTGGGGCTCGAGGATGAAGATAAAGCACCTGATACATAGTATTTGGTCAAGAATGATAATAGCCAACATTGAATGTGTGCCTGCTCCATGCCAGGCACTGGGATAAGCAGTTGACAGGCCTTTATTTATTCCTCACAACAACTATGAGGTAAATACTGTTATCCGTCCCTTTTATAGGTGAGGAAAGTGAGGCTCAGGGAAGTTTACTGGCCCAAGATGACCCAGCTAATTAGTGATGGTACCACTGTTTGAACCCAGGCAATGGACTTCACTGCCCAAACTCTTAGGTTCTCTGCTGCATTCCTGTTTCCATGGGAGATGTGGTCTCTGGTCAGAAACAGGCCCAGAGATTGAGGGGTCATGTGCAAATGCCCCAAATGTGGTCTTAATCCAGGAAGCAAGGTTTCTGCCAACACATGCCCCTGGAAAAAAGTTGCAGAGGGAAGGCCAAAGCCCAGGCTCCCTAATCCACCCACAACCCCCAAACCCCAGCTCTCACACACATACACACATCACATCAAACCTTTTGATTGATCCTCCTCAGTGCTTTCCAGCCTCTTTAATTTTCATGGAATACATATAAAAATACATATTTAAGGCCCAAGGGCCCTTCCTGCCCCAGGCCTCTCCCAGACCCTCTGAGGATGGAAGCAACCAATAGCTTAGCACAGCAATGGAATCATTTTGCTGTAATCCATGGGCACCTTCTATATACTCCAGGCCCAATGATCTGACTGTACATTTCCAAACAAACACAGGCTAAAAAAATATGTGGAAAGCTGAACACTTAAATCTTCCACTACATTTTCGGCTTTGGGCTCCACTTCTTTCCACTCACATTCGGAGTTGGTAGATGAATAAGTTCCCGATAGTGAATGCGATGCTGAACATTTTTAGATGTGCTATTTTAAATGAATAATCAATATGAATTTATTTGCCATTCTTTCCTACAAGCATGGATCATCATAAACTCATCTGTGATTCACAAGAACGTAAAAAAAAAACTCCCATGGGAATTTTAATTCAGTAGTATTGGTCTTTCTAAGTGAAACATTATCTGTTGCTCTTCTGAACACAGAGTTCATTGATAATTGTTCATCAGAGGAGAAGCATCATCTTTTTCGTAATTTTTTTCAGTCTTTGACAAAATCATGGGTGAAAACAGGCCATGTCTGCGT
This sequence comes from Camelus dromedarius, assembly GCF_036321535.1. NCBI lineage: Eukaryota > Metazoa > Chordata > Mammalia > Artiodactyla > Camelidae > Camelus > Camelus dromedarius. Next base: position 36,297,967 of record NC_087472.1, on the reverse strand, counting down.
GATGCCAAAAGGTCTGGATAAAGAAAAAAGGAGGAGGTGATATTGTTCAATGACTAGGCTGTTTGGTCTGTGAACTACTTGCCAACATCTGGGTGTTTGGCCTAAGAGGGTTCACAGTATTTCCTTTTCATCCACATGTTATGGCTTTGTGTATACAGATGGCTTCTCACTAAACAACTCGGATGCCTCTTTTATGAGGGAATATATGGAAGCCACGAGAAGTTGAAAAGGGAGGGGGGAGGACAAAGAGGAAATTGTGGCAGGAGACATTCCTAAAATGGTTCTGCCACTGCCATGGAGTTGGAGTCCGAGCAAAGGAATTTGCAAATTTTCTACATTGAAGCAGTACTACTGGGAGGCTGCAATAATGATGTAGAAAAATGTGATTACTATAAAAAAAATTGAAAGGGGAAGAGAAATCATCAGTATTGCACTACTTATCAGAAAACTGTTGAGTCTAAGTCAGTGCTTATTAATCTATGTTCACCGCAGACTTGGGGGAGGGGGCCTGAGCATGATGGTGGCAGAAACAATGACTTGCCCATGAATTCAGCAGTCCAGGGCCCATGTGGCAGTCACATGGACTCTTAATACACTATTCAATTGTGGCTCTGAATTGAGTTAGTGGACATTCACTGCCTCAGTGTGAATGTGCAGAAAACCAAACAAGGGGATTTCATTCTATAAAAGCAAACCCAGAAAAGCTAGGCAGAAACACTGAAAAGGAGCCCAGAAGAGCAGACCTTTCAGCACACATTTGAAAACTGCAGATCAATAGGAAGTAACTTAAAATTGTAGAAGGAAATAGGCGAAGAGAAAGAGCTTCATGGGGATTCTCTCCACTTTCCACTCCAGAGTAAACCAGTCTCCTTTTGAAGTTGAGCCTACTCTGAACAACTAGGTTCCAGTTGTTCACCACCGAGGCTGGCTCAGGAGTCAATAACTTTCAACCGTCATGGGGAAGAGAGGCATCCTGCAGGTTTATGAGACACTCGGGAAGCTTCTTTCTTGAAAGCCCTTATAGTCAAAATCTACATGAAAAACCAAGTTCACCTTCTTGCCTTGATTGATAAGGCAGTTTGGATTCATTAGCTGCTTGGCTAGAGTGACCAGACAATTGAGTCAATATAGCTCAACCCTTCCAGAAGTTAGACAGTAATCAAAGAACTCAACAGAGCCAGCTCTGTTGTGCTGTCTGATATCACGTGCTCCTTCTCTACAGCCTTGTGCTTTGGGGGTCTACAGCAGTAGGGAGGCTCCTGAGACCTCTCAGGCATGTTCAGTTCACATGGCTTTAAGATATACAGGAGATCTGATTTAAAGAGAAAAGATTTAAAAGCTACTTCTGTGTTGTTACTTCCCAAATATTTTAGTTGAAAGCAGTACTGATGCTTTTGTGGTCATTCTTCTATGCAATCAAATAGGTAATCAGAGTTATTAGAACATACATTTTCCTGGGTTATTACAAATTATTTTCATTCTGAAATAAAAAATAAAACAGAAAGCTTGTAGACATTTTGTTTTTTTAATCTGAATTGACCGTTATATTTTTTTAAAAAGGTTTTACACAGATCTACAAGGAATCCTATGTCGCCTATATTTATGTACCTTGTATAAATTCAGCAAGTTGAATCTGAAATCCCATCTGCTTCTTTTCAAATGATTATTTAATGTGGACATGTATTTCATCTATCTATCAATGTAGATAGGTTGTGGCCTCCTGCCACATACAACTTGCAATGTTTCTCCATTGGGTGAGGTTTGTATTTTGTTCAAGTGGGGAAAAAAACACAACTAATGATTAATTGTGGGGCAGACACACTTCCAATGCTCGATGGTAAACAAATAAGCTGACTCAGTGTCCTAGGTAAAACAAAACTTTCTCTAAGAGCCAGGAATCAAATAAACACAGGATGTGTCTACGCTTCTCAGCCTGTTCATTCCAGAGGGAGTCGTGGTCTGCAAAGGCCTGTCCCTTCCTTCTTTCCTTCCTTCCTATCAAACTGTCTGCATAAGGCTTCTCACCCTTCTGGCTTTGAAGATTGAATACTCCTGAGGGCATGGTGAGTTCCAGATTTTAAAAAAAAAGGGTGTGTGTGTGTGCGCACACATGGTCTGTTTTGGCTGGGGCTACTGGCTACTACCATTTGCAAGGGAATGATAAATTTCAGTCACACCCATCTTCATGGGAGCAAGTCAACTCATGGTAGAACGAAGTGGCAGAAACAGGACGAAATTCCCTACATGTTGACTCCCAGGCCAGTGCCATTTTCCATTGTTACAAGCAGCCTCACACATTGATAAAATGTTCTGGCATCTGGATGTAAACCAATGAATGTTTCTCAAGCCATATTCTACAGAAAACTAGCCAGGCATTAATAAAGGATCTTTAGTCAACTAAGTCTGAGAAATGCTGCATATTCTATCTTCCTTTGGAGATCTACAATGCTTATTAGCATTTTAAATGCTCTGAGACTTGCAGTAAAGAACCCTGCTCAATTTTATCTAATTCAAAATTTTCCAAGCTTATTTGACTATGGATCTTTTTCATCCCATTGAATGCCTGTGAGCAACTTGTAGGGTTCCATAGTGTGTAACTTGGGAAACGCTAGTAAAATAAATCAGAAACGTGTTGATTAAACTGTACTTACTATGTTTGGACACTGCTTAAGAAAATACCACTGGTACTGGAATCCAGCCCTTCTGGTTTCCTGGCCAGTTCACACTCTCCCCACTGCATACATCACACCCTTTCCCCATGGTCTTTTTTCCTTCTGGTTGCTAACTTTTGCTCAGATCCATCTAATTAGCTACTCTCTTGAGACAACCACTTTGCTAATCTAAGGCAATGGTTCTTAAAGTGTGGTCCCTGGATCAGTGGCATCACTATCACCTGGAAACTTGTCAGAAATGCAAATTCACTTCAGAACCGCTGAATCAGAAACTCTGGGACAGGCACAGTAATCTGTGTTTTAATAAGCCCTCGGGGAGATTCTGATGCACCCTCAGGTTTGAGAACGGCTGATCTTCTAAGGCAAGGCTTTAAACCACTTTCCCTACATCTCCTATTATTTTATCTTTCCTCTTGTCACTCAGAAAGCAGCCAAGACATAGTAAGGTACATCCCAGGGACATGTGTCTATTATAATAGTCCCCTCCCTCACTCTGATCAAAAGATGGTTCCTTTGACAAACAAATCATTCATTCCCTCCTTTGACATATTCAGTTTAGGATGAAAACCTTTGCATGAAATATGAAAAGATTATCCTTGAGCCAGCGTATTCACATCAAACAGCTTGCCCTACCAAGTATCACAAAGCTGAAACATCTTAAAGGTAACAGATATATTTGTCTCTTAAACAATAGGCACATTTTAACACACCCAAGTTATGAAGGAAGGCTACACAGTGAGTTCTTCACAATCTTATTGCTCTATAAGCCAACAACTATCTGCTGAGTGCCCATTAAATGTGAAGCACTGTGTTCCACGCTCTGGGCTTTCATAGAACATAACGTGGGCCCCTTGCACTCTGCTGTTACAATGTAATTTGAGAGAGACATCATATCAAAAATTGTTCAACAAAACAAAGTAATAACCAGAAAATGCCAGAAGAACGTAACTAAGCAATATGCATCTAGCCTGGAACGCCGGATCTTTGAAAGAACATTGAAAACGTCTACCCGCTAAACAGCCAAAGAGCAGAAAACGTGGGTTGTAGTTCTCCCTCTTCCACTTAATAGCTCTGTGACCTTGGGCAAGTCTCAACCTCTACGGGTTTTAATTGATATTCTGTAAATTAAGGGTAATGATACCATACCTGCCCAGAGGCAAGGAACAAAAACAGATGCACTCGTAAGATAGCTTTCAGTTTAAGACCTCTGACTCTAGGAGATCACAAACTGAAACGTCTGCAGCTGCCCGCAGGGGTGAAATTAGCCACGTTCCTAGGTTGTACGTGCTCCTACCTAGGGTTGCCAGGCCCTCTGATTTTTCTAGAGAAACAGAAATACCTCTTTTATGTGAAATTTGCCCATTACAATTTTTTTGCAGCTCATTCTACTTTTTTTAAAAAATTGGACCAAACAAAATGTGTCTGTGAGCCAGATGCAGCTTGTTATATTGCTAATTGGTAACCTCAAGACTAGACAGAGGCCACAGAAGTCTTCATAGGGAAGGTGGCATTGTAGAGAATTTTGCTGAGATTGAAATGAAATGGTGGTATCAGTTAAATCATTAAGATGCCTCACTTCAAGCAGAGTCAGTATTTTTTTTCCCTCCAAGTCTTTGTTTAATATTACACAGGCATGGCTGCAGTCAATTATAGACGCTTAGATGCCTCCTCCTTAAAGCTTTCCCTGACCACCGCAGCCCCAAGTGCTCTCTCTCTCTCTCCTTTGAGTTCCCATAGCAATTATTTTTCCATGCAATTCATTTGGCAATTAATCACACAGTGCCTTGTGGCATCTTTTCTATTGTGGTCTTGAACTGCTATTTAAACATGTTATAATTATTTAAGTTTCCACATGTTTGCATCTTCCCTTCCCTCTAAGTTAGGAAGCTCTTTGAGGATAGAGGCCAGATCTTATTCCTTCAAGTACCTGGCACAGAGGAGAAGATTTATCTGTTTTGGACTTAAATTTAAAGGAGCATCGCACAGAAGGGTAGGGTACCTAAGAGTATCAGCTGGTTTTTACATCTCATCCTCTCCTATATGGGCTGTGCTCTTTATCATAGGTGAACTTGTAAGTGTTTGTTTATTAACTAGAGTGTCAAGAAAGTGAAAAGATAACACACAGCATGAGGGAAAATATTTGCAAACCTATTATCTGACAAGGGACTTGTATATAAAGAATCATTAAAAACTCAATAATAAGACAACTTAATCTTAAAATGTGAAAAGGATTTGAATAGACATTTCTCCAAAGAAGACATAAGAGTGACAGATGAAAACTAAACCTTTGGTGGTAAGCACACTGTAGTGTATACAGAAGTCAAAATATAATATGATACAGATAAAACATATAATTTTATAAATCAACAAAAAGCATAATTTTTAAAAAATGGCCAATAAGCACATGAAAGGATACTCAACATCGTTAGCCATCAGGGAACTAAAAATCAAAATCACAATGAGATACCATTTCACACCCTCTTGGATGGCTATAATAAAAAAGACAAATAATAACAAATGCTGACAAAGATGTGGAGACATTGGAACTCCTATTCACACCACTAACAGGACTGTAAAATGGTACAGCTGCTGTGGAAAACAATTTGGCGGTACCTCAAATCATATGACCCAGCAATTCCACTCCTAGGTATATAGCCAAGAGAATTGAAAACATATCTTCACACAAAAACTTGTAAATGAATGTTCAATAGCAAAAAAGTGGAAAACAACCCAAATGTCAATCAACTGATGAATGGATAAACAAAATGTGGTATAGTCATAAAATGGAATATTATCTGGCTAAAAAATGCCAATGAAGTCCCAATCCATGCTAAAACATAGATGAACCTTGAAAACCTTAGGCTAAGTGAGAGAAGCTAGTCACAAAAGACCACCTATTATATGAGTCTATTTTTATGAAATATCCATAAGAGGCTGATCTACAGAAAGTAGATTAGTGATCACCTGGGGCTGAGGAAAGGAGGCAGGGACAGGAATGACTGCTAATGGGTACAGGGTTCCTTTTGGGGGTGATGAAAATGTTACAAAGTTAGATTGTGGTAATGGTTGCACAACTCTTGACGATATTAAAAAATCACTGAAATGTATACTTTAAATAGATGAATTTACGGTTTTATAGTATGTGAATTTTATCTCAAAGTTGTTTAAATAATAATAATAGCTAATATTTATGCAGCACCTACTGTGTGACACTCTCCTAAGTGTTCTAGGTGTATTAACTCATTTAATTCTCACAAAACTCTTAGGAGGAAGGTACTTTTATTGTCCTTGTTTGACAGATGGAGAAAACAGAGTTACACAAACATTAAGTGGTTAGCCTGAGACTTCATAGCAAGTGATGGAGGTGGGATTCTAATACAGACCAGCTAAGTCTAGAGCGTTGCAGTCTTTAATGCAGTGCGATATTGGACACAGACAGTCAGTACTTGTCATTTCTTCATTATTCTACTGGAACTACGATGAAGAGAGTCTGCATTGACATGGGCTACACTGAAAGTGAGTGGAGGGAAAGTTTATAGAAAATAAAAGTGAAAAGGCTACAGAAGATGCAAGAGGAATGGATTTATAGACACTCTGGCTCTGCTGTAATTTTGCAACTCATCCTTCTGCCCATCACAGGAAAAGTATGTACCTTGTACCTAGTATGTAAGAGACTGTCTAATGGGGGCAGAGGGTGTTGGGTTAATCCTTACAGAAAGGATTTTACAGTGACTCAGCCAGCCATGTCTGTTGCCTTCTGGGGGACGGTGCCCCAGTTCAGCGTGACCCATGAAGACGAGTGGACATGACTCATATTTTCCTCTTGAATCCTAGGAGTATATGGAGTAATCCTGTCTGGAAGCTAGCTAGGTTTGTTCACTGAAGTGCAAGTATTTATTAAGCTAAATGCAAGGGGTTACAAAGTTAATAATAACAACCATTTAGTGAGTGTTTACCATGTGCTGTAACTTTCATGTACTGGCTTTTTTCATCCTTAAAACATCCCTATGAAGTAGGTACTGTTATTAACATGGCCATTTTACAGATGAGGAAACTGAGGCTCAGGGAGATTGAAATCATACAATAACTAAGAATAGAGTCAAGAGTCAAACACACATCGTTCAGATTCTAGTGCTTTTTCCACTATAATATACTACCTTCAACAAATATGAGCTCATACAAGGCACTATAGGGGAGAAGGTAATACAAGTCTCCTCTCCTCAAAACACTTATAAACCAGATGGGAGACAAGATATAAACACAGTAAAAGTTAAATAATACTATAATAATAATAGAATAAAAAGAGAAATATATTGTATATATAAGTCTATGGTATAAGAATAATAAAAGTATATTGTATATATTGTATCTAGAATAATAATGGAATAATAATAGAATTATATTATATATAATAATAAAAGTTTATTGTATATTATATATATATATAGTAACAATACAACATTAGAAGAGACGATAACATCTACTATTTATTAACATTTACAATTTGACAGGTTCTGTTCTAAAGGCTTTACAAGTATTATCTCATTTATCTTGCTTCTAGGTGAGGAAACTGAGGCAAAAGGAGGTGAAGCAATGGGCCCAACGTCATGTAGCATCATCTGTAGCAGCATCAGGACTTAAACCCAGGCAGTATGCCTCCAGAACCTAACCTTTTAGATATTACATTGTATTTGCATGATAAATCTGGTACTATAATAAGGGTTTGGAAAAAATGCTATGGGAACCCAGAGGAGAAGGCCATTAATTCTATCTGGGGCAGTCAGGAGAGGTTTCCCACAGGATGCAATCGCTGTGCAGGGTCTTAAAGGAGGGTAGGAATTTACTGGCGAGATAAGAGGACTAAGGGTGTTCTGGGCAGAGGGAACAGCATGTGCACGAACTTCTGCAAAGGCCTAGTTTATCTGAGGAATGTTGAAAAGTTCAGGATGACTGGCGCCTAGAATATGTCGGGATTGTGAAAGGATGGGGAGCGGTGATGAAAGTGGAAGATGAGACTGGAGAAGCAGACCGGGTGATCAGAGGGTAAAGGGCCTTGTGCACAGTAGAATGTATAAAAATGAGCTTAGACATGATGTCTACTGTGAGATTCTCCTCCTTCTTAATTTATCCCTGATTTTTTTTTAAAGGGGCCCTTTCCTTTCTCTAAGCTTGGGAAACAAGTTTTGCTAAGCAAGGGTAAGAGTTCTTGGAGGATGGAGGGCTTGAAGGGTATACTCTTTGGAAAGGAGATGGGCCACAGTGGGAAAGAAGAAAAACCTGGGAGGAACAGCGTCATACATTCAATTGAGAGAGAGAGAGAGACAGATACCCGTCTGCAACTACCGTTAGGTTGAGTGCAAGCATAAGTTACTCACCACCCACTCACCACCCCTCTCCGTACATATACATATTGGGAAGAAGGATGGTCTGAGATCAGGAAGGAAAAGCTACCAGTTGGCTTGTTTCTCATCCCAGACATAGCTCTTTAGTTGTCCCTTCATCCATGGGTCTGGGGGAATCCTTTGGTTCCTTTGCTGTTCATTGTGTGAAACTGAGGGGAGTTCTACTGTATCCTATAGACAATGGACCACCAAAGAAGGTTGATAGGCAGGAAAGTATTAGGAGGTTAGGTCTTGAGGCAGACTGAAGCCTGAACCAGAAGGAAGAAGAGACTAGAAGCAGGAATCCTGGTCCAGTTGAGAGATGACATGGAATTTAATTAACCCAATGGCCCTGTCAGTGGGAGTAGAAGGGCTTTGATTCAGGACAGCCTTCTGAGGTAGACACATAGCAACTTGGTAACCAGCTGAATATAGAGGAGAGAGGGCTCTAATTTGACAAACTAACTACCAGCAGGAGGTTTGTTTACAACACTTGTCTACTTTCAACATGGCCTTCTAACCCAGTGAGCTTGCCGTGGTTGTCTGACTGGGTTGATCCACCAAAAACCAGCGATGGGTTATACCCTTCCTTCATATTTCTTTTCTATTTTTCCTCATTCAGTCTAGCATTCAACTCCACGGTTCTCCTCTGTCTCCTTTGTAGTTTCTTTTCTGCTCTTTGAAGAAAAGGAATCAGAAAGTCTTAAAGTGCCATTTCTGCGACCCTCACCCTTGTCTCCCAGATCCTGGCAGCCTTTGTTTCTTGCTGTCAGTGGTGATGTTTTGCTTGCTGTTTCTTTCCTTTACAATTGGGATGCTGCTTACTCACGCTCTGTTCAATAAAGTTCATCATGACCCACTGTGCTCTTTCTTCCCAGACTTGTGCATAATTATGTTGTGTTTGTGTGTGATTTGTTTCTTCTCGCTGTTTTTTCCACATAGCCTTCTGAATTTTTGCTACAGTATTTAAAAACAAAGAGAGAATTCTGACCAAAGCACAGACATGGAGTAAGTAAAGATTTCTTAAAAAGAATATGAAAAGGGATACATGTATGTATATGTACGATTGAAACATTAAGCTCTACACCACGTACACTGTAAACTGACTACTTCAATTTCATTTTTTAAAAGAGATTTCTTAGCCACAAGTTTTAAAAAATACTATTAACAGCATAGAAGAGCCATGGATTCAGACCTGAATCAGATTAATTTTCCTAAAACACCTTTCTGATTATATCATTGTCCAACTCCAAAATCTGTCATTGTTCCCTCAGGTTGTTGGAAAGAAGTTCAAATTTCTAAAGCTTGTATGTTCTGTACCCAACATAATTTGGCAACCTGAACTCTTCCTACCCTCATACACATAGCTACACTTTCCCGTATTTGTACCTTTAGTCGCATTATTCATTCTAGATTTCTCACCCTGCCCCGTTCCTATCTGTTGAAGCACCAGCTGCTCCTTTGTGCCTGGAAGACCTGATGATGATAAGGAATCAGAGACCTGGCTTTCAAACTCAGACTTACTCCTAGAAGATTGCATGATCTTGGGCAAGTCACTTTCCCTCACTGAAACTAAGGTCTTCACCTGTA